>NW_027182481.1:1200000-1539710 GCF_040938575.1 Ambystoma mexicanum | reverse complement strand
GTACTGACAGAGCCCGCTGCTAGAGTCCTATTGCACTGACAGGGTTCCTCTGTGGGAAGGGCACGCTGCTGGGGTCCTACAGTACTGACGGAGCCCGCTGCTAGAGTCCTATTGCACTGACAGGGTACCTCTGGGGGAAGGGCACGCTGCTGGGGAACTACAGTACTGACAGAGCCCGCTGCTAGAGTCCTATTGCACTGACAGGGTACCTCTGAGGGAAGGGCACGCTGCTGGGGTCCTACTGTACTGATGGAGCCCACTGCTAGAGTCCTATTGCACTGACAGTGTACCTCTGGGGGAGGGGCACGCTGCTGGGGAACTACAGTACTGATGGAGACAGCTGCTAGAGTCCTATTGCACTGTGAGGGTACCTCTAGTGGAAGGGCATACTGCTGGGGTCCTACAGTACTGATGGAGCCCGCTGCCAGAGTCCTATTGCACTGACAGGGTACCTCTGGGGGAAGGGCATGCTGCTGGGGAACTACAGTACTGATGGAGCCCGCTGCTAGAGTCCTATTGCACTGACAGGGTACCTCTGAGGGAAGGGCACGCTGCTGGGGAACTACAGTACTAACAGAGCACACTGCTAGAGTCCTATTGCACTGACTGGGTACCTCTGGGTGAAGGGCACCCTGCTGGGGTCCTACAATACTGACAGAGCCCACTGCTAGAGTCCTATTCCACTGACAGGGTACCTCTGGGTGAAGGGCACACTGCTGGCGTCCAGCAGTACTGACAGAGCCCGCTGCTAGAGTGCTATTACACTGACAGGGTACCTCTGAGGGAAGGGCACACTGCTGGGGTTCTACAGTACTGCCAGAGCCCGCTGCTAGAGTCCTATTGCACTGACAGGATACATCTGAGGGAAGGGCACGCTGCTGGGGTTCTACAGTACTGACAGAGCCCGCTGCTAGAGTCCTATTGCACTGCCAGGGTACCTCTGGGGGAGGGGCACGCTGCTGGGGTCCTACAATACTGACAGAGCCTGCTGCTAGAGTCCTATTGCACTGACAGGGTACCTCTGGGGGAAGGGCACGCTGCTGGGGTCCTACAGTACTGACAGAGCCCGCTGCTAGAGTCCTATTGCACTGACAGGGTACCTCTGGGGGAAGGGCACACTGCTGGGGTCCTGTTGTCCTTGAAAGCTAAGACCACTCTGCTGAAACACTACATGGCCAGCAGGGCACTGCTAGGGGAACACATGGCACTGAAAGATGGAAGTTTGCACTTCTGGGTTTCCAGAGCACAGCCAGGCCTTTCGGGGGCCGGGGGATCCTCAATCCTAGAATCCTGTGGGTTAGGCAGAATCATATACAGTACCCTTTGGGAACACCACACACAAGTAAGACTACAAATGACAGTACAAATTCACCTTTGGTACAAGCCCGTACTACACAGTAAAGTGGTAGCGATGGCTGAGCAGCCAGACTTATCTCAAGAGGAAAGTGAGCAGTATCAATAGTTACACAAAGGACAGCACTTTACTATGGTTCAAGCAAACACCAACTCAAGGTTTCTGAGTAAAAAAATATACATTTATTTACACATCATTTATAAAACAATTCACTAAAGTAAAGCAGCAGAAAATCACACTCTTAATACACTACACCACACCCAATAGATTCTGGACAAGTTGAGCTCAAAATGAAGTGGGAGCAAAATGGCACTCCAGCAATTTAGAAACGGAGGTAAAGACAAGGTTATTCACAATTAAGCAGCACCAACAAGTAAGTAGGCAGGGCAATCTAGAAAAGGCCTGCTACAATGAGGATTCAAATCAATAGGCCTGGGCCAATGTTAATGGTTCCGAGTCTTTGCAGAGGATCACACAGTTCAGAGTAGTTCGCGGTTAAGTCTTTGCCAAGAGTTCGAAACGAAGTTGGTCGGAAGGAAAATTACTTTAAATAATAGAGAAGGACAAGCCCTCGGATTGGGGAAAGATTTCAAACCCTTTCACCGCGGTTGGATGGAACGAACAACCGGGTCAGCACAGTACCTTTAGAGCAGAAGAATGCTGTATCTGCGCAGACGTTCCTGGCAGGTCCTGCAGGCTCCCGGTTCCTGAAGCGACTGTCGGACTGACAAGAGGGAGGAAGACTGGAGGGTCCTTCACTGGCCAGGGAAAAAACCAGCAGCGGAGCAAAGCGACAAATAAAAGGTGTGATCCTAAAAACCCAAGCAGGGTCCGATCCTCCTGGCTATCCGGTTCACTGTAGCTGTGCACAGGAAATTCGACCAGAGGAGGGAGACCTGGCTTGCAGTTTGGCGAACTGGTTGGTCCCACCTGCTCAAGGGGAGAAGATTTCTTGCAGATCTTCCCTGTCGTCGAAGTTTGAAGATCCGGACCCGCAGCAGGGCTTCACCGGGAGGTTCAGTCGTGGTAGAGGTCCTCTTCTATCAGCTTCTCTTCGGTTCTCTTGATCCAGTGGCGACTCTGCCTTCCAAACCCAGAGACCTCCTTTTTATGCAGTTTCCCCCATTCACCCAGCCTGGCTGTCAATCACACAGCAGGGTGGCTGTCCTGGCGGGACAGTCACCACAGCCAATCATACAGAGTGCGACATGGGTCTCCAAGGAGACCCTGTGCAGGGAGTCTCAAACCTTCCCTCACATCATGTCCCCCTCAGACATTCAGGCGCCTAAGGAAGCAGAAGCCTGCCAAACGACGGCGAACAAAGGAACCAAACCTGGTTTGGCGCGCAGAGTAAAACACGAGAAATACCTGTATAAAAAGAAATGTCGAATAAACCCAGCCAGAACCAAAATAAAATAAAAGGGGTCCAGCGGGTTTAAATCGAGGCTACTAACTTAGCCTAAAACAGTACCAAAGCTATTTAAATAAACTGTGGTAGGAAAAGTATGGTAGATACCACTGCCACCAGCCAAATCTTAAAGAAAGGGGAACAAAATAATGTTCATGAGAGACAGACAAAAAGGGATAACTATTAACTCTATGTAAGATAGTTTGTACTGGGTCTGTGAATTTAAAAAGACTAATAAAGTCAATGGCAACTTTACATGTTCTGGGAGACAGTAGTCAGTCCCAGAAAAAGGAATTTGAAGTGGGAAGTCTGAAAAAGACAACCCTGTGTCACTGCACTGAGGGTGCTGTTTACAGTAAAAAGATGATGCCGATGGAGTAGGTGAGGCTCCACACTCTATGAACACAAAAATGTTAAACACACACAGCAAAACACATGTAAGAGTGGGAAAAAAGGCTCACACTCTTACCAGGTGAAAAAAATGAATCCTAGAAATCCAGCAAAGCTCCTGAGGGACTCAGTAGGTAAGGGAAATTAGCCATTCTGGAGAAGTCTCCCTAACAGTTGGCACCAGAAATGTGCTCATCATAAATGCAGAACACTAGGTACCAGAATACAGAGACAATGTTTGGACTGGATGAGCTGCTCACACATGGCATGAGGCAATTTGAACGTGCTGTAGGTTCTTCAGTTCATTCCTCAGAGCACGATGAAACTGATGGTACGCGTCTCAGTATGCCCCAGGTGTGGCACAAGAGCCTCACAGTGTACTGTTTGCCTCTTTGCCTTCTGGTACTTGTAGTTTTGCTTTGATTCTTATTATGACTGTGATGATTTGAAAAGACCTGAAGGGTCACTGACCAAAAACCCTGGTCCCAAAAGTGGACAGGATGAAGGCTTCTTTGTAGGTTTAGAAGAGGACAGCCTTCAGCCTTTTGTAAAGGTGAGTAGATGATCAGTCCTTCTGCCCTCTTCTGGTAAGTACTTCCAAAGTCATCTCAACTGCGAATGACTCTTTCCCCACTGGTTACATGAAAAGGAGCTGGGTTAGATTGGGATAGTCTCAAATGAAAGGGTACAACTGAATGCCTCTGCAGTCACTACTCAGACTTGGATGCTTATGGAAAAGTCCCCTGTTGTTTAACCACTGCTTGAAACACGTTTGCGGCTTGCAGTTAGCCACTATGTGCATAAAATGTGCAGACCTGCAAAATAACAAAAGATATCACTACCTTGCACATTTCCAAAAGTGGGCAATGCACTTTTTTTTACAAATTAATCAACGAGCTCCAAAACTGTGAGGGGGATTCATTTTCAGTATTCGCATGGGTCATCGCAGTTTTTATCAAGACAATCATTGCGCTTTTCACAAAGATTTGCAAATGTTTACACAAAAGTGTCACTGAAGATGAGCCGGGCTCCTTGCCAATTTCCCTGGAACTGCTGTTGCCTGCTGGGCCGCCTTGAAACGGCCCAAATGCCGGAAATGACAGCGTGGAGCGAAATAGACAAAGGGAAACTGGCGCCATCTAAACTTCCTGCCTTGCTCTTAATTAATTTGTTATCTGCATGTTTTGCTTCCTGATTTTATGACTGCCAGCTTTTATTACCATTCAGAAAATGAATAAAGGTAGTCAGGGACCGAGGGCTCCTGGCAGGGTCAACGCCATATTTCTAGAATAGGGTATTGTGTGCATGGCCAATGTTGGTGTAAGGAAGGATTTATGCAACCTTTAGGCAAAGTGCCATGTTGGTGCCCTTTACTGATGCAGAGACGTCAGAATAATTAGGGCCAAAATAAGCACCCTCTTGGTGGAGCCTTCAGGAGCTGCCAGAAAGTGCTATATTATATAACCGGTCCTATGTTTGTGTTCAAACAGCCTGCAGCATGGAATTCTTGGGGGACTTTTCAGTGTGTCCCAAGAGCAAATGCGGATAGAGGTCAGAATTAGAACTCAGAATCTTTGGGAGAGAACCAAAGCTTTACCTGCTCCCAGGATGCACTATTTCTCCTGTGCCTGCCTGAAGTCCAGGAAGCGTGGCTGTATTTTGGGGATTGCTGGAATCTGGAATGCAGACAGAATCATGGCCGATGTAACAAATATGGAGAGTGGGCCTGCCCACTTGGTCAGGGCCGTTTCACCGCATTTTGGTTGTAGCCCCGGATAGGCTTGCTAGCCCTGAGTCCCGACAGGCCCGACATTATGATATGACATTTATAATACGCCAATACACAAGTGTTTCAAAGCGTGAAGCATAGCCCTGGATCTTTTCCAGACCTAGCAACACCAAAGATGTTTTTTAATTGATTTTTAGAGGCTAGTGAGGGGGTGGGGAAATTGTGGGGGCATACGAGAGGTGCAGCAAGTAAGATGGGTCTGATCCTGTAAAGAGACTCTTTCCAAAAATGAGTACACTTTTTAGAGAGTTAGCTGTCTCACAGCAAATTAGGATGGTGGCTGTGTCTCAGCAAAACAGGACTGACAGAATGAGAACCCTAATGGTAGATACCCGCAAATTACACCGATTACGCATGATGTCTCAGACTCAGCCCGTCTCTGCCACCTTGCCCGACCCCGACGGCTCTCCTCTTAGGCTTGAGTTGTTTTTCCAGTCTGCTACAGATCTCGGTGGCAGCACTGAACTTTCTTTTTTTTTTTAATAGGGGCCCTTTCTTATGTAATTTCCCTTCAGTTGATAGACACTATTGGGTGTTAATCGCCCGGTGCACTCATTATCAGTCCTTGCTTTGCTTCACTTGAACAAAAGACAATTAGCTGCTGTTAGCACTTTCCTCACCACACCCGTTGAAAGGAGTATTTGGACATATCCTTTTTTTATCGCAAGTAATCGCCATAGCACCACAATTTGGGCCCCAAAAGATCCCTGAAATCAGTTGATGCTGCCATGCCAAGTGCTCTCCATCATCTCACCACCAGGTGTCTCCTTGTCTTCCAACTGGCATCATTAGGCATGTACCTGCATGCTCTACCTACAGGTGTCTTGTACTGGAGGTAGGTTCATATGTATGCATCATAGGGAGAGGGTTAATGGGAATTAAGCAACTGCAACAACTGTGGGTTAAATCCTTGCGTCTCATCAGTTTAGTTTTCTTCTCGCCCAGTGTTAGGCAGAATCACCTGCAGTACCGTTGGGGAACACTACAGGCAATTAGGACTACAAGTGTAAGCATAATGTCATCTTTGTTACAAGCTGTACTACACAGAAAAGTGGTAGCGATGGCTGCGCAGCCAGACTTATCTCAAGAGTTTAAGTGAGCAGTAGAATACGATACACAAAGGACCAACCAATACAGTGATTCAAGTAGACACTTACTCAAGGTTTCTTGGTAAAAGAATATACATTTATTTACTCAGTCAGTAATAAAACATTACTCTAGCATAAGCAGCTCAATATCACACACGAATACACCACAGAAATCCAACCGGGAAGTAAATGAACAAGTTTGCCTCCAAACTGAAGAGGGAGCAAAATGGCACTTCAGATACTTAATAAAGGAGGGAAAAGACAAGGTTATAAGAATAGACAGCCCAAATACATTCATAGGCAGGGCAAAGGGTTTTAGTTAAATACAACCAGCAATTCTTCTCAATAGGCCTGGGCCAAAGTCAATGGTTTAGAGTGTTTTTTACAGGATAAAACAGTTCTGGTAAGTAACGGTTAAGAATTTGCCACGGAGATTAGAAAAATATGGCTAGGCAAAAGGTTTTACGAATGTTAAGGGAAGAACAAGCCTTCGTAGTTGAGGAAAGTTTCACGCGCTTTCTCGATGGCCAAAAAGATTTCCAGACTGCATTTGCACAGTACCTTGTCAATGAAGAAAGCTGTAGCTGAGGCAGTTGTTCCTCGCAGTTCGAGCAGATCTCGCAGTTCCTGAGCTTCAGTCGTGGGGACAAGAAGGAGGACGTCAGGAGGTTCCTGCACTGCCCTGGGAAGAGGCCAAAAGCTGTAGAAAGACGTTGGTTTAAGGTGTGAGTGCCTTAAAGTCCACAAGCTGGTTTCCTTCCCTCTGGCTATCTGGTTTTCAACAGCACTCTGATGAAAATTCGACCAGAATAGGTTGGTGTCCAGGTGGCTTGCGAGTTGGTTGTTCCCACCAAACTCAAGGGAAGAAGTTAACCTTGAAGGGCTTCTGCGTCGTCGGAGTTTCAAGCAATTCGGACATGTAGCAGGGCTTCACCGGTCGTCCAGGAGTTGCAGCAGTCCCCTTCCTTCCTCTCCTCTTAGGTTCTTTCATTCCAGTGGTTGATTCTGCTTTCCAAGTCCCATAGACCTGCTTTTAAACAGTTTTCCTCCCTTCTGTCTGGCTGTCACTCACACAGCAGGGTGGCTGTCCTTGCCGGACAGTCAGCCGGCCCATCATGTCAGAGTGCATTCAGGTCTCCGAGGAGACTAAGCACAGGGAGTTTCGGGCACCTCCCTCACATCCTGTCCACCCCAGACACTCAGGCGCCAGAGGAGGGCATCAGCACTGAAGCCCGCCAAAGGCCAACGAAAGAAGGGACCAAACCTGGTTTGGCGCACAGAGACAAACACAAGAAGGACCTTTCCTAAAAGAAATGGCGAAAAAAAGATGACCAGAGTCTGTTTTTACAGATAGGTCTTGGGCGCCATATTGAAAAACATGGTGACCCGATTTTTAGCTACCGTTGTTAGCGGTAGGAAAATATCATGGTAGTTTGATCTAAACCACTGCCACCAGCCATTTAAAGTAGGAAAGGGTAACATTTTACTGTTACATGAGTGTTTTGACTCAGGGGAAGCTAGGCAACCCCTCCAGTACTCCATAGTAAGATAGTGTGTGCTGGGTCAGTACATTTAAAGAGACTAGTAAAGTCAATTTAACTTTACATGCTCTGGGAGACAGTAGTCAGTCCCAGGGAAGGTATTTAAACCTTGGGAAGTCTGAAAGACAACCCTGTGCCACTGCACTGAAGGTGCTGTGTGACACACAGAAAAAGATGATGCCTATGGAGTTGGGTTAAAACTCTATAACCAAAGAACACAAAAGTAAAACACACATCAAAATACATGAAAGAGTGGGGTAAAAAGGCTCACACACTTTCCAGGTAAAAAATAAAATCCTAGAAATCCAGCAAAGTTGCTGGGGGTCTCAAAATGTAAGGGAAATTAGCACATTTGGAGACTTCTCCCTAAAACCCATGATTTATTATGGTAATTATTTGTGAAATACAAATAGACATTTGCTTTTTCAGTACACTGCCATTATTTCTGGGGAGATGATTGGGCAAGAGAACCTGAAAAACACACAGTGCACATCACAGCATTTGATACTGATTTGCATGATAGACTTAGTTTCTAGTTTCTGTTGATCTAAAATAAGAAGTCCATCACAGTGAACTCAGACTTTAATCCTTCCGATGTCATAAAATTGAGTACCACACAGTGGGTAAGGATATCAACTGTTATTTCAGAGTTTTGATGCCCTCGGGTGAGCTAACTCTATATACAACTGGTATTATTATTATTTATGGTGTCAATCCATACCTTTAAGAAGAACCCCTACTGCAAGCTCTTGCTGCAAAAAGAAACGCTCACGTTTAGCCTCTTAACAAGATATGTAACAAGGGTTCCATTCTAGTGATGTTGCCGGAAGTGTTGCTAGGGCGGGTGCTAAGGGGGCTATAGCCGTGGCCTTTCGGTTGTAGCCTCGGATAGAAGCTCAGGAGCTACAAGCAAAAGGCTAGCTAGTGCAGTCCCGTCAATAGTGTAGCCCCCGATCTTTTCCAGACCTAGTAACACCCTTGGAGGTAGCAGTAGTAGTTTGTCATTTATATAGCGCCTTTATCCCATTAGTATGGCCTCAATGCGCGTGTGGTGGGAACGCCCTTGGGGGACTGAAGTCCAAGGTATGGGAACATTCTCAGAAGGATTAGTATGAGTGTGGTTACCGCATGTACCTCGAACACGTGTAAACAAAGCAAAATATGTCACCACACACCGGGCACCATCACCTCCTGTGTTCCATTTATAAAAGAATATTTTATTAATTCTTAATAAAACCTCCCGATGTAAACACTAACTGATTGATTGTGTTTTGTACACCATGTTAATTTCTGCAGTTCTTGATAATGTGATAGCGTAATAGTTTTTTCAAATGATTAATGCAAAGGTTGAGGAGTGGGACTTCAGGGTAGTGTGTGGCCTATTTAAAGCAGGTAGGGGAAGACCATTGCCATAGCAACACATTGTTGCTGTTAGCTTTAAACAATGGTCTTTTCTAATCAGAACCAATTGGCAGATGGTCACTTTGCATTAAAAAAAAAACAATGCACAAAAAGTATAGCAATGATCGCAACCCATGGCTGACCCCTTTTTTCCACTGTACTGGAAACTTTATTGTATAACTTTATTTATTTTGTACTAGGTCACTCTTTAAAGAAATAACAGACACATCAAGTACATACTGTGTTGTTTTAATTTTAATAAAAAGTTAAACAAAAGTGAAAAGTTAAAAGTAAAGCACTGATGAAGCAGTTTGGGCCCAGCTCTCAAAGTTGATCACTTTGTCTTCAAAGTACCTGTCTATTCCTCTACACTACCAATATATGACACATATTTACAGTTCTGAAAAAGTTCCCTACCAGATTATAAGAGTGGGCGGAGGGATAGCCAAGGCATTGGTTGTTGCCACCAGCTCTGTGATGCTGGGACCAGAGATAGCATGGAGAGCATCCCCTGGCTTCCGCCACCTCGCCACAGGTAGGATGCACAGACTTGCTACAAGGCTTCTTTTAATTTAAGTGATAAGAGTGCAAGATCCCATGAGATTAAGCAGGACCTTGTTATGAGAACTATCAACCCGGTCTGGAAGTGCTGTTATGTCACATGGGCAAGTCTCAATCCGACTGCAGTGCTGTAAAGGTGAAGTGTGAGCTAGCAAACACTCCCACTGATGCTGCTACCTGCTGAGTGTCTGGGAACTTCACGGAGCAGTGGGGGTGTTTCACAGAACAAAATGCAGAAAATGAAAAGTCTACATTCAAGCCATCTCCTCTCCTCTGTAACTCCACTGAGGTCAGAATTCAAAATGGGGCCCCCATTGTTAAGTCCACAGTGTTATTAGGCCCCAGGAACTTAAAAAAGCACAATGTGAAATTGTAATCCGAAGCCAGATCAGCCAATCCAAAGAGCCCTATCAGTATCACCAAAGAAGAAACCACAGATCCTCCTGGGAAATATAAAGGGGGGGGGACAACCCATATACTGTGAGTGTCTGGAGATGGAAAAAACCTACATTAGGTGGAATCTGGACAAAAGGAGACATGAGGGCAGGGGTAGCTAGAGAGAGTGGATAGGAGAGGGTGAGAGAAGAGAAGTGGCGGAAAGGAGGAACATCAATAGAAGAAAGGGGATATTAAAAGGAGTGAAGTGGAGAGGAGGAATATACATAGGCAGAATGAGAAGGGTGAAAGAAGAGACTTGGAGGAGAATGAAGACACCAGTGAGACACGTCAGAGCGTTCTTAGAAGAAAGGGGGAAGGGAGAAGGAACCTTTAACAGTGGGTGGATAAGGAAGAAAGTTGTTGAGCAGAGACAAAAGCAGATCAAAAAGAGTTGTTTGACATGGCCATTGTGCGGTCAAGGAGGCCTGAGCAAGGAGTGTACTAGTCCCAGAGGAAAGTAAAAGCAAGGAGGACAATACAAGGAGATAGATAGACCTCAGGGCCAAGTGAGTGAGCCTGTGAGTGGTACAGGAACAGGCAGGTTGCAAAGTGTTGGGGGGGCTCAGGTGACAAACAAGGGAAGATAGAATGTGAGAGACTGGATTTGAAGAGTTCCCTTGATTTCAGCAGGTTGCAAGGCATCCTGGGTAATAATGCTGAACTCTAAGTCAGGGAGGTAGCAAGATGCCCATAATAGGCAGTGGAAACCAAGCGGTGCCCTGCTGTTCGTTTGAGAATCTTGGTCTTTGTGAACATCTGGCTCCCTGGTTTAATTCTAAAGCGTGATTTCCACTCTGAATCGGAGACTGAGGGAGATGGTCTCCTCACCGTATGCAAGCTGCACACGCATCAGCCAGGAAAGCAGGACAGTTGCTACATACACTTTAAAGATTGTGAGTGACCTGGGCAGACAGTACTCAGGAATCCCTAGTGGGGAATTGAGAGTGTCCATTGTCAAGATTCCATCAATCAAAAGAAGTCCCTAGACTCGGTAGCTTTCGGAAAGCAGCCATCTTGAGAAAAGAGAGTGCCAAAGATTGTGACAGATTTGTATGTACAGTTCACCAAGAAATGCCCATACACAATGAAAAAACACAACAAAACACAAACCCAGGCCAAAGAATGACGAATAATGAAGTAAAGGAACATCATGTATAATACAGAAGATGAGACACAATTAATTTTATGTTGATTGCACATACGTGTCAATAGGTAATAGCATGGAATATGGAATACATTGATGTTTACAAATATGAAAACAGTGTCAAGAATAAATCTGAGGGTAGTTTTAGATGATGGGATCTGCGTCTATCTGTCGACTCATGTACAGGGGTTTCAGCGGTGGGAGCCTTTAATGTTGATTTGGCCCAGCCTTCTTCAGGACAAGGAAATGTTCTCAGCAGGGAATCCCTCTGGTAGGTTGTGGTACAATTTGTGTTTTCAGTGTTCTTAAGAAAGGGATAACAATAAAATGTTAATACATGTCCTTGATAATTTTGCAAAGTAAAAGAAGAATATGCTAACATAGTAGGAGGACGCTTACTGTAGTCTTTTATGTAAAAGGTGTCCATGAAGAGATACGCCATCTACATGAACAATTTTTCAACTTCCGAGTGTGTAACAGTACTGGTGAAAATGGGGCCTAAAAGAAAGAATAGAAGGGAACCATTTAGTATGTTAGGTGACAGGTCGGTGGGTGTGAAGTGGCACTAGAGGGGAACTTACCCCACTTTGACGGTCTCCATAGTGCTTGGTGTGCAATGTTGGTGAGTGGCTTGAAATGGAGGCTTGGTCCTGTATCATGTCCTGTGTCTTGTATAGGGATGGAGGATAAGTAGTACTTGCTTTATTTGTGTATGAGCTGATCCCAACCGGGAGTTATGATTCCTAGAAGTAGCGGTATGCTGGTGCGTCCCTTTAAACACAATGAACATCTTATTCATGCTGCTTGGCAACGGGGGCCGCCATGTTGGAATGGAGCCTGCTGCGAAAGGGGCTAATATGTGTGGATCTGTTAGATGTAATCATGTGGAATATGGTGCTTAAGGTTGTGAACACAAATAGTTTATAACATTTGCAGATTTAAATTATTTGAATAAACGGTTCCATTGATCTGTTAATTGAGGGCATTTGTGTGAGTATGGAGCTATAGTATTCATGTTTGTCTCCCTAGTGTATCCTATAAACTGGGATTGAGGTGGTGAACGTATTATTAGGTGTTCTTTATATTTTGTGGTATGTTCTTGGTGAATGGTAGGCTCATGAGATTCTGTTTCCGTCCACTCCCATACCAGAGAGGTTTGGGAGGAACAGTCAAGTTGCCAACAGTCCTGGTGTGTACATTCCCTATGGGGATTTGGAAGATCTTGTAAGAGAGTATAAAATACAGGGAAGTCTCTTCCCATGATCACTTCTTCAGGGAGCTCAGGAATAATGGCGGATGACACAAGCCGTAATCCCCCCTGATGTTAATGTACACAGTTATATTGGGATAGAGTTTGTTTTCACAGTGTACACATGTGACTCTAACTAGGGTAGCATTTTCTAAGTCTGCTGTTGTCACCCAATCGGCTCTTATGGTGGTTTGTTTGCTGCCTGAATCAATTAGCGCCTTTACAGGCTTTCCATTGATTAGGGCTTTTTCAAACGTAAAGTCAGCTGGAGACTGCCATAGACATATGCTGAAGGATTCTAGATCATCCACTGTTTCTTCCCTCTCATACCCTCTTAGGAACCCTATCTCCATAGGTTCTTCCTTTAGATTTTTAGGGCAATACCGAGCAAGATGGCCAGTTACTTTACATGAAAAACAAATAGGAGGTGATGGTTTAATTCCTTTAAGTTCCTCTCTCCTGCTTTCCTCTCTACCCTTCGGGTTTGGTCTTCCGACTTCTATTCTCTCTTTAAGGATCCACTCTTTGGGTTTAGAGAACCCTCCCCCTCTATCTAGGACCTGGGATTGGGAGCGGTATGTGGCTTTGTGATCTTTCCATTCTTCACTCCTGTTTACAGAGTGAAAATGCTTTACTGTGTCTGAGTGATTCTGGGCCATTTCAATAGCTTTGACCAGGGTGGGTCTGTTTAGCTGCAATACTGCTTTCTGTAAAAAGGGAGATAAATAATTAGCGAATTGTTCTAGAATTATCATTTCAATCAACTTGTCCATGGTCTTGTTGGTAATCCAGAGAGATACTGTGTTCTTAATGTTTTTCCCATTTCAAGGGGGGTTTCACCGGGGTTTAATCTGATAGCCCTTCATTTCTGTCGATAGAAGTTACAGGTTTGACCTACCCTTTTAAGGAGTCCCTCTTTTATGGATATAAAGGTAGCCCCCTGAGCAAAGTTAAGTAGCTGGTAGGCAGCCTGTATCTCGCCTTTCAATAGGGGTCCCAAATAAAAGATTTTTAGGTTGTCTTCCCATCCCAGTTGCTCAGCTAATCGCTCAAACTTCTAAAAGAATTTACTAGGTCTTCGCCCTCCTTATAAGGTTGTAGTATCCCTTGAGGTAACAGGGGTCTTACTTGTAACTCAACTAATTTTGTTACATTTTCTTGTAGATGGGCTTTGGCCTGAATCGGATGGGTAGCCAGTTTGGCCATGATATCTTCAAGGTTTGCCATGTTTTCCGGGGGAGTAAGGGTTCACTCTGTGACACTTCAGAAAAAAAGGGTCTCAATTTCCTCCGAGAGGGTTTCGAAGTCGTCTGACTCCTCTGAACTTGATCTTGATGGAGGGAAGACCTGGGTAGGTTGTTCTTTACTCTGGATGGGCCAGGAACCAAAACTTGTCTTGTACCAAAAAGGAAAGGTTCAGGGAAATGTGGATTCAGGGTGATAGGTCTAATGAATATGTGTGCTGGTCTTATTTTTAAGACTATTCAATCTCATTGTTGGATATTTTAGTGGGAGATGGGAGGGTATCTACCAATACCTGGGTTTTGAAAAACAAATCTTGTTGGGCAATTGTGACTTGAAGTTGGGAGAACAAGGCCTCTTTTATAGTATATATCCTATCAGACTCAAGCAGTTCAATAATCCTATTTTCTCCTTCTGGTGGTATGACAATTACCAGCATGGGTTTCAATTTGTGTCAATTGAATCGTATCCCCCTCTAACACCACATTTAAGGAAGGTATGGTATTAAACAATGAGGCCAGGCACAAGTGATCACAGTTCAAGGGTGTTTATTGAACTTCAATGGGTTGGTTGAACATCTATCTAACCGAAATCTAAGGATGGGAGCAAGCTACGACCATCAAATAATAATAACACAGTCCTTGTCAAGTCTCTGTCAAAATAAAAGCACCTATACTAATAAACCTATTGCCAATCCTTACTTCTAAATACAAAAAGGTGTGGGACATTTGTGTATGCAAGAAGAAATGGTTTCAAGAAACAGTATGTCAGGCTGGTTAACCAGTTGGCTTCCCTTCTCCACGTTTTCAGCACTGGTCAAGGCGGCACATTCGAGCTTCGCACACACTCTGGTTTCTCTACCACGAGGATACAGTTGAAAGCAAAGGTATCAAGGCCTTCTGTCAAAGCCTCTTTTCCAATAACAGTCTCTTACTGCAGAGGGCCTGTCGTAACAAACAAATATCAAAGTTCCATTCCTATCAGGATC
Source organism: Ambystoma mexicanum (assembly GCF_040938575.1). Taxonomy (NCBI): domain Eukaryota; kingdom Metazoa; phylum Chordata; class Amphibia; order Caudata; family Ambystomatidae; genus Ambystoma; species Ambystoma mexicanum. The sequence goes on along the minus strand of NW_027182481.1, from coordinate 1,525,117 downwards.
TTCCCATGCACAAGTTCTTGCTTTCAATGTTCATCATGGGTCTCCCTCCTTCAGGCTTGGACCCCTTTTTAACCACAATGTTTACACTTGGTCTCCCTAGTTCGGGCTCAGACCATGAGTTTCCATCATTCGGGCTCGGATCCCTTTTCCACAATATTCACATTTGGTCTCCATCATTTGGGCTCAGACCATGTAGTCTCACTTTCTATGGTTTCCTCTTGATATCCATATAGAAGATTTTCGAATGTGCAATGGTTTTTGCTTAAACCGTCACAAGACTGCTTCGATTCACTTTGCACAATGTTCTGATGAATCTTCTATGTTCGTTTCTACCACTTCTTGGCGGATATCTTACAGAGACCTTCGATATAGCACATTCACAGTGCCGGAACTACTCTGTCAACGGTATTGTATCTTTCCTTCTCAAGTTCAAACGTTCATCAGTCATTTAACTTTACTCACGTTTTTCATCGCATACGTTTAACAATGTTCGTCCCAGCGCTCATTTTACAATGTTGCTGCTTGAAACCTTGACTTCATCACAGGCCGGACTTGCATCGGTCTCCTAACATACCGGCTGTGTTGATCTCTCTGGCGCTTCTTTGTTTTTGAAGCCAAGGATGATACCACAAGGGATGCTGCTCCTCCCCGCCTTGGTCAGTTATGTGGGAGGGTGTCCGCTATCTTTGACACACAATGCAGGATTGTACTTTCTGACTCAAAGTTTTCTTGAAAGTAACAGTTTCTTGCCGAAAAAGTCAAGGGTAATTCCCTCCTTGCAAACCCTTCTTGGTTTGCTGTCTTTCTCCCCTCGATCAGCTGCCGACTCGAAACTGCTGTTCCTTCATGTTCCTTCTTGCTCAGAGTGTGCTCTCATGCTCCACCTTTTATCCGTGTCGGGATGTTTAATGGACGTCAGGTGTGAGTGATTGCAGTAATTGCCTGACTTTGCCTGACCATAGTAGAGGAACATGTCAGGTACACTGCTCAGTTGTGAGTCTGTTTTCTCCCAGACTGGGTTGTCCATGTGAAAGTGTTTGTTAAGGGAAAGGGGAGGGGGGTAAAGTTTCCAGATATCCTACCTGGCAGGATGGAGTAAAGGTTTTACAGGGGGAGGGATACTGCATCTGGCCATCCAGTGTTTCACTCCCATTCCCCAAAGACCCCTCACCAGGTGATACCCCCGCACTGGTCTATCACCAGGAACTGGATCCAAAAGCAATGGGTGTCCTGGCCATCTCAATGACAGATCCATGGGGACTAGCTGGTGAAATGCCTTCTAGTTTCTCACACCCACCTCCACCCTCACATCGGTAGCTGATCCGCGACTGCAGCCACCAATAAGCTTTTCATGTCTAATGCTAGGGGTACTCCCGCTTTGTGCTTTTTAAAAGCATATATCCACTTCCGCACAACCATCGTAAGCACTGGAATTGCCTTTATTAGGTTATTCTTGTCCATCTGTGCCATGGTACATATTGCAGCCTCCCTGCCCCCTTGTTTATTAGGGGCATTTGCATTTTCAGTTTGTTCTTTCCACCCTTTGTTGCTCTTTCCCTTTTTCCTTGCTACTGCCATCCAGCCTAACCTCTCCCTCAACCTGCCATCCCATAAGCTTTCCACCCTCGGGATTTGTTGAGGCACTTGCTCTGCCTCTCAATCATCTCCCTCCTCAACCTCATCGAACTCACTCCACTCATCTTCGTCTCCCGTACGGGACCCAACATTCTCATAACCCAAGCTGTCCAAGTTACGGTCAATCTATGTGTCCTGAATTCCATTCATCCATCCCATGTTGCACTGGCGGGTCTGTATTTTTTACATCAATGGCTGTCCTCAGTCTTGCTAGTTCTGTTTGTGTCAATGCCAGTGCTATTTCTAGGTCTCTGGGGCTAACATCTGCATGTACTGTGACAGCCGGAGGGGAGACATATGGGGCGGTGGTCCTGTTGACACATATGTTGGGTTTGTATGTCCTGCTGCGGAGCAGGCTGCTAAAGGATATATTCCCTTATGTCCATCAAGGCCTTCCCATCTTCGTTTGTGCCTGCACCTTTGTTATCGTTGCGTGCCCCTCCTTCCCCTTCACGTTCCTCTGTATCCTCAAGCATTTTCCAGAGGTTCAATAATTCCCTTCTGTTCTGTAATTGTTTCCCTTTGTACTTCACTGTTCTAGCATACTTCAGTCAAAGGAGCCCTTCTCTGGCCAGGAGCGGCGCTATCCAACTCCCCTGGTCTTTGTCACCCACTGGTTTTATACTTCTTGATCCTGCCACAGTACAATGGCAAAGTCTTGCACAGGTCTTCTATGGGCGTCTCTCCCCCCATGGTGTTGTTTCCCGTGTGCCTGCTAGTAGTGCTATTCGTGTGCTAATGCGCCACACAATTATACATCTATTGTCAAAAAACACGGTTCAATTGTTGCCCCTCCTTTTTCGACACAAAAATCAAAATGACTCTTTTCTTCCCTCAAGCCCCCTGCTTCTCCTTTCGGTCTCGTTACTCACACAAACCACACTCTAGAAACACATGCAATCCACACGACGCATTAAAATACACGGATAAAAGAAACTAAAATAATAAGCTAAAATAACAATCACTACTATGCGCAAGCTCTCTAATTATACAGAACTCCTATATATTTCCTTGTTTCTTCTTCGTTAAACGTTTGTGTCGCCACCTTTCCCCTCACTTTGGGAGACTACCTAGGTTCCCGTTTTCTTTTAGTTTTTATTCTCCTTAAAAAATTTATAAAAACAAAAAACAAAACAAGCCACATGCATGCCACACTCCAAATTTCAATCTTTGCGTGTTCACACTGTTCACACTTCCCCATACATCTGTCCCTTACTTGTTATCCCTTGCAAGGCTATATTCACGTGCGTGCGTTCACCCAAACTTTTCCATTCATGGGGTTCCAACATCGTCCTGCACCACTCCTTGGGGCCGCACCCCGCTCCAAAGAGCAAGCAGGATTCTGCAAATACAGCTCCTGCACGGCCACTGGGAAGTAGGCGTTTTTGGGGCTGGTTGCTGTCGGTGGGCACGGCCCTTCGGGAGAGGTAGCCTGGATGCCTCTACAGGTACAGTCGACGCTGGGCTCACATCGGGTCACCAAATAAAGGCATACCCGTGCATGATCACTCCAGAAAAAATACAACCCACTAGGGAAAAAAGGCCCAGAGATTTCTTGCAAGAATAACAATTTTTAATCATACAACAAGTAAGGGTGCAAGCAAATAACTCTACTGCTTGAGAACGTTCTGCTTCCACTGATGAAAACATAAGCTTATAAGGCAACACCCTGTCATCACTATATGGTAAAATTCTGTGTGGGTGGTTGGTGAGACCCTAAACATCAGCCTGCTCCATTTGGGATGCCAGGCTGCGATTGGTTCCAATCTCGCCCATCTGTCTTCTCTCACGTGGGGTTAGCTGGGCTCATCTCTCCTAGGGACTGACGGTCATGCGCTTAACATGTTACTTTTATAGAGTTAATATTACAAGATAATACTACTACATCATTATGGCATGCACTGGGGAAACTTGGGGGCTGGCACAGGGGGGAGGAACACGACCATGCTGACCCACACATTCTTTGCTCAGTTAATTTCGCAGTCTCTCCACCCAAGGCTTCCACACTCGTTTTGAACTATAATTTATTCCTAGGTTGAATACGCCCTCAGAAACCTTGGGGGTGGAGAACTGCTACTCCGATGCGCAAACCACACAATATATATAAAGAGTAAATTGATTCTATTTCAGTACTAGTTCCTCGAACGTCCTTGCAGCAAGGATTACCAATCCAGACCCAGGCTCCCCTTATGAGCCTAACACATGGTATACCATGAAAATAGGAATTGGTCTGTCCACGGTGCATGGACAAGTTTAGAGTTCTTTTCCAAAATACAGTTATATGCTTAACGGTTGTAATTGTTTCCAATCCTTGTAATTCTTGCAAATGAGAGATCTCAGTAAACTCTTCACACTTAGATCCTTTAACATTACTTCACTTTATATTTGTAGTACACAATACCAGCAGACTAATGTCCGGCATCTGACAGTGGATCTTACTGGCTGTATAGCGTTTACAAATCCTGTGATCTGGCCTTCTTTTTATTTCCTTGAATTGGATAAGTATTTGCTTAACCTATACTGCGCTTTCCATAGAGCTCTCGTTGTGTTAAAGAGGTGATTATACTGGCCCTGAGGAAGACCTTTGTAGTGAAAGGTCGAAACACATGTTGGCAGCATTATACCATCACCATTAGAAATCTAAGGATCTAAGCATGAAGAGTTTACTGAGATCTTTCATTTGCAAGAATTTCAAGAATTGGAAACAATGACAACCGTTAATCATATAACTGTATTTTGGAAAAAAGCTCTAAACTTGTCCATGCGCAGTGGATAGACCAATGCCTAGTTTCATGGTATAATTTATTCCTCCCTGTACCTCGTAGAAAAAAGGGTATATTTATGGAATGAAGTGAAATGGTCATGTTCGTTTAGATCTTTAACAGCCATTGGTTTTATGGGTGGTGGTCTGAGGTAATCCACTATCGCGGAATTCAGGGGTTCTGGACTGGGTTATTGGTGGGTGCCATTACTCCTGGTGGGCTGGGTGTGAGTTGGAGGTCTGGTTTTGGCCTGTCTGTGATGAATGTGTGCAGCGTGGAGCCTGGTACTGTCTCAGGCCTTTGCAGGGTGCATTCCTCTCTGGGATAACAAGTAATTGCAACAGTTAAGGAACAAAGGGACGTTTCAATGGGAATTTGCAGAGCGGGTCTTCGTCTACCGTGAGTGTTTGAGCCTGTTCAGGTTTATCCGCCGGGCCTATGTTTACCATACAGCCATGCAGCTCTGAACGTGTCTACCATAACTAAAAAATGGCATCTCTTTATATGCACACACTAGGTCTGCATCTATATTTCCTGCAGTATTGTGTTTGTGCCGGGTTTCTTAGCACGGTCCTCTACCCTCTGGTGTATCGCATGTCTGTCTATGGGACTTGCGTCACTCTAAAGCACCTAGGACGGTGGCAGAGGCTCATTTCCTTCCCAAGAAGCTCCTAATAAATGATGTCTCCATTCTTTACATGCCACCTTAAGAGCTAACAATTCTTTCTCAAGAACGGAGTAATTCCTTTCGGAAGGAGTCAGAGTCCTGGAATAGTAGGCCACTGGATGTTCTTCCTTGTCAATGGTGACACTTGTTTAAGAACTCCTCCTCCACTTCGCAGGCGTCGGCTTCCATGATGAACATCTGGTGATGATTCGGAGGAACCAGAACAGGTGCAGAGGTGAAGTCCTCTTTAAGAGAGTTGAAAGCTGTTTCAGTGGTAGTATCCCAGAAAAAGGAAGTGTTTTTCTTGAGAAGGTTAGTGATAGGACGAACTGTCTGCGATAAAAAAGGTATAAACTTCCTATAGAAGGTTGCTAGACCCAAGAACTTCTGTACCTCCTTCACGTCTTTAGGGCGTTTTCATTGAAGAATAGCTGAGATCTTATGTGGGTCCATGGAAACAACTTCAGGTGACAAAATATACCCCAAATAGGGTACAGTGATAACTCCAAATATACATTTTTCTGGATTGACTTGTAAGTGGTTATCCTGAAGATGAGAGAGTACCTTTTTTGTTTGGTTGACATGTTCAGACAGAGATTGGGAATATACCAGGATATCGTCGAATTAGACAATGACGTTATGAAAAATGAAATCGGCAAACAGATGGTCTTTGTAACATTGAAACACTGCTGGTGCGTTTTCCAACCCAAACGGCATCACTGTGTATTCAAAGTGACCAAACGGTGTCCTAAATGCTGTCTTCTACTTGTCACCTTCTTTTATATGTATTAGGTGATATGCTCCTCTTAGATCCGATTCGGTAAAGATTTTTGCTGACTGTACCGCATCTATGATATCATGTATAAGAGGGAACGGGTATTTGTCTTTAACCATGATCGCATTGAGAACCCGGTAATCCAGGTGTTTCGAGGTGTTTCTTTTCAGAATACAAAAAAGGGATGCACCTGCTGGGGACACTGACTCTCTAATAAGCCTGTTAGTCAGATTCTGGCAGAGGTATTCCCTCATGGCTTCTTTTTCCAGTGGCGTGAGACCAAACATTTGATTGAAGGGAACAGTGGTGTCACGAAGCAGAGAGAAAGCATAGTCCTCAGGTCGATGTGGAGGCAAAGTCTGGACTATATCTTTGTGAAATACTCTCTCAAATTCTTGGTATTGCTTCGGGATGGTGGTGCGCAGTGTTTGTGTATCTTTCTGGGAAAGAGATGCAGGTCTTGCAATGAGGGACACAGGTCGTCTTTCCTGAAGGCAATGAGTCATTCAATGTTCAGACCCAAGAAAAATGGTGTGGGCCCTCCAGTCTATGTAGGGACTATGCTTGATCAGCCAAGGAATCCCTAGGATCAAGGGGAAATGAGCAGCTTGAATAATATCAAAGATAAGTGTCTCAGAATGCTGGTTTATCCACATGATCATGGGAGCTGTGTTGTGAATTATTGGACCGCTAATCAGTTCTCGGCCATAGACATCTTCCACTGGTATGGCACTGACTTGGTAGACAGAGGAACCTCGTTTTTTGCAGCCCAACTGGCGTCCATGAAGAGACCTGCTGCCCCAGAATCCAGCAAAGGAGGAACCTGAATCGAGATGTCTGCAGGTAGTTGAAGGGATACCGTAAGGACTAATAGCTGATTCTAGCACAGGTTATCTGAACGTATGTAAAGGAAGTCGGGTATCTTGGGACTTTTCAATTGCTCCCGTATCTGTGTCCCATCTAAGACCAAGAGTTGCAGTTTTGCTTCTCTCGAGGGGAGCTAATGGACAGTTGCAAAAGAGATGGGAAGATGAACCATGCACAAACCATGTGTGTGTCTAAGGTTTCTTTCTTCAGTATTCAGAGGACCCCTGGCAGCACCTATCTGCATTGGCTCAATGGAATCTGTTAGGCTCTGGTGACATCTCAGGAGGCTAAAGAGGTCTGGGAGTTGGTTGAGTCTTTCCTCGTTCGGCTTTACGCTCCTGAATCCAAAAATCTATCTGGATAACCAGTTGTAATAGGGCTTCAAGGGTGGGAGGTCTTTGAACCCTAGAGATCTCATCTTTTAATTCCTCAGAAACACCTCAACGAAACAACATCATACAGGCCTCATTAGACCAAGTGGCTTGATTTGCTAGTTTTTTTTTAATTTTGTGGCATAAGCCAAGATGTCCATGTTCCCTTGGTGGAAATCGGGAAGATCCTCCTGCACTGTATACCCTAGATCTGTCTGATCAAACATTCTCTTGAGTGCTTGTATGAACTGGTCCAAACAGTTCAAAACAGGATCATCCTTGACCACGAGGTTAGTAGCCTATGCTACAAGTGTCCAGATATTCCCCTCAAGCGTTTTTGGTCCCTGTAAAATGTATCCACAGAAGGGACATTAGCAGCGAGAGGAGGAACGGCCTCCCTGAGTGCCAAGGCTTGCTTTAAAATGAGATTCTAGTTTTTAAGGACTGTACCTCTAAAGAGAAGTTTTGAACTGCTGCCACCAACTCTTGGAGTTATGGCATGTTAAGGTCAGCAGCTGGACATTGCAAGCTTTTAGTCTTTGGCTTATGTATTCCTTGGCTGCAGTTCTTTGGGGGTGCACTTTTCTTTTTTTCTTTTTTTTATTGTGAATTTAGTTGATTACACATTTTTACGCACATCAAATAAGTAAATAAAAGGCAAAAACGTGATCAATTATTTTATCAATGTCACCATAATACGTAAAATAATACAAGATTATTTACAATGTATAAAAAAGTACTTTCAAATTTGTACAATATTAATTTTTTATAAATTATCAGTGAATTTAAATGCACAAATTAATCAATTCTCTTCAAAGCCTCTTTCTATACTGCGAAGGCTGCTGCAGTTAAAATTATAGATTCCACCCCTAATATCATTGGCCAGAATTAGTTGTAGAGAATGTTTTGAATTTTGGTTACATACTCCAGATAACCTTTCATGTAATAAGTTGCCAGTTCAAGACAAGCCGTCAAAATGTGACGGCTAGTCTCAACTTCTTTGTGAAAATCAGTTAATGGGTTATTTTGCCATGTGCCCAAGAACTCCTTAGTAGGGAGCATATTTCAATGTAAATACGGTATAAATGGTTTTAGATCAATTGTGCAAAACTTAGACATATAGCTGCTAGTTATGTAGAAAGGAAAACTCTGGTGAGAGTATTTCATTTATCTTTTGTTACTGTGCATCTTGTCTATATTTTTAACTCTGTCCCACAGTCTCAATTTATTCTTTATTATCGTTTCAAAATTGGGCATGGAGTCAAAGATGTCAGGCTCAGGGTCCAACTGCTAAATGTGCCATCACCCTCGGTTTTAGTTTCATGATAAAGAGGTTCTTTCCACCATCATCAATTTGTTTGCCCAATAGCTGTAGTAAGCAATTCGAGTGTCGATTTGTTTTACAAAATTGTGCGTATAGCAATGTTCGCCGTACACACCACATAGTCATTAGTGAAGGCAAACCAAAACCCAACCTTAATGCTTCAACCGGCACTGAGTTGGGTAGATATATAACTGTACGAAGCAATTTACCTTCAAGTCTGTCAAGTGAAGGCATGTACCCAATTACACACACTGCAGAATAAAGACAACCCGCTAGGGAAATACGCCAGGAGATAGCGTTGCAAGGATAACAATGTTTAATTATAGAGGATACAAATATCAGCAAAGGGCTCTGCTGCCCGAGAGTGCTCTGACTCCTCCAGATACAAACATCAGCTTAAAATGGCAGGAATCATCATGGTATACAGTACGAAATTGGTGCCACCAGTTGGTGGGACCCTATACATGGGCCTGCTCCATAGGGGATGCCAGGCCACACTTGGTTAGTTCTCTCTGTACATCAGACTCCATGTGTGTCCGCTGATATCATCCTCGCGGTCAGGTCACACATTAGAACAATGTTTCTATCTAAACTAACATGCTACACCAGAATATTAACTCCTTGTGGCAGGCACCTGGGCAGCACGGGAACTGGTGTCAGGGAGCAGGGAGGATAAAATACAGTATGCCGACCCCCATATACATGGCTTCATTGAGACCGTAGTTTCCTCACTCAAGATCTTCCCCAGGTTGTCTGATCTTAAATTTATGTTTCCTGGTACCTCGTGCTACAATGGGTATGTGTCGCTGCTGAGGAGAAATATAGTCACGCCTGCTTATATCTCTGGTGGAAGTTTAATGAGGGTTGGGACCAGAGATCGTGGTCTTATTAAAGAATGCAAAAGGTGTAGGGGTTGAGTCAGTGGTGTGGGCCTGGCTCTGGCCGGCTCGGTGGGGATTAGAGGCCCAATGGCAGTTTAGTGGAGATGAATGGATTGTCACAACTCTCACACCTGACAAATGCAAGCCCACAAGCCAGGTGGGATCAGGGCTTGGATCTTTAATAAGGCCAGACTTCCACCTTTCAAGCCCTCTTGGGGCCAGTCCTGGCGCCATTGGCGCCAGGCTCATCAGTTGGGAGAGGCATCTGGTTAAGGGACTACTTTATTAAGGCTTTCAGCCAACATGGAGGCATCCACATAGCTGGGTTCTAGAACCAAGCTATGCGGTCTAGTGCTTTGGGTGTGGTGGCCTAGGGACTACTTTACCTGGACTACTTTACAGTGGCTATTTAAAACACACCCGAACAAGAACACACGCTTTGCGTTACTTTGCTTCTAGCAACGTGATGCTCACCGTGTCCAGCTTCTCGCAAACCCGACGAATTCTGGACCTGCAGAAAAAACAAAGAAACATTGTTAGCAGCAGAATCTTACCTGCAATCTTCATCCATCTCTGCTCACAGCTCTTGGTCTTCTCTGTTAGAGGAGTTTACCGCCCGGATCGAGGGACCTGAGAAAAGGAGAAAGACATTATTAACGGAGGTACTAGAGACATTACAACCATAAAAGTGCTTAAAGACTGGTTACTTCTCGACCGGCACTACTCCGGAAACCCCATCTGTGCTGGGTACTCTCCACGACCTACGAAAAGGGAAAAACACAGGCCAGTGAGGACAAGGCATCGCTGCGCTACACAAAGCGCCTCCTTACCGCATCATAGCGCTATAGCGCACCATCATCTCCCGGTGAGAGCCAGCACATCCCGTTCTCTGAGTGGACACTCCACGCCCGTAGAGGAGATAAAAAGAGACATTAGAACAGACAAAGGCAGGCAAGAAATACAACACCATTAATTGCAATAAGACCTACCTGAAAGACACTACAAGGCCCGAAGTCAGTGAAGTAACTGGACTGCCAGCGCCCAAAAAAGCCAACACGCCCCTGCCCAGAAAGCAGGACGGAGAGCCCACCGATTCCGGCAACCAGGTGAGAAGAGAACCTGGAGGGGCTGGAAATATAAGGAGGTGGGGGATTAAACTGCTTACCTTGGTCGCTCAGTCCTGACATAGTCTTCATTTTCCAGGCAGAATTCCCTTGGCACCGAGACCACAGGGGAACCATCAGGAAGGGCATCAGCGACCAGCTGGCTGGGTGGCGTACCCGTGGATACCAGATGAGCGTAACATGGATGCAGTGCAGAGCCTGGTGTTGTCTCATGCTCAGGGTACATTCCAGGGAAAGATACTAAATATTTGCAACACTGAAGGGACGAGGGGGAAGTGGACTTCCATGGAACAATGTTCACGTGGAGCCATCATGATGTACAGAAATTGGGCCTGGTGAACTGTGACTGCGACCAACATGTGCCTGCAGCTTCTCCCTCTGGGGCCTAATACAAATTGGAGTTGAGGGCTCTGTGCCATTCTTGTGCCAAGCGTCAATGTCTAAGCGCTGTGGGGTATTTACATGTGGGCCAATAATGCAAATTGCCCCCCCCTTGTATATCATTTCATATGGTGTTCACCACTTTTGGAAGTGCCTAGGGGGTGGGATAGACCCTTTAAATCCCAACATCCCCCCTCTTTCATTTCTCCTACAGTAACTAATTCACCTCACCCATATGTACATTCATTTGCATGCCTTTCTGCTTCCTCCCAGGTGGGTGTTCCCTTTATATGCATCCATGCCCTACCTACATGCCTTAAACTTTACCCATGTTGCGCATACTGTTCAGGTGTGCATGTCATATATATATACATCCTCCATCTCCTGCTAAATCTACCCATACTTCCTTATAGTTCTCAGGGTCCGGGGGAGGTACAATAGTTGTGTGATACAAATGGTCTACCATGTCAGCAAGAGGGAGGGGAACCATGAGGTGAGTGGGCCCGCCGGCTAGTTTGGTTTGAATCTCTATTTCCTTTTTATCCTGAGCTACCTTACCATTAGCTTTCCCAATTGTCACCATCATCATTGCACAATTAGGTACTACTTTGGCACAACACTGGACGCCCAATTGGCATGTACAAAAGATTACCAGGATGACCACGAATATGGGAACCAGAATCTTGATCAATGTTCCAAGCCATGATGGGACCCAACTGAAGGCTATTGTGAGCCGGTCATCTTCATTGACCCCAGCCTCCTTTTTCATCTTCACCCCAAGCTCACGTACTGCAGCAATTTCATGTGACACTGTCCAATTTTCAGCCTCTTCAGAAGGCTCAAATGTGCAACATGAACTCCCGATCTTTTTGCAAACACCATCCTCCTTAACTGTTCGAATGTTGAGGACATATCTGTTTTGCATTGTCATTAATCTTAAGGTTCTTAGTTCCACCTTTATGACGTTAAAACCCTCTTCTGTATAATTGGTAAACTGGCCCAATTCCAATCTAACAATCTGGAGACATTTGGCGTTGGCCCTTGTTTGGATGCTGGGCACTAGGGATATAAAAAATGTCTCTGCTGAGTTGTAGAGTTTGTATTCCTCAGGTATTTGTGCGAGCAGGTCAGATGAGATTTTGGATATGTAATTTGATGATCTTCTTTGTCTGCACAGTTGACCATAGTATTCTGATTGAGGTGGTGTGTAGACAGTTGGTGGTGTTTCAGTGTATCGAGGTTCTTCAGCGGGGGTGCAGTAGGATCTTCATGCAGAGTACCACCCTTTAGATGCTCTTCTGGCACCACCAGTATGGCTGAATACAATATAGCCAGCGAACAACAGACCCTCCAAGAAGGTGGAACGTGCAAGTATGCTCGCTGTCCACAGATCCAGTAATAGTCTGTTAGTGCAGCTGTGCCTTTCATGAGGTCAGTGATAATAACAGTTCTATTACACTTTGCGTTTTACCCAACTGCAGATGTCCCTTTCCTTGGAAAAACACAATTTGTTTGATTCTGGTGGGTTTTTGGGTGTTATTGAAAAGTGACCTTTTTTGATGGCAACACATACAAAAGCAAAGACAATCCACCAAGTGGCCAATATTATCATTATTTTACATTGGCAACCTTTCAATCAACCTTTCAATCTTCTCACTGGGTAATTCTCCTGACTAGTATTTAGAGGTTACACCCTCTAACCTGGCCTTTCGGCTAGATCATACTGAGAATCGATTGAAACAGCAGCCTCCCTCTTGCAATGCTAAAGCTCATGTCGTGAAGCTGTTAGATGAGGCCTAGAACACATGTTCTGTACTGTTCCAGCTGGCCAGGACATTGGGACCCGTTGGTCAATAGGTTTGGGTCAGTAGTTCTTTCCCTGTGATATAGACTTGTAAAAGCAAGGAAATATCGAGGCTGAGTACCACAAAAGGAAATACACCAAACACAGGCTATAAAGATTCACAGATCTGATACAGATAGCTTTCTGGCTCTCAACACCCCCACAATGAGTACCAGCCAGTCAGAGTGAGGAGGGAGAGTACTGAACATCTAGATATTCCTCTTTTTATACATTTTTGATAATATTGTCCAGTCCCTCTACACATTAACAATCTGCAGTCTAGAGTTTGTGCTGAGTTCACATACAGCTTATACAATAATATACAGAAGGATTACATGAGTTTGCATTTCCATCAAGTTACAATGGTGATGTATATTCTTGGATCCTGCACTAAGCCTTAGTCTATATCCCTTCACAATGTAGTTCAGCTAGTGTCCACGCTTGGCGTTTGTCTTTCATTGTCGCCGATGTGTATTTGTGGATGAGGCTTGTTAGCGCAGACAATCCTGGGACAACAGTTCATTCACAGTACAAGGTCTCATTGCCTAGTCTAAACAGTTGGCCCTCCGACAGTCTAACCATTAACAGAACTCAAAGGTCAGGAAGGCTTGATTGCAAGTTAGAAACACAGCCCACCATTTTAGAACAGAGGATCATACAGACAGAAATCAAAATGCGGATCATTCAAAAATGGAGGCATAATATGATTTCCCATTTAACAAAGCCTCCTTTTGGCCTAAGCCAAGTGCTAAACTAAAACTAGTCACTTTACGAGTAACTCTACGTCTCAATGTCCATACAACCTGAATCACATTCATCAGATATGTCAATTGCCATGAGGTCTGTAACAGAAATTTCCTTCAACACGAATTTGTTGGTCATTATATTTGGTGCGTGTACCTTTGATCCTAATGTTCCCATAGCCTTTGCACAACTAAGATTCCAATTTCCCTCAGGAACATGCACTTCTGAGTTTAGGACATGCAGATTATGTATAGCCTCAAAGATAGTTGGGGAGTAATCTGGTACATAAAAGCAACAAGCGGACCCCACTAATTTGCATACTCCACCACGCTCAGCCAAGATGACGTCTAATACTATCCGGTTTTGTAGTGCCACTAATCTAATTGCCTTTTGCTTTAGAGTCATGTTATAGAGTATGTCAGTCGTCCGGTTGATGGTTTTATCCAGTACTCTTGCTGGTCTTCTGATATCTTCTGAATTCATAATTTGACCCCAAAAAGGTAAAAAGGATTTTGATACGTCACCCAGAGTTTGTGAAGGAGTATCGCCATTCTCGTCCCGCCTTGGACGAACCCTAGAGATTCACCCTGGACGTTCCCAATTCTGGATGATGCCTTCTGTGGCGGTCGGGCTTGAAAACACAGGAGGATTGGACTTGACCTGATGGCCCATTCATCACCTTGTTATGATGTCTGGCATGCTCTCCGTCCTGCCTTCTGTGCAGGGGCGCGTAGTCTTCTGCGGGTTGTAGTGACCGAGTTAACTTCACTGGTGCTAACCCATTCAAGTGTCTTTAAGGAGGTAAGTCTGGTTATAGCAGTCTTTAAATGTCCCCGCTTTCCTTTCTTGCTAATAATGTCTATTCTTGTTTGTTTCCCCTTAGGTGCCCGGAGGTTTGGTGGGTGCGCTACTTGGATCAGGCTCCTGCCAGGATTATGGACACAGGAGCGTATGATGGATGGTAGGTTAAGCGCGAAGTGCGGCGCGGTAATGTCTTTTCTTGCTAACCTGTATTCTTTATTCCTTTTCAGGTCGCAATGGTCTTTCTGGGCGTGTGAAGATTTCCGGAGCGGAACCAGTAAAGAAATGCCCAGCCAGGTGAGGATTTTGTGATTACTGCCATGAATGCCGCGAGTAACCTGTTTAACGCTGACCTTCTTTCTCTCTCCTTCCAGGTGCTTCGTTGCGGTGCGAGCGTGGTGTCCATGCTACCAACTGGATGGAATACCGCGAGAAGCAGGAATCGACGGATGGAAAGTTGCAGGTAAGCAGAGACTTCTAAGTCTATGTTCTTTTGTCTCCTCTGCAGATCCGCTATTCAAGGATCGCCGGGTGCTGCTCTCTGAACACGATGAGTGTCACGCTGCTGGCTGCAGAATAACGTAAAGCACGTTCTGTAGCTTGGGTGCGGTTTATATAGCCCTCTGTAAAGTAGTCCAGGTAAAGTAGTCCAGGCTACCACACCCTAAAACACTGCACTAGACTGTATGGGAGCCTCCATGTTGGCTGCACAGGAAAAGTATTCCTTTCAAGTCCCTTCAAAGTAAAGTTCCAATCTGAACATGAGCCTGGCGCCAAAGGCGCCAGGCCTGACTCTAGAAGTGTCTATGATGGTAATGCAAGGCCCTTGGGGCCCCAAATTAAACCTGAGTCCTGACCCTACCTGGCATGTGACCATGCCAGTGGGGTTCTGGGCCACCGGTCGTGACAGAGATAGAGTGTGCAGATGCAGGAAAGGTGTAGATACAGTAGGTACATTCTCAGTAGGTAAGAATGTCTCGAGCTGACGTACTTCTTCCATGTACCAAAATCCTAAGGAAACTATTACTATAAAACCAGTTAACATAATCACAAGAAAACAATACATCTTGAAAGACCATGTATTTGATCGTCCATTGTCTTTGTGGGCCACACAGTCACTTGTTTATTCCGTACGAGTAGAGGCGATAACAGGCATTGTTCCTTTGAAAACAAAACTCTGTAGTCCGTTTGCTGGTGATATCCTGACCACGCATTTTCTTAGTCTTTCCCTATCTCCAGCCACCTACTTTCCTTCAGATACAAAAGATGGGGCAAAGGACAAGCCCTGTGTTTATTCTCCTGTGGGCACAGCCGAACTGTGCAGTAAGTCTAGCTCTGTGGACACAGATTGTACCTTGTGACTCCTGGTACAGTGTGATTTGCGAACAGTGCGTCGTTGCTTCCTGATGGAAGTGATGAATTTGCAGCAGAACCTGACAGTAGTGCAAAAGAATCTGCAGGAGAGTGTGGAGATTAAGCAGCTGTTTCCCCAGGCCCTGCGGGCTCAGGGAATGTCTCTGAAGCACTCTCAGTACTGCTCAATGCTGAATGATTGCTGGGAGCAGAGCAAGTAAGTTTCTCCTTATCTTCTCTGTCATGTGGCAAAGGGAAAGGTATCCTCTTGACATGCAACACATGGATCCAGTGTTTCTTGCCAGCTACTCGTATCGCTGTCTGTGTGGCCAGGAGGACCTGATGGGGCCCTCTCCACCTTGGTGAGAGACAGGATGCTCTTTCAAATGTCTTAGTGAGCACCCAGTCCCCAGGTCGGATGCTATGACCTGGCCCCTCGCATTTAGCTGGGAGGGCTTCTCGCACCTGGTGATGAATCAAATACAGATTTTTAGTCAACTGGTTACAGTATTCGGAAAGAGGTACATGCTCTATATCCCTCAACACTTTGTGTTTAGGAAGATTCCAAATGTTAGCTGGCCTACCCATCACCACCTCATATGGGGAGAGCCCAGTCCTAGTCTGTGGGGTGGTGAGTATTGAGAGTATCGGTTAGGCGTACGGCCATTTCAAATTGGTGCCGGCACACATTTTAGCAAGCTTGTTCTTTAAAATTCCATTGTGTCTCTCTACCAATGCAGCACTCTGAGCATGTCTAGCCGAATGGAACCGTAAATCGATCTGTAATCCTGCACATGTCTGCATAATTACAGCAGCGATAAAATGTTGACCATTGTCCGACCAGATGACCCTTGGCAAACCAAACCTAGGAAAATATTCCTTAAGCATAGTTTTCGCCGTTGTCATTGCTGTGCATCTTTTACAGGAAAGGCTTCAAACCATTTACTAAAAGCACAAATAACAACTAAAACATACTTGAAATTATTACAATGCTCCATTTCAATAAAGTCAAAATGGATCACTTCGAAAGGGACAGAAGGTTGACCAAAACTACCCCTTGGTGTCGATGTGCCCTTCCCCATATTGTGCTGTAGAGAGACCATACAACTCTGGACAAAATGCTCAGCAGTTTTTGGGATGTTGACATTAACCCAGACAGTTTGTAACATTTTGCAAATTTTCCCAGCACAGATTTGAGTCGGACCATGAGCCATTGCGACCATCATAGTAATATACGCATCTGGCAGCATCCATTTTCCCTCTAGGTTATCCACCCAACACCCATCATCATCCAACCTCGCCAAGCCCTCAGCCCATTGCTTAGTTTCTTCTAAAGTAGCATCGGCTTAGATATTCTTTATAGCATCAATTCCCTCGCTATGGTACAGACATTTGTGGCTTCCCTTGTAGTGTACATATCTGAATAGAGATCAGTAGCAGTTTCTTTGGCTATCTGGTCAGCGAAAGCGTTCCCTTTTCCTACATCATCTGTGATTTTCTGATGTGCCGCACACTTCATAATTGCTAGCTGAGTGGGGAGTGCAAGCGCTGAAAGCAGCTGAACTATCAAGGTGTCATATTGAATCTTCATTCCATGTGAGGTCAGGAAACCTTGTTCTGCCCAAAGTCTACACAAGTTGTGAACTACCCCAAAAGCATACTGACTATCAGTATATATATTTACTCTAAGCCCTTCAGAAAGTTCACAAGCTCAAGTCAATGCAATAATCTCTGCAGCCTGCGCGGAGTTATGAGAAATTCTTTTGGTTTCCACAATCGTGCTTAGTGTAGTGATGGCATAAGCAGCAGTGGATGTACCATCCAGAAGTTTGAAACAGGAGACATCGCAAAACAGCTCCCTTTGTGGATCGTTCAAAGATGTATCTTTCAGATCAATCCTGCCTTTAGTTTCTTGCTCTGTGGTATAAAGACAGTCATGTCACATTTCGTCACTGCAAGCAGTACCTTGCGGAAGAGGTAACGGTTCAGCCGAATTCAATACACAACACCTCTTAATTTGTATATGCGCTGTAAACAAGATTAATTCATATCTCGTTAATCGTGCGGAAGTGAGGTGTTGTGTTTGCGTTCTATTTAATAGAACGTCTACAAAGTGAGGTACCAACAAGGTTAAAGCATAGCCTAGGACCATACCCTCGCTCTGTTTTACAGACGCAGCAGCAACAGCTCTCAGACATCCCAGCAAAGCGCATGCAACAGGATCAAGGGCGGAGGAAAAGTAACCGCACAGCCTATTCTTCCCCCCATGTTCCTGCGTTAATACAGCCAAAGCACATCCATCACGTTCATGCACATACAACTTGAAGGCCTTTTGGTGTGCCCAAAACTGGTGCTGAACACAGTGCAGTCTTGAGCAGATCAAAAGCTTTCTGGTGTTCCAAGTTCCATGGCAATGGCAAAGAAATGTCCTTCTTTGTCAGAGCCAACATTGGTTTGATCACTAGCGAAAAGTTTGGGATCCACTGCCTACAGTAAGAAGCCATTCCTATTAAGGCTCTGACTTCCTGCTGTGTATTTGGGACAGACATGCTAGAAATGATTTTATTCCGTTCAGGCGTTAACCTTCTTCCCTCCTTTGACAGGAGATAGCCTAAATAGGCGACCTTCTGTCGACAATACTGAACCTTTTTAAGTGAAGCTTTATGTCCATTCTTTGCTAAGTGAATAAGCAACAGCACAGTGCCCTCCTTGCAGGTGCTTTCTGAATCTGCAGCTAAAAGAAGATCATTGACATATTGAAGCAATGCACAAGTAGTAGGCAACTCAAGCATATCAAGCTGTTCTTTCAAAGCCCTACTGTAGATTCTTGGACTCTCTGTGTACCTTTGTGGTGCATGGGTGAATGTAAACAAGCGTCCACTTAGGGTGAACGCGAACAGGTATCTGCTATCTTTGTGTATAGGAATGCTAAAGAAAGCATTCTTAAGATCTACGACACTAAAATGAGCAGCAGAAGCCGGGAGCATAGTTAATATCGTTGTTACATCAGGCACAATACGAAATTGTGGAGCAACAATCTTGTTGATAGAACGTAAATCGATAATGAAATGAAAAGGAATTGCATTATCTCCTTTCTTGTACACCGGTAAAATCTGACTATTGCACAAACTGCCTGTAATTTCTTCAATTACCCCACGGTGTACAAAATCGGAAACTATTCACTTCAAAGCTTGCTCACCATCAACTGAAATCTTATACTGTGGAATATGTGACAACTTTACTCCTGGTTTCAAGACTATTTTAACAGGCTCAATCTGTAACACACCGACATCATTATCATCAATCGCCCATAAACACTCCAGAACATCACTAAATTCTGGTGGCAAAGGTCTAGTCAGAAACTGTGAGGCAGAAAATTGCTGAGGTGAAATCGTCAACGCACTCCATCCGAAGAACAATGAATTACTGCATTTAATTCCTTCAACAGATTAAACCCCTGCAAATTCTCACCACAGTTTGATGTCAAAAGAAACGGACAGTGATCCGTGAATGGACCCAGTGAAATCCGTACCGGCAAAGAAACCAGACCAACCACTGGCGTACCAGAAAACCCTACGGAAACATTAGTTTGCCCTGGCAGTGGAATGTCTGGAACCCCTGAATGGTCAATGGAACATTTCTGTGCTCCTGTATCTATCAAAAATAGATGTTTCCGATTTTCCACTATCATTTCAACGTAGGGACCTTTATGATTAACGGGAATAGGCGTTGGTTCCAAACCCTGCTTCGTGCAATCCTAGCGAAACAATATGTCATCAAAGGGAAGGTCTTCAGAGAGATAGGTAGTAGAAGGATGATCAAAAATGTTTCTGTTATCCACACTCTGTGACTGATTATCTTGTGAAAAAGACTGTGAATTCTGAGAAAACTGGCTTCTACCAGGACCCCCTGCTCCAGGGCGGCCTCTGGATCGTATACCCATGATACCAAATGTGTTATTCGACCTCTGCTGGAGGATCGGGCATTGTGCTTGCCAATGACCCTCTTGTCTGCAATAAGCACATTGGTTTGCATGTACAGGACCCAATGGCACATTACCTTGTGGAACATACTGTCCCCTAAACTGTGTATTACTCCCTCTAGGACCTCAACAATCTGTTGCAACAACACCTTAGTTTTCAAGTCTCCCTTTTTCTTTTCAATTCTTTCCTTCTCATTATTGACTCGGTTTTCGTAATACTGAGCCATATGTTACACTTCAGACTAAGAGTTAGCTTGCCAAGTGCTCTCAGAAGTCATAATTTGCGACTGGAAGTCAGGTAACAATCCACGCACAAATTTGGCTACAAATAATTTTTGATTCTGCTCCCTTATCAACTACAAGCAGAACAGAACCACTCGGAACAGAAAGAGTAGACAAGTCTTGTACAATAGGTAACGAAGATGCTAGCGCTGGTGGAAGAGACAAATCTACCAGACCCATAACAGCAGGCAAAGACGGAGGTACAGGTGGAAGAGCAACGATAGGAGGAGGAGCAATAACCGGAGGAAGAGGAGCAATAGGAGGAATGAAAGGAGGGGTAGGAACTACTACGGGAGGAGGAACGACAGCAGTAAGAGGTAAAGCAACAGGAATAGGTAAATAAAGAGGTGGCGCAGTGGCGCCAGGCCTCCGTTCATTTAAGAGCTTGTCAATTAGTTCATCTGACACATTAAAATCTTTAGATGGGTATATTTTCTGGATGCCAAGTTGAAAAGCCTTGTCCATATTTTCAACTGACTCTGACTGTTTCTGTTGATCGTACAATAATGCTTTCTCGGCGTTCGACATATGTCGGCGCACATGTTTCTCTCTACTTTTAAGCTGCTGTATAGCTTCTTTTTTCCAATTTTGCAATACATCAAATGCTGCAGGTCTAGCTTTTTTCTTTAACAACATAGATTCTAAATATTCTATTCAAGGAATCTCAAAGCTACCATTGATTGGCCACTGAAGTTTGGAAGCATGTCTAGTTTGTCTGTGCCAAATATCATTAAACACTATACTACCAATGCCGTGCTTCCAGTACATAGTACATGCCGGCGACCCCTCCGGTTGCGCTGGACCGCCAAATTCCAAAGATTGTCTGTCTCTGCGGAATAATGCCTTGAAACAGGCAGACAATTTCTCAGGCATATCAGAATTCTGGTGTTACCAGGTCAATAATTGTTCTCACGAGGACAATACGCCAAATCAAATATCAGGATACTTAGGAATCGGGTCACAACTCACCTCATCAAAGAACTAAGGGAGATCCGATCGGATTACTAAGGACAACTAAGGGTTGGTGATTTCGGCAAAACTGCCTGCCTCGATATATGGACCCTCGTCAAGATGCCGTCTCGGACCGTGGGCTCACTGTCCAGGGGTCGGGTCATGCAGTACTGTTGAGGTATCGCGTCTCATCCAAGAAGGGGCCCCCTTTCTCACCGTCCGATCCCGGTCCGATAGCCGCGTCAACACTTCAACGAGATGGCATCAATCTTGAGAGTCCCCATTCGGGCACCATCTGTAAAAGCAAGGAAATATCGAGGCTGAGTACCACAAAAGGAAATACACCAAACACGGGCTAAAAAGATTCACAGATCTTTAATACTGCACAGTTCCAAAGAAACACAGATCTGATACAGATAGCTATCTGGCTTTCAACACCCCGCAATGAGTACCAGCCCGTCAGAGTGAGGAGGGAAAGTGCTGGACATCTAGACATTCCTCTTTTTATACATTTTTCATAATAATGTCCAGCCCCTCTACAAGTTAATAATCTGCAGTCTAGAGTGTGTGGCGAGTTCACATACAGTGTATACAATAATATACAGAAGGATTACATGAGTTTGAATTTCCATCAAGTTACAATGGCGATGTATATTCTTGGATCCTGCAGTAAGCATTAGTCTATATCCCTTCACAATGTAGTTAAGCCAGTGTCCACGCTTGGCGTTTGTCTTTCATTGTCGCCGATGTGTATTCGTGGGTGAAGCTTGTTAGCGCAGACAATCCTGGGACAACAGCTCATTCACAGTACAAGGTCTCATTACCTAGTCTAAGCAATCAGCCCTCGGACAGTCTAACCATTAACAGAACTCAAAGGTCGGGAAGGCTTGGTTGCAAGTTAGAAACACAGTCCACCATTTTAGAACAGAGAATCATACAGACATAAATCAAAATGGCGGATGATTCTAAAATGGCGGCGAAGTCGATCTAAAATCGGAACTTTGCAACGTGGTTTTCTTTACAGAGCATCTAGGCTTAGGCCAATATAAATCAAAAGGAGGCATAATATAATTTCCCGTTTAACAGACTGACTAGTGGCTCTATTTTGTGGCCCGTCGGCCTCCTTTCACTCTACTCAAGATTCCCTTTTAAGGTTGTGGTCATGACTCTGATGCAGATTTTCCACCATTTAAAAGGTTGTGATGCTCTGGAAACTTGTCCCAGGGGCAAGAGCCTACAGTGATTATTCATGTTGTAAGGCAACCATTGCCTACGCTGGGCTATGTGGTGATCTTTCGTAAGATTTATTTGTTGTTAAAGCTATTGTTACATTAATTTGCATGTTAGTTTCAGTAAATGAAATGGGAAGCTTATGATTGTAAGTTCATTGACTCCGCTAACTAATTATTCTGTTAATAAGGACGTGACTTATTTTCCCTTCTCTCTCTTTTAAAGATTTTCGCTTCAGCAACCTGACAATGGAGGTGGCTACAAGAATAAAGCTCTCGCTCCTGCTTCTGCTCCTATCATCTTCTGCCACTTCCTCCTACAGCCACTGCAAACCCCCTGCAGGAGAAAAAGGCTATCCCAAGTTCCTGAGACAACATTTAGACTATCCGAAGACCTCCGGCAGCAACGACTACTGTGAGACCATGATGACCAGAAGGTGTCTGACAAATCTGGACCCACCAAATGCAAAGTGCAAAGAGACCAACACCTTCATCCACACCACTAAGGCTCTACTCCAAATTGAATGCATCAAATCTGGGTCGCCCTATGGAAACTACCAGCGTATAAGCCACGGCCGCTACAGTGTTACCACATGTAAGATCAAGGGCAATGCCACCGTCCACCCCTGTGAATACAAGGCCAGCACTGAAACCAAGAAAATCATCATTGCCTGCGAGAATAAGTTGCCGGCATACTATGAGGAAAGGGACGCTGTGCCAAAGTAATCCGGGATCACGATGACTACAGTCCCCTACTAAACTGAAGATAACCTTGCGTGGCAAATGCACCTCTTGAATCCTACTACTCACACCATTTCACCATTCAGTTATATGTTAAAAAAGCATCACTTTTATAACACACTCAATTATTTATTCAACATGTACATGTGATCATGTGTCTCCTTAATGTGCTCCAATAACACATCACACAATATACCACTGAATGGTTCCTGCCAACATCCATTCTGTACCATACACCATCATTATTATGTATTCTAAGTCATCTATGGACACCAGTGCAATGGGATGTCTTCTTGTGTTATAAACAGGATGGTTGTTTGGCTTCTAAAGGTATTGTGTTAGATCCACTTTGAGCCTACAGTCCTAGAATGACATGTTTCATCCCCTCTTATTATTATGAGAACTTCTTCCAGAGTCGTAGAGGAAGAGCAAGTAGGTGGGATGGGGAGGACCTCCTACAAACAATACAAAACAAATCTTATGACTGAACCATTTTGAAAGGTGTTTGCTCATTGGGTTAGTCCTAGAGAGAATTCTGTCTTGCCACAGGTTGCCTTACCTTAAAACAGATCAGTCATGCTAGCACAAGAGCTGAACTCCTAATCGGTGTGTTATTAAAAAATAATGTTGTCTGTCTAGGATATAACATGCATTAACATGGAAATTGTTTAGGGTTTGGAAAATATATATAACAGAAAATAATGAAGTATCAGATAAGGTGTTCAATTTATTGATTGTGAAAATTAACCCACAGCTACTGATTCTCGGGCAATGTATTGCCAAAAGTAAGATCTATATTCTACAAATAAAGTCTTACAAAACCTAAAAATGATGGCCAGATGTGTGAACAATAACCTCATGGATATGATCATTTGGGATTCATGTTTTTCCACATCTGGCGAATGGAATCTCCACTAAGCACATGACGTGCTGCTCCTGTAAATCCACGTGTGTCAGTGCATTACAACTTGTAAGTGAATGTCTTCTCCAACACACCAAGCCTTGATATGACAACCCATATTCTACTGCCAAGCAATAGAGCAGGGTTGTCTAACTCCAGTCCTTGACGGCCAGATCTATGTCAGGTTTTTAGGATACCCCTCATTAATATTCATGAGATAAATGTGCATACAATGATTCTAAATTAATGCACATTTGCCCTTATGAATATTAACGAGTGATATCCTGAAAATCCACTAGGAACCCGGCCCTCGAGGCCTGGAGTTGGACAACCCTGCACTAGAGGATTGGTGGGTACCTACAGACCACTGCAGACCAGAGGCTGGTGGCACACTGGTCTCAGGTTGCCCACACAGAAGCCATGCAGGGCTGCATTAAGTTGCCAAGCACATTACCTGTTGGCATCTGACAGAGCAGATGGTTCACACCCATGAATCAATAATACAATATGATGCAGGTGTCTCTAGTCTAATGCAGATCAGATAAAAGCCAAATTTAGAGTTGGAATTATTCATTGTAGTAACTGTCTTTGGGGTAATCTTGCCGGAGTGTTGAGGTAATGTGCAATTGACAGGTGCTGAGAAAAAAGCCAGCGGGAAGTGTAGGGTAGATCCAAAACCAATCAGTGGACAATCCAAATGCAGAAAACGGGTGCATGTCTTTGCAAAGACAACAAGCCGGCCGGAAGCATGGTCAGCTCCTTAGAAACACTGCCACTAGCTTGACAAGCCCACGTCAGTTACAGGTTATATTGTGGCAAACCGCAGGATTAACGTATCAGGTACCAAAACATTCCCACATTGCTCATTGGACAGACGCTATACAAAAATCTATACCTCATCTATAGTTTGCTACTCCATTGGATAGTTACATATCTAAAACCAACCCCCCCCCAAGAATCACCTAACAACAAAGTCAGCACAAAATACTGTGTCTGATAGGTGTTTTCCGTTCATGTAACATGTTACAATGCCTGATCTCCCCTATTGGTTAAGATAACTCTGGCTATTGTGTGATGTGCATGCCCCCGAGACCTCCCGTGGCAATACAATGTCTCCCAAAATGCCTCCCTGCTAGAGCCCTTCAGTCATCCAGTTCTAACTCGCTGCAGGTCAGACGCTTTTCAAAGCAGAGAGTGGGAGGTAGATCTCTCTCCTCCACAGGTGGCTCGCTCTGGAATGGCCTCCCTGCTCCTCTCATACTTGAGCCAGATCTCCTTAAATTTCAGAAGTTTCTCAAGACCTTCCTTTTTTTCCTTCTTCCTTCCCTCTCCTCCTCCCCTGCCAATGTCCCTGCCTGCCCTTGACATACTGCCTAGTTCCTTCAGAGTCTTACAGGGCACCAGCCCCCCCCCCGCATTGTCCAATCTACCCCTGCAGTCGGTCTCGCCTGACCCCCCTCCTTCCCTAGCCTTACCCTTGCCTGCACCCTTGTAGCCCTCCAGACCCTACCTCACACTTAGCTCATGGACCTTCCTTCCCCTGCAGTCTCTTCTTTCCACTGGCTCTGTCCACCTGCCCTCCCCTGACACTCAACTTCTCACTGATCTTTCCGCCATATCCTGTACTTCTCCCTCTCCCGCACTTCCCCCTCCCACCTCTCTCACTCCTCCCCCATCCCCCATCCCCTGCACTTCCCACTCCCCTCTCCCTTGCACTTCCCCCTCCCCCTCCCTTGCACTTCCCCAACCCCCTCCCCTGCACTTCCCCCTCACCTCTCCCCTGCACTTCCCCCTCCCCTGCACTTGCCACTCCCCCTACCCCTCTCTTGCACTTCCCCCTCCCCTCTCCTCTGCACTTCTTGTTACTGCACTTTCACAATCTGAATGTCACAAGGCCTAGTAGGATCGTTACTGTTTGTCCACCCTGCCCCCCCTTGTCTTGTTGCGCCTCAAAACACTTGTGTATATGTGCATTATAAAATAACCAATACATACAAAGAACAAATAATTGGGGTTCTCATGAGACCCAGACAATTTGGCACCTTTGAACGACCTTTCAACCTTGTGTGTGTTGGCAACACCTCATGCGACTCCCTTCCCGAAAGATGCTCTCTCCCTAGTACACGCCCTTCCCTATCCATCTGGGAATCCAGGAGGATTCATAACAAACACAGCCAAGCACCGCTCCTGGGGATGTATTTCCTGAATGTATTTGTCCCATTTAGCTGGCTACCTGCAGTTCCATGGACCTACCACGAGCTCCATGGGGGCAATGCAACCTCATCCTGATTCATAACCTTACTCCCGCCTGACAACGGTGCTCTGTTCCCACAAGATTCGTCCTTGCAGCTGCGGTTTGAATCTCCCCGACATCCCAGCTCCTGTAGCCGGACCGGTCTTACCCAATTGGCCACTAGCCACACAGCGCTTCACTCTGTTGCTTGCGAACCTTTCACACTTGCAGGGGAAAGGAAAGATAACTTCTAATTGACTGAACAAACTGCAGTCTTCTGAAACTTGATCTAATGTTCTATTATCGGGCTTACTCAGAACAAATGGCAAGACTCTTGCTAACATAACCCCCGGCCCTTAGGCTACTACAAGCCAGCTTCACTCTACTATATGTGCGCTACACTGGGCACTTCAGCCCATCACTCATTAGCTACTCGAAGCCCCCCTAAATGCAAAATAACACACTATTATTCTGTGCTCTTCTTCATGCAACCTAAACCCAACATGTTTCACTAATGCTAGCTGCAAGCTCTTAAAACATCATGACGCTTGCCGCCACATTTCAACGTTGTTGCTGCTCCTCCTTTCATCATATAATGCTGTCTGGTGTGCGTTAAAGCTATCGATAACACGTGGTGCAGAGCTAAGGGCGAACATGCTAACACTACATAGCAAAAACCCTTTGCTACTGCAACTCTGGTCTCTGTAAGGACGCTCTACCTGCACCCCAATAGAAGACCACTCGTTTACAAGATCAAACACCGCCTTAATGCTCTTCAAGGAGATTTGGGGCACATCACAGAAAGGGTGGTATGAATACCACTGGAAATAATCAGCATTTGTGAAATGCCGTCCATTACAGCAGGGGCAACTACCACCAGTGGTAAAATGTACGCTCGAAGTAGATGCATTACTAATTGTTGCCCCATTTTAAAAACAAACACTGTCCACAAGTTGTTGAAAGGACTGGCTAAAGTGAGATTAGTTGCTAGTGTGAGGTGGGTGTCTCTGGAGGACATAATGATGGGGGCTTCTTTCTGCTGCAGGTGCCGGCGTCTACTCTTATTATATATGTGTGTATATATATATATATATATATATATATATATATATATATATATATATATATTTAATTTTTATAACGCGCCACACACCCATAGGTTTCTGGACGCACACAAAACACAGACAGAAATATAGTGGTTGGCGGCCTTTGAAGTGCTGGTGTCTTTGCCCCAGGGGCATGTAGAAGTGCCGGGTGAGCCTGGTGCTGAAGGACCCGGCGGAGCAGCTGATGGCCGCCGTCCATATATCGAGGAGAGGGGCTTCTATCAGGCAATGTCCCACATGTGAACTGCGTGTGGAAGACACACGTGTAGACCGGCCCCGCAGCTGCTGTGTTAAGGCTAATCCCCCAGTCAACTTATAAAAAGCTGAGCGTGCCGGTAAAGCGTATTCTCAGAAAGCGCGCACTTATTTATTGGAAGTGCCAATGTCCCCAGTCCCCACGTTGCACTATTCCGACCTCCATGTCCTTCCAGGACGCGACGTTCATTCATCGCCAGGGTGTCATTCTATGACAAGACTGGAGGCAGGCATTATGCTTCAACTTCTTTAATTTACCACTCTTGAGCAGTTTCACCAAACTCAAAACCCTTAACAAAAACACTGAAAGTAGTCTGAACAGACTTTTCTTCTTTTGAACTACAATCCCCAAGGTCTCTGCAGTCCATCTCACTCCATGCTCAGTTATGACCACATCCTGTCCCTGAGCTCCTCCTCTTCTTTTACTGCTCTTCAAGCAGATAAGTACTATCCTAGTTGTCCTCTTATAAAATAGTGGAATTTGTGATAGTTTGTTAGTGTATATAGCTGTGATGTTGACATGGGACGGATGTTTATAGTAGCAAGCTTTCAGTTTTGCGCCGTTGCAGAGCATTAGTTTAGAGGCTTTGCCTAAGCGTTTAATGCGTTTTAGGCGGCGTCTTTCTGACTGCCACGCTGACAGCTCGCGCGAGTGGGTGGGTGGGTGGCCCCTCGTCGCATACGCCCCTTGCTGCATTTTCGGCACACTAAGGGTGCCTGTTCAGCGACGAGGAGCGCGCTGCGGCTCTGTCGAGCCGTCCAAGTATTAGTAGCCCCGACCTCACCCCGACGGAGAGGAGGCAGCGGAGTTGAGAGTGCCAGGAGCGGCCCCCTCCTTAGGGAAGGTGGGACCAGCAACGCTTGTGCAGGCCGGAGAGAGGAAGCCCCCGCCGTTGTAAAGGCGGGGCCGAGATAATCTCCCTGCTTCCACATTTTCGTATTATCACAGCGGAGCGGAGCAGTCTAGGGAAGCCGGGCCCGGCGGTGACTGTTAAAGCAAAGCTGCGCGGTAGCTATCAAAGACTCGTTAATGAGTCCCAAGCGGAAGTTCGGCCTGTTACGCGCACCGAAGCGACAATCAAGCAGCAGGCAGCTACCAAAAGATTACGGCCGCTCAGACTGAACACAGACAGCTGATTAAAGATATCCAGCATGAACAGGAGGCCTACACGAACGAACGCCCTTGTGAGGCTATAAAATTCTACTTTGAGTCCGGAGCAGCAACTTAATAAAAACATTTTTAAAAAAATGTCTTTAAAAAAAAAAAAAAACATATAAAGAAAAGAAAAAACAATAAAGGATCATTGTAAAAGATCCTAAGCACTTAGAGTGAAAGGGCATGCACTGACACCCTCACGGGTATTTTCAGGCACACAGCACCCTCCCATAATGTGGGACTTCGAGTGGAGCGAAGAGTAGCAGCCTTCAGACCTCGCTGCCAGCTTTAATAGATGCAGTGGCGCAAGGAGTTAAACCTCTCCAAGAGAGGTTGGTGTCCCTAGAGGCTATGCTGATCCAGCCCTTAGACAACGCCGGACGAAAAGAGCACACGCCCACAGAACCCTCGAAAGCAGGGTCATTGAGGAGCATTAAGGCCCGAAAGAGGAAAGCTCCTCTAGAACCCCAGGGCCCTTCGAATGGGGCAAAAGACAAGGCCCCGGAGGCCGTTGATGCTTTCGCCAAGCTCCGAGAGGCATACATGCAACGTCAGACCGTGCCAGACCTCACGACCCCCACTCCAGGGGAAGAAGGTGATGGAGAAGGGAACCCAGGCTCGGAAGAGGAGCCGGAAGAAGGGGACCCTCCCTCCCATGGCGAGGAGGAGCGGAATGAGGAGGAGGACCCCATACCCAGCGGAGGCAAAAGACTTTGCAAAGAGAAACACCTCGAGGAAGAGGAAGGTATGTTTGATCCGGATAGCATCCGGAATCCGAGGTCCTCCGACTGGCAGCCCTCGCCAAGAGTGGCGCAGTATATGACCAAAAGGTTAAGAAAAGCACTAGACAAGGAAGTCCGCCAAAGACTTCAAGCGGAGTGCCCGAGACCGGATCTCCCAGGGAAAGTGGCCGAAACGCCAGACCTAGACCCCAAGATACTAACTTTCGTTTCGAAAACAAGCAAAGATCCCCGGAAGGTATTGATAGATCTTGGAGGAGTTGCCAGGAGAAAGTGTTAGATCTAGCTGGACCACTGGCAAAGATCATGGATCTGGCAGAGAAAGCCAGAGATACAGGAGAAGAGGTGGATCCCGACGCCCTGGCAGGCTGGGCGCAGAGAGCGGTGTGCCTTTTAGGGAATGCGAACTGCGCCATCGCCTCGGAACGCCGAAGAGGACTATTATTTAAAATCGACGAGAAGCTCAGTGATTTAGATTCATACGAAGCAAGGGAAACAGCCCAAGGGCTCCTATTTGGCGAAACCTTCAGCAAAGAGATGGGTCGCTTCGTAGGCACCTATACATCTTTGGAAAAAGCTCAAGCTTCCATTCCGAAGATTTTTCCCAACTGAGTTTTTAGAGGGACCAGTCGCTACAGGGGTCGTTTGACTGGTCGCAACCGGGGAGGACAAAGACCCCAGAATCCCAGAGCGCAATACTGGTAGAATAGACAACAGGACTCCTTCTTCCCATCCAGAAGACGCTTCCCAAGAGGTCACAGAGGAAGAGGAGGAGGCCGTGGACAAGGATTCACACAAGGTGAGAGCAGAGTACTATCCCCCAGTGGGGGGGAGAACTGGCAAGTTCTGGAGAAGCTGGCAAGAGCTTTCCAGCGACGCCTGAGTGTTGCAAACGATTATGGGCATGCGCTTAGAATTCGTTCAGACACCCGTGCAAGAACGCAGGCCTCACCAGCAGCGATTAGAGCGCAAAGAGCACAATCTGCTTGACCAGGAGATAGCCCAGTTAGTGGCAAAGAACGCCATAGAACAGTGTCCGAGAGATCCAGAATTTCTAAGCAATATGTTTCTGGTGCACAGAAAAGAAAAGGTGTGACCAGTTATAAACTTAAAGGAACTGAACAGTTGGGTTGTCTACTGACATTTCAAGATGGAGGGCATCCATCAACTCCGGGACTCACTCAGGGAGAAGGACTGGCTGACGAGACTGGATTTGAAGGATGCCTACCTGACGATCCCTATAGCAGAAGAGTTCAGATCTTTCCTAGCTTTTCGCTGGAAAGGACAGCTATGGCAATTCAAAACCATGCCCTTCGGGTTTACCTCTGCGTCTTGGGCTTTTACCAAGGTGATAAAGCCAGTGGCGGCGGCAATAAGAGGGAAAGGGATAAGATTAATCATTTATCTGGATGATCTACTGCTCTTAGCCGCAGATCGAGAGACCCTCAAGTACCACACAGGCTGGGTGCAGAATCTGCTAACGTCCCTAGGATTCCTAGTGAACATGGAGAAGTCAGGCCCAGAGCCATCCCAAAGGCTGGACTTCCTAGGCTTTATCCTACATACCAGGAAAGCGACGCTCGAACTTCCAGCTCGGAAGATTCGCGACATCAAGATGGAATTGAGGGGATGCCTACAAAGAGAGGTAGTCTCCCTCAGAACGCTGGCGAGAATCGTGGGTCTACTGGCAGCCTCTATTCAGGACATATTTCCAGGGCCGTTACACTATCGAGCGCTACAGAGGCTGAAGATAAGACATCTGCAGCAATGTCTAAAATACCACCAATCAGTGCCGTTAGATCAGGAATCCAAGACAGAAATGGAATGATGGTTGAAGAATATGGACGCCTGGAATGGACTTGATCATAGAATCCGACGCCAGCCGACAGGGCTGGGGTGCTCGGTGTGAAAAACCTGCAAACGGGGGAAATGGAGCGAGGAAGAGCTCCGGTTACACATAAAATTGCCTAGAACTGCTAGGAGGGTCCTTCGCGATCAGGGCCTTCACAAAAGGGAAAATGAGATTGTGCGTACTGCTGAAGATGGACAACATATCAGCAGTGTGATATATCAACCATCTAGGTGGCACCAAATCCAGGATGCTAGCCGAGCTAGCGAAGGATTTTTGGCACTCTGCCTGCAGTCAGAGACTTTGGTCACAGCAGAGTACCTTCCCGGGACGCTGAATGTAGCAGCGGATTGGAACTCTCGCTACCTTACGGATTCCAGCGATTTGAAGCTGGATCCAGCAGTGTTTCAGAGGATGACCGAGATATGGGGCCCAGTGCACATAGACATGTTTGCATCACGACTAAACGCCCAGACCGCAGAATACTTCAGCTGGAGACTGGACCCGGGCGTGCTGGGGACAGATGCGTTCCTGCAGGAATGGAGCGGAGGTCCGCACTACGCGTTTCCCCCATTTATGATGTTGAGCAGAGTTCTAGCGAAGTGTCGGAGGGAGACTGCGGAATTGCTATTAGTAGCACCATGCTGGAAGTCTCAAGTATGGTTCCCAACGCTCATGGAGCTAGTGGTGGATTACCCGAGGATGCCCCCAGAAGAAGAGCACCTGCTCACAGACCCAGCTGGATCGTATCACCCTCTGAGAGTGAGGGGGACTCTCCCGCTCATCGTGTGCAGGATATCAGGAGACGCTGGGCGTTGCCAGGCATTTCGGATCAAGCTGCGCAACTCATTGCGGACTCCTGGGCTCCGTCCACTAGAAGGAGCTACGACGCGACTTAGGCCAAGTGGACTAGCTGGTGCAGAAGGAGAGGTGTCCATCCCATTTCTGCGCCTGTAGTGATGATCTTGAAGATTTTAGCTCATTTATTGCAAGATGGTAAAGCATTTCGCACTAAAGGAGTGTACATGTCAGCCATTTCCGCGCGTCACCTCCCTATCGAGGGAGTGCCAGCGGGTGAGCATCCAGCAGTGGTTCGACTCATTAGAGGAGCCAAATTTAAAGTGCCACCAGAGCCGCGATATAAGACGGTCTGGGACGTGCATTTAGTGCTTAAGCTCCTGGAGAGTTGGCCGGGAAACAGATATTTATCGCTGAAGCAGTTATCAGGAAAGTTGGCGATGCTGCTGTGTCTAGTGTCTTGTAAACGCGTGTCAGATGTGAGAGCCCTAGAAGTAGATAGGAAGGTTTACGGACCGGAGGGCGTAACTTTTACAATTGTGGGAAGAACTAAGATGGGGACATCCTCAGTTCACTACCCATATTTCCCGAATAGACCTAAATGGTGCGTAGCAAGCTGTGTGAAAGTGTACGAGTGCAGGACAGCAGAAGTTAGAGCAGCGAACGTTACGCAGTTGCTTATAACGCGCAGGAAGCCCTTTAAGTGGGTAGCTACAGCATCTATCGCCAGATGGGTTAAAGAGATCATGCAAGCAGCAGGGATAGATGTAGGGAAGTATGGAGCTCATTCTGTGCATGGGGCTATGGCATTTAAAGCATTCAGAACCGGAGTATCTCTTAGAGATATCATGATGACTGCAGATTGGTCGAATGATCAAACTTTTAAAGAATTTTATTTCAAGCCGACCGAGAATTTAGCGGTCGCAGTGTTGGGAAGCGTTGAACATAATGCTTGCCTCCAGTCTTGTCATAGACTAAAGATTACCCCTGCTATCTGCGCAGGGAGTATTAATTATATTAAAGACTAGGAGGCGAGCATTAAATTCCCGCCTGAGTTCTGTATTGAGCATGATATTGGATGATCGCATGTGATAATAATATGTTGATATGGTCAATACATGGACGCCACCCTGATTTCTCTGCTTTCTATTATTCTTAGGAGAAGAGCAGCAGAACAATTGAAGTAGGAGACTAGCAGAGGTAGTCGCCTGAGTCGAGGAAGTTAGACATTTGTTTGGAGTGATTCAAGTCGTTGCCAGTTGCAGGACTTAGTGTGGAGTTATCAGTGTGACTTTCAAAGCGAGTAAAAGAGAGGAGGAGCTCAGGGACAGGATGTGGTCATAACTGAGCATGGAGTGAGATGGACTACAGAGACCTTGGGGATTGTAGTTCAAAAGAAGAAAAGTCTGTTCAGACTACTTTCAGTGTTTTTGTTAAGGGTTTTGAGTTTGTTGAATTGCTGAAGAGTGGTAAATTAAAGAAGTTGAAGCATAATACTCGCCTCCTAGTCTTTAATAGAATTAATACTCCCTGCGCAGATAGCAGGGGTAATCTTTATTCGCCCATCTTTTTGCCGCCAATTTGTTGCTGAAAAAACGTATTGAAAAAAATGTGGGGGGCAGAGGGATATAAAGCGTAGGGGTGGGGAATAAGTAGTAAATAACAGGAAAGCGGGATTGGAGGGACTCCCGCAAATAAAAAGTTAAAAAAAAAAAAAATTGATTACTTTTTCCAGCCAAAAATCGGCTGCAAAAAACTCTGTGAAAAAAACTTCCAACGAGTGAAAAGGCATGTGTAATGTTAACATTCACCCTGTTCATAACTTGACCCCTCCCTCGACCACACCTCCACTGTCCAATCTGATGGCCCTTTGTCTCTGTTCACAGCCTCCTCATCACATTGCAGAGGAGAATCTCAGGGCATGCAGTGCCTAGAAGCCCTTCAGTGACGCGGCAGCGGTCACTACCTCCCCCATATCTGCCACCAGTCTGTGGTGGGAAAGCAGCACGTCCAGAATTTGGCATCACAGGACAGCTCGTATGAACGTTCAGGAGCTGCACCACTGCACATGTGCACGTCTGTATGACGTCATTGACACTATGGTCAGCACTACAGGACTACAGCAACTTTGCAGCGTGGTAAATGCAATTAGCAGCACTACAAGTAACATTTTCCCAACATTCACTAAACATTGTTTCAATACTTGCCTCTAGTCCTTGGCACTCGTGAGAAGTGCACACGTTATGTTTTTTTTTGGCAGCAATGCAAGCTTTCTGTTGCATGGCCTTGTTTGTTTCCAGCTCCACACAGAGGCCAGCGTGCCCAAAGGTACACACTTGGCACTGTCTCTTGTGCACCCGGCTCCCATGACCCGCTGTTCCCACGCAATATCACCGCTGTTTGCGCGTGCGTGTGGTGTCAATCTTTGTGGGAACCACTTCCAGAGCGTCGCTCGTAAATGAAGGGGATCAGCCGGGCTCAGATACTACATCAACATTGTGGAGAATTTGAGCAGCAAAATAGGACACGTCTCCAATATAAAATCAGGTTCGCCTCTCATATAGCGTACGCTTCTGAGAAGCATTGTTCACAAGATGGCGGACAAATGGTCATCTCTTGTAAATATCAGCCGGTCAGATAGCACAGTGAGCTAAGCGCTCGCCCCTGATATCTGCACGTATTTTGCTGTGGTGGGTTGTGATCCTGGCCGGGTCAACTCAGCTTTTCATCCTTCCAAGGTCGATATATTGCGTACCACTCTCTAGGATAATAATGTCTTCTGTTATTTCAGCGCTCTGAAACATATGGGTGTTTAGCTATATAAGAAATGTGTTATATAAATATATAATATGAATCATATACTTATTGATATAATTATTATATACATAGAAAACAAAACATTAAGATAAATGATGGGGTTTGCTGGTGCACCTGCAAAATTCTTCAAATAGGTGTGTAGCTCATTTAGTTAGGCAACTGCACAATGAGTTAATCATTGCCACTGTTATCCAAACCTTTTATTGGCATCAAAGCATAAAAAATACACAACTAATTGTTCATTTTTTAGAATTCTCTTGCAGTGAAACAATAGTTTGGCCTCTACACCTGTTTCGCCACATGCTTCATCAGGAGGCTGTTGTGTGTATTGTGTCTAACCAATTGACGCTTGTGTCTTTGTATCCCCCTCTGTTGTCTGGGTGTCTTGGAATAATTAAATTCTTCCTTAATACTGGGAGTTTTTCTTGCTTCAATAGGAGGTTTTGGATATGCCAGTCGTCCTGTGTCGGGATAAAGAAGGCCGATCCGCGTGGATTCAGCCTTCTGGATCCCGGCAGAGTAGGAACCATCAGATTAAGGAAGAATTTAATTTATTTGATACATATTATGATTTGATGCCAAAGTTTGGATAACCGTGGCAATAATGAACTCATTGTGCAATTGCCCAACTACTTGAGCTACACCTCCATTTGAAGAGTCTTGCCAGGTGCACAAGCGAACCCATCATTTATCCAGAGGTCGAAGTGAGCGGGAGCGGTCGGGAGCGGTGCTCCCATACTTTTAATTTGTAAGTTTCACTGTTCCTATACTTTTATTATGCACTGCACATTACCATAAATAGCAGGTGTGTTTGTTTGGGGATTTGGATTGTGTGTGGGAGGGGGCGCAGGGATGGGCTTTGTGGGGAGCGGGGCAGACAAGCAGGGAACATAGTTCCACTACTTCTTTTCGTACACTTCGACCACTGCATTTATCTTGCTTCTACATGCATACTGTGAAGACACAATATTTCGGGCTGCTTTTAGGCGACACCACCCTCCAACATCAAGAGACGTTCTCACCGTGATTGACTTATGTCTGCTAATGGCCATTTCTGCATCAACGTTTCCTCCAAATCGTCCACCTCGGATGACCCGCAACTCTGGAGTCATATTAAATTAATTTCCCCGCACAGTGGGGGCGTCATCACACCGAAGGTCATAGAGAAGGTCACCGCCGCAGTTTCCTCTGCTGCACATTGGTATTCTGCACGCATTTCGCTCTCGGTGGTAATAACCCACTAGTCGTGTGCTCCTTGGCATCCAGTCCTCATAGCCGACTGCCAGCATTGCTGATGTTGGATGACCCTGGCACCGCACATAACCTGGGACCAGTTCATGAATTTCTCTGAAATCTTTCAAATCTTTTCAGTTCCTACTGATACCCAAGACAATTGGCCATTTCAGCAGTAGAGTGTTTAGGCATTTGGCTGGGCCAATAGCATCACAATCAGGGGAGGAATTGGGCCAGAACCAGACGGAACTGCGCTCCGAGAAAAAAAAATGCTTTGCCAGAGCATGGTTCTGTGTAGACACAAGCACCAAGTTGAGAAGCTCTCTGCCCCCGACTGCTATGACTCTCCTGGGTCTGCGACACAGCGTCAGGAGACCGCCACACCATGTCTCAAACACAGCGGTCTGGAAACTGCCACGAGCCACAGTCAGGGGCAGAGAGCTTCCTCGACTTGGGGGGAGGTGTACAGCACTTGTTGCATATCACTGCTCAGCTGCACCCATTAATTGACTGCCATATAATCGACAGTTTGCTTACCACCCTCTTGCCAGCTGGGTCCAAACTGGAAAAAGTCACAAACCTTTGCACACGAGCAAATGGAGAGATGCCGCGTGCGTCTGGGATTCACACCTGCCATCTCATACCTGATTCCCAAAACCAGAGGAGAAGAAGAGGTCCCTGGAGCATCTCTGAGACGCCCCTTGAGCAGGTGTTTGGGGATCTCATTTGCATAGGAGCATCTCAAGGAGGCTCCAGTTGTAGGCCCTGTGAGCAAGGAGTGGGAGCACATCTCCATTGCTCTGTGAGCCTGGCCCCACGTGCTCAAGCTGCGTGCAGCTGTGGGCCACTGCAGCGAAATGTGGCATTGATCTGTGCCCAGGGCTGAGGGCATTAAGCTGTGCATGCGCGGCCTCTCGGGGCGTGCCATGAGACTCGCCCATTGGGTGCCACTGTGGCCATGAACTTGCCCTAAGAAAGGGGAGAAGCGAGCTGTCACTTGACATTAGCTCGTGCACGCAGGTGACCCCCACACGTCCCCCCTGGGGATTGCAGCACTTAAGCACACACAGAGACATCCTGCAAATAAATTCCAAATTTAAACCTTACCTATTGAATATATTCAATAATTAGTACTTTTTCAATGAAGATGTGACACAAATGCAATGTATGAAGTCAAAAGACATGGGACGGACACATATGTTATTCAACAATGTGTAATTAAAGTAAGCATCTTTGTTTTTCCGCATACGTCACACGTCAGGTGCTCGATGGAATGCATTAGGAATTACGTGAGAGAGGCTGCTGTCCCACGTGGGGGTGACTGAATCCCACGGTCCGGCCTCGGACTGCTGCAGAAGCCGTCAATGGCCAAGGAGGTGCTCTGGGTCCTCTGGGTCCAGAGCCTAGGCAAGGCAAGGCCCACCTGGTGCAGGGCACTGCTGAGACGGCGCGGTGCAGGGGCTGTCAGTGGGGGCTGTGGTGGGAATGCTCTGATTACTTACCGGTAATCTTCATTACTCCTAGTCCTACTCTTCCTCGTCACAGTACTTACTTCATGAGGCACCCGCCTCCGACACAGGACCTTCTTCTATTTCTTTAAATCCCTATAACTCCTCCCCCACATCCATGTCACTCAGTTTCATATTACCAAGCCGGAGCATGGGACATTCCCCGCAGGGAGGGTGAGGAGGGTCGTCAGTACTGTGACGAGGAAGAGTAGGACTAGGAGTAATGAAGATTACCGGTAAGTAATCAGAGCATTACCTCCACGTCCACTCTTCCTCGTCCCAGTACTTACTTCATGAGGTATACCAAAGCATCAACGGGGAAAAGGTCCCAATGAGACAGAGCCAAAAATAGTGCAGCAAAACACACCCACAATAACTCTTAAATCACATCCCCACAGACAAAAACTCCAACCACGAAGGAACCAACCCCCGAGTGGGAGAAACTCAACCCATAGCGGTTGATGAAAATGCCTAGACCAGCCAAGGCGGCAGCCATACAAATCTCTTGCAGAGAAAAACCCTCCTTACATCGGGCCAGGAAGCCGCGAAACCCCTGGTAGACCGCCCCTGATTGTGCGCAGGCACAGGCAGGCCAGAAGCCACATAGGCCCTAGAGATCACAACCCGGAACCACCGGAAAATGGAAACCACAGATGCGTTTTGCCCAGCCCCAGCCAGACCACAAGCAATCAGAAGACTATCAGATTGGTGGAAAAGGCAAACCAAGCCAAATACTCCAACGCGTCCCGCCGGACATCAATGTTAAGCTGAGCCACCTCCTCAGGCGTTCTTGGATCATGAAAGAAGTCAGGGAGAACCAGACCCTGAGAGGTGTGAAACCCGAGAGACAACTGAAGGGAGAAACTTCGGACCACACCCCGGCACCACCGAGTCTGGCAGCACCCTCAGGAAAGGAGCGTGACATAAGAGAGCCCCAATCTCCCCAAGCCTACGGGCAGAAGTGAGGGCAATAAGAAAAGCAGATTTCAGTTTAAGATGTTTGATATCAATCTCGGAAATGGGCTCAAAAGGAGGCCCATGAAGGAACCGTAATACAAGAGGGAGATCCCAAAAGGAAAGCCCTTTATCAGCACAAGGAAGGGAAGAAGAAAAACCCTGGATCAACTTCCCCACCAACACCTCCCCATCCAAGTGACCGTCAGAGTCCCCCAAAAGGAATTTCATGGAGGCCCGCTGAGAGCGAAGCCTGGAAAAACTGCCAGGCCCCTGTCAAAACCCCTCCTGGAGGAACCGAAGGATAGCAGAGGCCAGAAAGCAGGGGAGGGATCCCAGACTGCCCATACCAGTCTCGGAAATGGCCCCAATGTCTGCCTAACACCTTCAGAGTGGAGGGTCTAAGAGCATCCATTTGGACTCAACTACAGGATCTGAGAACCCCTGAGATATCAACCTAGACTGAGCAATAGCCACACCGCCCATTGCATCCGGTGGAATTCTAACCGCAGATCCCCTTGAAGGGGACACGGCCACCTCGGAACCAGCCAAGGTTCCTAGGAACGAAGCTCCAACAGAGAGGGGAGCCAACTCCGGCGGCACCAGAACAGAGCTAACAACAACACAGTCACCCTGGACACTCAGATGCGCCAAACCACCCGGGGCAGAAGGGGAATAGGCGGAAAGGCATAAAGGAAAACCCCAAGGCCACTGTACAGAGAGGGCGTCCATCCCCCAATCCCCTCAACCTGAAACCGAGAGCAGAAGAGGGGAACTTCTGCTGAGGCCGGGGATGCAAACATGTCTAGAACCAAGGACCCTAATCTGACACAGGTCACCGCAAAGACCTGGGCCAACAGGACCAGTTCTGCAGAAGAGTGAAAACCGGCGTCTGAGAAGATCCGCTTGAACATTGTCCACCCTTCTGATCCGTGAGGCCAGCAGATACACCAGATGAGATTCCTCCCAGGTGCCTATCAGCGCTGCCAGAGCATTCAAGGAACAGCCGGAACCCCTTTTGCAGTTCACATATGCCAAGGCCGTCGTATTGTCCGATCGGACCAAAAACCGCCGACCGTCCAGCAACTCCTCGAAGTACACCAGAGCTTGCACAATGGCACAACTCTTGCCAATTGGATGATCACCGGCTCTCCCCAGATCTCACAACCCTTGAGCTGAGAGGACCCCCAATGTATACCCTTTCTGCTGGTGTTGGTAGTAGGAGAGGTCACAGGAGGAAGGACCAAGCACACCTCAGCCTGTAGACCTGAAACCCCCCGCCACCATAGCTGGGACACTCGCAGCGCTGGGGACACTGAAAACAAAACTACGAAAGCCGAGATGTCGGGAGCCAGTGGGAGAGAGTATAAGACACCAGGAGACGTAACCGAAGACAGGCTCAAGGAACTGGAAAACATGCAAGACGCCACGTGCCCCGTAACTTCAGCAACAGGTGAGTCGAGACATACTGCCTTCTGAGAACCCAGCCCAGAACAGCCAGCAAGCGCCCCCCCTGCACAACATCCAGAGTACGCTCTCCCCAGACGTCCGGACAAGCAGTGCAGGGTCTTGAGACCCATAAGCAGGTGACACATCCTAGAAGGCATTGGGACCAGGAACACCCGCAAGTAGAAAACTTGACCCTGAACAGGGAGAGGAACGGGCAAGACGGTAACCCACAACAACCGTTCGGAGAGAACAGATCCCATGGCCAACTACTTGGACCGTGAGCTGGGTACCAAAGTCCTAACCATGCAAACCTGGACAGGAGGAGACAGGAACGGCAACTGATACCCCCTCCAGAAGGATCCCATTACCCAGGAAGCCGAACCCCACCGGTTCCATACACCTCCGAGAAGATAGAGACGAGGAGCCAGGGAAAACCGCCAGTCACTGCACTTGCACCAGAGGGAAATCACAGGACGTTGAAACAGGCCTGCGCCACAATATAACAGCATGCTTGTCAGCCCACAAAAAGATTTGACCTATCAAAAGGAAGATACTGGACAGCCCAGAAGTCCAGCAGACTATGGCCCCCTCAGCCGACAGAGGAGCCACCAGGCTGGCGTCAAAAGGGCAGAGTACTGTCACAAAGCGGGGCAAAGCAATCCATCCCGGATAGCCGACATCAAAGGCAACCCCCTACCTGAGGTATGCCTATACTGGAAAACCCACTGAAGTGACATCCCCCTCCACCGGCACCAGGGGCTCTGAGAACCCCTCTAAGCACAGACATGTGCCACCATGTGCCCTATCACTTCCCACAAGTCTGAGAGGAGGCGTGAAAGCAACACGTCAGCACCGGAGGACCTAGGGCCTAAAAGAAGAGACACTGGGAACCCCCTGCATGGCCGTTACTTCCATGATCATTTTCCATAATCCCATGCCGGACAAGGGAAAAGCAAATCAACTCCTTTGACTTTCCCTTGCGCAGTTTAGAGGAAGAGGACAGGACAAGGAGTCTGCGTCCATAGCTAGCACAGACCCAAACACACCACTAACACACCACATGACTGAGAGGTGGCTTGAGCCCTGTATCCAGTAGCTGGTAGCCCCATGCTCTAAATCGTTCCAATGCATCGGTCTAGGAAGGATGAAGGACCGAGTCAGCACCGCTGAGACTCGAACCCGAAGTGTAGACTATGCCAGGCCGGTACCCTTCCGGCCGCTTGCAGATGTGTCCAAAATCTGCGCCGTATTCACAGGCAGCACGCAAGGAATGCAGCCAACATCCGGTGCATACTGGGCTGTGTGTGTCTGAGGAGCTGGTGGTATGTGACATGTCTGTGACAGAACAGAGCCCCGCACTTTCAAATACTCTGTCACAGTCACCCCACGACAAGAAGCAGAGAGTCCTCACAGCAAAAAAGGAAGGCTAGCCCATACTGCCAAGTGCTTGCCATCATTTCCAATAAAGATGTGTACACAGAGCACGAGGTAACGGCCTTTCAAAGGAGTCAAGATGGCCATAACAGCAAGAGAGGGGAAAACATCAAGCACAGTCCTCCCCTCTCCTTACCTTCCCCCAGAGAATGCAGCTGACATCCGGTGCATCCTGGGCCGTGTGTCTCTGAGGAGCGGGTGGTATGTGGCATGCCTGCGACAGAACAGAGCCCCCACACTTTCAAATACTCTGTCACAGTCACCCCACGACAAGAAGCAGAGAGGCCTCACAACAAAAGGGAAGGCTTAGCCCATACTGCCAAGTGCTTGCCATCATTTCCAATAAAGATGTGCACACAAAGCACAAGGAAAACGGCATGTTGAAGGAGTCAAGATGGCCACACCAGCAGGAGAGGGGAAAAATATCAAGCACAGTCCTCCCCTCTCCTTACCTTCCCCCAGATAATGCAGCTAACATCCGGTGCATCCTGTGCTGTGTGTGTCTGAGGAGCGGGTGGTATGTGACATGCCTGCGACAGAACAGAGCCCCCGCACTCCCAAAGACTCTCTGCCACTGTCACCCCACGACAAGAAGCAGAGAGGCCTCACAACAAAAGGGAAGGCTAGCCCATACTGCCAAGTCGAATCAAGATGGCCAAAACAGGAGGAGAGGGGAAAAACATCAAGCCCAGTCCTCCCCTCTCCTTACCTTCCCCCGGGCCGTGCAGGACCCGGGACACAATGCTCACGCTGCGGTCCGGAGCCCAGCAAAGAACCGAGCGAGGCAATCCAGCTCAACTGTGACCCCAAGCCCCGCAGGGGGCCCAGGAGCAGTGCCGCACCTGAGGGAGCCGAGGGCCCCGCCACACAGCCCCCCCCAGGGGGCCAGCAATCGGTGCTCCCCAGTGCCCCGCACCGGGAAGAAAAAGTCCAACCTGCCGGAGGCAGGAAAAATTTAAACTGAGTGACATGGATGTGGGGGAGGAGTTATAGGGATTTAAAGAAATAGAAGAAGGTCCTGTGTCGGAGGCGGGTGCCTCATGAAGTAAGTACTGGGACGAGGAAGAGTGGACGTGGAGGTAATGCGATTATGCAAACAGAAGGCAGGTATCCCTTGACCCTTCCTCACAGCAGGGAATGACTGTGGGCAGTGGCTGCTCTGTGTACCAACAGTGCTCGAAAGCTCACGTGACATAATCTAACACATGAACCACGAATTTCAAAATGGCTGCTACCACTAATTTCAAAATGGCTGCTCCAGTACCACTGTGGCGGATACTATGACATGACGTGCCTCCCTACTTCAAACTTCTATTTAAAAAATAAAACTCTTCACATAATGGCAGATGGGGAGCAGGTGCAAGTTGCTCTAAGTCACCTGGCCTAAGCTCCGCCCACCTGGTGCCTTCCTCGTTGCTGCTCTTTTTCCCTACTTAAGGAGCCATCCAGCCTCTCTTCCTTTGCTGAGGGGAAGGAGGTGCAAGTGGGTCTAGGTCACCTGGCCTAAGCCCCGCACTCCTGGTGCCTTCCT
Organism: Ambystoma mexicanum; assembly: GCF_040938575.1. Taxonomy (NCBI): domain Eukaryota; kingdom Metazoa; phylum Chordata; class Amphibia; order Caudata; family Ambystomatidae; genus Ambystoma; species Ambystoma mexicanum. The sequence continues at coordinate 1,482,440 of NW_027182481.1, read as the reverse complement.
GGTTGCTGCTCTTTATCCTCACTTAGCAAGCCCCTCCAACCTGCTGCCTTCCTGGTTGCTGCTCTTTTTCCCCACTTAGCAAGCCACACCCGCCTGGTGCCCCCCTGGTTCCCGCTCTTTTTCCCGACTTAGCAAACCCTGCCAACCTGATGCCTTCCTGGTTGCCGCTCTTTTTCCCTAATTAAGGAGCCCTTCAGTCTCTCTTCCTTTGCAGATGGGGAGCAGGTGCAAGTGGGTCTTGGTCACCTGGCCTAAACTCCGCCCACCTGGTGCCTTCCTGGTTGCTGCTCTTTTTCCCTACTTAGCAAGCCCCACCCACTTGGTGCCTTCCTGGTTGCCGCTCTTTTTCCCTACTTAAGGAGCCCTCCAGACTCTCTTCCTTTGCAGATGTTGAGCAGGTGCAAGTGGGTCTAGATCACCTGGTCTAGGCCCCGCCCATCTGGCGCCATCCTGGTTGCTGCTCTTTTTCCCCACTTATCAAGCTCCGCCCACCCGCTGCCTTCCTGGTTGCCGCTCTTTTTCCCGACTTAGCAAACCCTGCCAACCTGATGCCTTCCTGGTTGCCTCTCTTTTTCCATACTCAAGGAGCCCTTCAGCCTCTCTTCCTTTGCAGATGGTGAGCAGGTACAAGTGGATCTGGGTCACCTGGCCTAAGCCCAGCTCACCTGGTGCCTTCCTGGTTGCTGCTCTTTTTCCCCACTTACTAAGCCCTGCCCACCTGGTGCCTTCCTGGTTGCCGCTCTTTTTCCCTAATTAAGGAGCCCTTCAGTCTCTCTTCCTTTGCAGATGGGGAGCAGGTGCAAGTGGGTCTTGGTCACCTGGTCTAAGCTCCGCCCACCTGGTGCCTTCCTCATTGCTGCTCTTTTTCCCTACTTAAGGAGCCATCCAGCCTCGCTTCCTTTGCAGAGGGGAAGGAGGTGCAAGTGGGTCTAGGTCACCTGGCCTAAGCCCCGCACACCTGGTGCCTTCCTGGTTGCTGCTCTTTATCCTCACTTAGCAAGCCCCTCCAACCTGCTGCCTTCCTGGTTGCTGCTCTTTTTCCCGACTTAGCAAGCCCCACCCGCCTGGTGCCCCCCTGGTTGCCGCTCTTTTTCCCGACTTAGCAAACCCTGCCAACCTGATGCCTTCCTGGTTGCCACTCTTTTTCCCTAATTAAGGAGCCCTCCAGCCTCTCTTCCTTTCCAGATGAGGAGAAGGTGCAAGTAGGTCATGGTCACCTGGCCTAAGCCCTGCCCACCTACTTAGCCCTGCCTCTTCCTTCCTGCTCTTAACTCATAGATCAAGGGCGTCTCTCGCCCGAGCACCCGAAGGGAAGGGCAGACAAAGAAAAGGGCAATTCCTGTTTGGACCAGGAGGACCAGGGCACAAACCCCTGCTCAGACAGCAGGTAAGCATGCTATGATGTTGTGTGCTGTTCCCATGCCCCCCCGCCCCTCTTCTTGTTTGCTTGTGTTTTCTGCCTTGGCTTACTCCTCTCTATCCTGCCTTCCCATCCCTCTGCCCCCCCCCACATCATACCACTGCAGGAGTTTTGCCTGGACACTATTGCTCACCCATTGCTGCAAATGCTTGGTTTTGACTTTGTGGACTCTCTTGACTCTTGTATCATGCTGTGCCATTTTCATCCTGAATCCGGTCTTGCATTTGCTGTTCCCTGCAGCATTATGTGTTAGCACCGATTCTGCAACTGCATTCATCTCTCCCCACTTGCCTCTCCACTTTTCTCACTGCTCACTCTCTTCTCTCCTCTTCTCCCCTTCTACCTTTTCCATCTCTCCTCTCCCTTTTCCCTTCTTTACTCTATGCACTTACTATTTCAGAATTGTCCTCGGACATAGTATGATAGCTACATTGTTTGTCTCCCAACCCCACGCTCTCGTTTCTTTTCCTCCCCTTATCCAGCACTATCTGAAATGTCGTCAGGCCTAGTACGATAGTCGCTTGTTTTGTTCCTCTCCTTCCTTCTCCTCCCTCTCACCCACTCCTCTTGTAATCCTCCGGGGCTATGGGAAATGTCGTCAGGCCTAGTTCGTTAGACACCTGTCTGTTCCCTTTCCCTTCCCACCTACCTCCTCCCTCCCTTATCTGTGTCTTATCTCTTGCACTATCTAAAATGTCGCCAGGCCGAGTACAACAGTACATTTCAAATTCTTATTGTTCAAGGCCTTGTAAGAATGTTCACTGTTTGTATTTTTCCCTTGTTCGCTCCCTTGCCTTGAAGAGCTTTGAAACCCATTGTGTATAGGCGCTATACAAATAAACTGTCATATCATATCATAAAACAGAAGTGGAGTGTTACTCCCAAACACTCCCACTTACTTCCACCACTAAAGAGGTATCCAGTCTCGTTGCAGTTTCTAGGGTTCACAAAGATTTAAATCCCCTTTTAAGTGTGTAAAAACGTTACATCTTTTGACTGAACTAGTCGAGCAATATACATTATGTAATGCAACCTTTACAGGGCCAAATTAAACATTAGATGCCTTCTTTGGGCATGCGTGCTTCATAAAGTGTGTGAACTCCGTAGTGTTATGCATTTACTAAAAACAGGAATGTTTGGGGTTTACTAATGTGGGTTCCCCAAAGTTTGTCAGGAGGAGTTCTCTTAGGTATAAAGGATGAAACAGAGGGCAGAGGTAGGAGGGCTAGCCTTGGGCTGCTCAGGGGTGGACTGGGAATCAAAGGAGGCCCTGGAACACAATGTCAACGTGTCCCCATAATACACATGTTTAGCAAGCCCAACCCTTTTCCTATGGCAACATTTGGAAATATCACACAAAAGAGGCCCACGGTGCATAGGCCTACCAGGAAATCTCCAGAGTTCCCCATAGGCCTTTCCGCCCCTGGTACTGCTACTATATGGCTTAAGAGGAGGCCATAGGTTGGGGTGCATTGTCCTCCTTTTCATACATAAACATATGCAACGTTTGCCCTAAACATGCTCAGATAATACCACTATGCAACAATGTGTACAAATGGCAAGCTGGTCATCACACAGAGCAGCGGCAGATGACAATGGGATCACCACAGCAATGTTACTAACTGGTGAAGGTGTGGAAGGGTCCTTTAACAGGTAATCTGGAGAACACATGCTGCCCTGATTTGCTAAGTGGCCTCCTGCTGCCCCTGCGGTATCCATGTGGTCCTGTCTAAGGGAGTTGATGAAGGCCTGCATGGTGCCCATGCCCTCTTACTCTGGGGTTTGGTCTTCGTGACAGGGCCCTGCAGGCTGCACTTTACATGCAGCGAGTGGAGAAGGAGCCGCATCGATGAAAATCTCCACAACGCCACCTCCTCTCTGGTCTATGTTCTGTTCCCCTTGCCTCCTTAATCTGGTGCTCCACCCTCCTTTTCCACCGGACTGGGCCTGACCTGGACCTCTGGAACCTCGCAGCTCCGCCTAGCTGTGTCCTCCACCCCCCTTGGGTCTGACTCAAAAGCAACACAAACAATCTGGTGTCCCTCTCCCTGGCACTTCAGTTCCAACAGCAGCAGCAGTGGAAGTACAGCCAGCTCAGAGAGGGTGTCCAGCGTGGCTTACTTTGCAGTTGATTGGTCCCATCACCTCAAAGGGAGAAGTCGTCCTTGCAGGGCTTCTCTAGTCGAGGTGAATTCGGAGCTTCAGCACAGCACAGCGGCAGGGCTTCACCGGGCAAGCGAAATAAAGATCAGAAAATCGGAGACACATCTTGGACAGAGTCACAGAGAACTTTCCAAAGTGGTGAGCATACTTGGACATAGTGAGGGCGATCTGCAGAACCTTGTTGAGCTTGCACGTGCATTTGCACGTGCACATTACACCCAGGCGCCTGAGTCACACAAAGTAAGGGCCTCATTACCATTTGGCAGTATTCCTGCTTATAATACCAGCTATAATACTTCCAAACTCATTTACATTTACTCCACATGGGAAGCATGCAGTATCAGGAAGGGATACCATGCAACTGCAAGCAGGATTACCGCATGGGGTAATATAACATATGGTGCTAGTTTTGTGTGGGGGAAATTTCCTCCACATAAAAGCAGGTGGTTTATATTTTATTTATTTATTGTTTTACTTGTAAGACGCTTATACAATAAGAATAGATTGTTTCAAAGCACCCACAGAGAGGGGGGATGGGCAGTACATTACAACACGAAATGAATAGCAAAGGGGGAAGAGGGAGAGGGGCAAACCTACTATGCCTTATGAGAATTCAGAATGTGCAAGTACAGAAATAAAGAGGGAAGAGGGGGTAAGTGCTGGGGAGTTCGGGAGTACGAGCTTGTGGGTGAGCCTTGGACGAAGTGCTAGGAATGTTGAGTGCTAGACAGCCTGCGCCGTGGGATGTGTAGGTGCGAGTCTCCAGAGCAGAGGGTGTGCAGATGGAAGTGCTGCGGATAGACAGGACCTGGGAAGAATTGGTGTGAGAGATCAAGGCTCTGAAGATGCATAAGGGCCAAGGACACCGATTCAGCAACTGTGGGATTTGTGGAGGAGAGAAGGAGAGAAGAAGGAGGAAAAGAGGAAGGTCTTAAGGAGCTTCCAGAATTTGAGAAGATCCTGCTCAAGGCGCAGGGGGTGGGGGAGGCTATTCCAAAGGAGGGAGCTCACTGAGGAAAGTGAGCGGCCTCCTTCCCTCTGTTTAGCAAAACGCTTTACACACAAAGAGTTGGTGCCACAGGAGCGAAGTGGTCTAGAGGTCTCACTCCCTCCTGGGCTTTAGGGAGCAGGTAAAGTCAGACATTGTAATGCCACCACCAGTCGAACCGGACACCCACCTGAATGACCAATAGTGTTTTACTAACCCACTGGCGGTTGATGTAAAGACATAACCTTGCCACATAGATCAGACTACATGTCACTAAATACTCTTTTTTAGTAAAAGTGAACCGGTGTGATGTACATTACATCAAACTGTTAAAAGCATATTAGGAGTGGTAATCTGCAGCAACCAGATGGGCTCGTATAATTTCATTTTTTAAATGCTTTTGTAAAGTCTTTTCAGACCCTCAATTCTAGTGAAATGTTTATTATTTGGTAAATTAAGTCATGCTTAAAATAACAATGTTATAAGATTATATAACTTCACCTTCATGGAGAAAGCAACCAGTCTAGAATGAAGTGGGGCTGTGTCCCTCTCTTTCCCCACTCTCACTTGTACTGATTCGGGCCTATTCTTTGCAAAGTCTTAGAAGTTTCAAATATTGTAAGCAAAATGTTAACTTTATTATTTTTCTTAAACATATTATGTATTGCTTTAAAACAAAGTAATTAATCATTCATTTGTAAATGTTCACAAAAAACAATGTTTTGGTAAACAGATTTTTTTATTGGATTGTGTCGTGTATCCCGGCAATCTGTCAAGTAGTGTCAAGTAGTGACACACCTAATGTGCACACTTCTGGAATATGAGATTCAAATGCACTTGCAAAACTACATTGTTTGTGCATGTGGTAACCACATCAAAATAGACAGAGTACAATAACGTGAAACACTTGATTCTGGAATTTAAGATTAAAATGGATTTACATAACTATATGATTTTTGCTTCTGCTAAATAAATCTAAATAATATTCACCTGGTGACTAGGAACACTCCTAATTTATATTCAAGTTTAATTCAGTTTTATCAAAAAGTAAGGGGGTGCAAGGGAGATTAACCATGCTTGACACTAGGTGGTATTTGAAATTAACAACAGATGTCCACAAAACTTGTGGACCTCTCCCGTCCTTCACACACTCGGTTTGTGTTAAATAACTACAAAAAAGAAAGAATTGATCTACAAACGTATCAGTAAAATAATCATATTTTACTGTTCTTATGAAGAAAATAAAATTTCAAAAAACTGTAAATTTTGTTTACATAATCTGTTTCAATATTCATATGTGAATATTACACATATTCATACTCAAAGTTAATTCCCTGCGCCATCAAACTTTGCACTCAAAATGCCTTTCAGTGTTTTCTCAAAGCAGTCTTCTTCACTTTGAGTATGGAGTGCAAGTGGTGTGAGTAAGCGCCCCCCTAATAGCCCCCCTCACCCACTTATGACTTTGCCAGTGTTTCCGAGAACCCCCAGGCTTTCTCAAGTGCAACATGTGAGAATCGGGAACCAATAAGATGCACTACAACTCTTAACTGATTTCATCCTGTGATTTCGAAGCAATAGAATTAACTTGCAAGACGGTATTGCCTTTTAATTGTTGGTGAACTTAACGCTTTGCTCTAAAAGCATCGCGTTGCTCGATGGGACCCCGATGTTTCACTCCTGTGAACCCCATGTTGATGTAAGCTGGCCCTGCGTTGCTTAACCGGAGGCTGGTGTGTTTTTTTTACATGGTAAAGTCTAACAGTTCATTTACATCTCAGTAACGAAAGTTGGTCAGCTCATGTGTTGGCCTCCAGCTTTCCTGTTGGCCTCCAAACAAGTTTCATTCAAGTATCACAACGAAAACTGCATGAAACAGATGCTAAAGTGGAATTAAAAAAGAGCACCTTATTGTGGTGGCCAGATATTAATTTAGAAAAGACAGCTTTTGACTGGCACTGTAATCTTCATGAACCAAACACAGAAACAGGAGGCAGGGAAAGAGGTGCCAATCGCCTCTCTCTGTTACTGTTACCTCCTTCTCTGAAAGCAGAGGCAGCCTCAAGGGAGGATAGCTCAGGTGCAACGTGCCCGCCTTGCAAGCAAAACGACACAAAGCACCACAGGTTCGATCCCCGGGTCTGCGCTTAGAAACCTCTGGGTATTAAGCGCGTTATAAATAACCTATCAATATCATATCCCCACGTGTGCAGAGGGAGGAGGGAAGGGGGTTCAGTGCATAACTCGAGCTATGGAAGTCAGGCACCCCCAAGCATCCCAGCCTGCACAGCGCCACTCTGCAGCTGCAGGGGCAGTGGAGTGTAACTGGGCCTTCTTTACCCAGAGGCGCATGGCATCGCAAATATCCAGGCTGACCACAGTGCCCCCCTGCAATGCCCGGGGGTTGCACAGGCAGCCGCTCAGCCTGTGACTTGCCACGCCCAGCAGCCTGCCCGGCTGCTTGCCCCCCCATCTCCGATCCATCATCATAGATAGACAGGTGCTACCCCAACAAGGGCCATCTTAACAGTTTCTGGGGCCTGGGGCAAACAAAGTCTTGGGGCCCCCCTCGGAAACTCATGCCCTAGTCCCAACCCCCTCAAAACCCATGTCTCCCCCGCAAAACCCATGCCCCACTCTCAATGTGAACAATGAAGCAATAACATATCCTGAGTCCAATTTCTCGTCTAAGCTTTAAATGGATTATCTAGTTGTTAATAAAACATTAACATTATACATCTCTGTGATCTGTTTCCCCAAGAGGATGCTATATTAAGGACATGTCAGCATTTATTTAACGAAATGAAAACCCAACAGTTCAACCTGAACATTTCTTCCTGTATGAATGTGTCCATGGTACAAGCACTTGGAAAAACATTACATGACAAGGCAGCACAAAAATGAAAAATGCATGCAACAAACATCAAAATTCACTTAGTATTTCTGTTCATGCCCACACAGCAAACACAGTCAAGTAATCCTAGAAAGAACGAGATGACAGTGAGGATATGCTTTCTATTGCCCAAGGCTGATGTGCCTGAAACACTACCACGATCCAACTATGTTTCCTTCTAGATTTGCGTATTGCCAGAACACTCTATCTTTTGAGCATTTCAGACTCAATGCTTAACAGAGCCAAAGATTTCAGTCTGGCTTGAAGAAGGTTTAGAGCTGCTGTATGTATAACGTCCAATTCCAAACAGCATGTGCAAGGCAACTTCCTCGGCTAATGATGGCCACTAACATAGAACATTTGATGACTGGGACATTCGATATTTTTCAAACTGTGCAGTGAGCCACGTAACACGCAGTTTTAAAGGCTTGTTTCCATGACAGACTGGGCGATTTGAAAATAGTCCATGACTCAACAACCAATTCCAAAGCATGAGACATAGTAACCAGGTAAGAAAGTATGCTATTGTGTCTGATGCAGTAAACACAAGGTCATCACATATGATAGGTAGATTACATGTACAAAGCTACTTTTAAAAGATGTCTCCCATTATTCAATGGACAGAATGCTTGCCAGCCGGTCTCCGCGCATCAGAAGAGAAGTGCAATTTTCTCTTTCTGTATTTTCAATCACACAGGCATATTGTCTACCCTCTCAGTCTCCATCTCACTCCCTTCTACTGTCCTCACCTATTGCCTTTCCCCTACCTAGCATAGAGCCCAAATTGTAGCCTCATGTTTTAAGTCCTCTGCTAATCGGACATGCTTTGCTTCGCCACCATTGAATGGCAGTGGCACAGCCTGCCTACCTACACACTTCCTATCCAGGAACACTGCACAAAATGTTTGTTTACTTCTTGGCTATTTCTAAACTGGAGAGTCTGCAAAAAAATTGTATTTGAAAATATCTAAAATGGGGTTCTTGTTTTATACCAAAAGAAAAGGCCATTTTAAACAGATGGCATAGCTCAGTGGGTTAATGCACTATACATGCAAAACACAATTCCCAAACTCTGCATCCTAAAGGGGCGTCTCACTTTTGCATCTTTTGTGAATTGATGGATAATTGACGCGGATAATAACACTTGTCATGAGCAATGCTACGAAACCACAAGGCTGGCAGAAAGCGCTACACATCTTCTTGCCGGCACATTTACTGTAATTGGTTTGGAGAGCGGTTCCATCGGTGTGCCCGTGGCAGTTGGTCTGGAGGTGGCAGCTGTTCTTGGCTGTGGTGGTGTACAGGTGCATGAGCCTGTCTGGAAAGGCCCCCCCGGGTTCATCAGCGGGTGGGGAGGTCTACCTAGGTGTGTTTGCAGCTAGAGTTTGTGCGAAAGGGAGGAAGCAGGGTGACCTGATCGAAGTATTGGGAGGTGTGGGAAAGAAATTAAGGGGTTTGCCCCCTTGAAGAAAAAGAGAAGGCGGAGTCAGGCAGCCAAAAACGAGTGTCAGCAAACTAAGAACTGCTCTGCTGTACCTATAAAGCTGGGGACGGTGCAAGTGTTTCCCTTTACCTCGGAAACTGCATGATCACGTTAGGTTTCTGATTTATTTCAGAATTCCGTAACGGGTGTGAAGAAATGAAATGCTAGAATGTGACAGGTGAGATGCCTCTGGTCTCTTACTGTCGGAGTGGGTGTTTTAAAACATTTTTCGTTGCGATTTCATGTCTGTTAGTTAGATCCTAACCCAAAATGTAAGTTCTTGTTTCCTGCGCTTCTACTAACGTAATGCTGTTTTCCCAGGCTAAGAAGTCTCTCTCAGCCAGGCCTTCTGAATCAGACGTGCTTTAATGTTCTCTGCCTCAGTGCAGCGTCCCGCATGTGTACAGTGCACTGACTGTTCACCCTGCTTGATGCGCGCTCAAATAACATTACATTATTAATAACACACTTTGTTACTTACTGGGCAGCAGAGCACTGGGTTGAGGATTCCTTTGGGGGGAGGGTAAGGGCAGGGACACTTGTCCACACTCTCTCCAAGCACGTCATGTGCCCAGACCAGCCAGCCCAACCAAGTGAAGGACAGGTGGGACACCAATCCAAGGCTCTGAGGAGGCGGACCCCCTCCAAGGATCCCAGGATGGGGGCCTGGGGCACGTGCTGTGTTTGCCCTCCCATAAAGACGTCTCTGACCCCAACACCCATTATTAAGAAGCTGCCACTGAGCATTGGGTATCCGTAGAAATTTAAAAAACCAAATTGGAGATTTTTTCAAGTTTTGGCTGAACGAATATTTTGAACAGCCGAAAATGTCGAACAAATATCCCACCCGGTGCAATTATAGTGAACAAAGGGAGCAGGGTTGTCCCCCAAACCCATGTTCACTACAATGGCATTGGGGGTTGTGGGGGTGTCCCCCACTTCAGAGAAAAACAAGTTAGGGAAAAATAAAATGATAACATTTTTAAAAAAGGACTCTGCGAGGCCGATTCCCATCCATGTAAGTCAAAGGAACGGGCATCGCAGAGGGACGGAGGAGTCAGCGGCACACAGGGAGGTGTGACACCAACAGGTAAGTAAGGGGACGGGTGGGGGATCATTATTTGACATAGTCTCGCATTTCGAATTCGGTATTGCCCCGTTCGTCAATTTTGAATTTGAAATTGTGGGATTCGGTCAAATCACGGATATCCAAACATAGTGCGTTGTAATGGGCGTGGGTGCCGGTAGGTGGGTCTATGCGTTGGGCGGGGGGGGGGAGACTTGGATGTACACCAATGGTCGACATTACCACTTTCCGATACAAATCCCTGCAGCTATGTACTTCCATTATGGCAGCAATCACTGAGGTAACCTCAGGATGTGCAGCCCTCTTCCTGTCCACCGCCATCGTTGCTTCACATAGGTAACCACAACAGGAAGCGTTGAACAAGGCACCCAGATGGATCAGTGGATAAAGATGACTGTGGTGGCCCTGGTCCAGGAAACCCTGCCGTCTCCCACCCACCGGGAGCTTTTACTTTACCCAGAGAATGCATCAAGCCTCAGGCTTCACTTGTTGACCAGTTTTGTTGACCTATTCCTAAGTGTAAATGTTACTGCTGTCATGGGGCCCAAACTCTGCCACATGCCAGCGTGTGTGACCCACTTTCTACTCGTTGAATCCCTTGACCCTGCTCATGTCTAAGAGTTTGATAAAAAGATCTTAAGGCCAGTCTTCTGCCACTAGACTCATGGGACTTAGAAAAAATAGGTCTCCTTATATGTCATTTCATATGGGATGATGGGGTTGTTTTCATCCCGCTCCCTCGCATGTATACTCCCCAATCTTTTACCACTAGATAGGGCAAATATGCAGAATCCCTTGGAATCTCACTCGTCAGCTTCCCTGAAACTTACACAATCTCAATCTCCCCCTTCACTGCTTCCATGGTCCTTGCTGCTGCCTCGATCTCCTGGAACTTACATGATCTCTCCCTTCGCTGCTTCCATGGTCCTTGCTGCTTCCTCGATCTCCTGGAACTTACATGCTCTCTCCCTTCGCTGCTCCCATGGTCCTTGCTGCTTCCTCGATCTCCTGGAACTTACACAATCTCCCCCTTCGCTGCTTCCATGGTCCTTGCTGCTTCCTCGATCTCCTGGAACTAACACAATCTCTCCCTTCGCTGCTTCCATGGTCCTTGCTGCTTCCTCGATCTCCTGGAACTAACACAATCTCTCCCTTCGCTGCTTCCATGGTCCTTGCTGCTTCCTTGATCTCCTGGAACTTACACGTTCTCCTCCTTTGCTGCTTCCATGGTCCTTGCTGCTTCCTCGATCTCCTGGAACTTACACGATCTCCCCCTTCGCTGCTTCCATGGTCCTTGCTGCTTCCTCGATCTCCTGGAACTTACACAATCTCCCCCTTCGCTGCTTCCATGGTCCTTGCTGCTTCCTCGATCTCCTGGAACTTACACGATCTCCCCCTTCGCTGCTTCCATGGTCCTTGCTGCTTCCTCGATCTCCTGGAACTTACACGATCTCCCCCTTCGCTGCTTCCATGGTCCTTGCTGCTTCCTCAATCTCCTGGAACTTACACGATCTCTCCCTTCGCTGCTTCCATGGTCATTGCTGCTTCCTCGATCTCCTGGAACTTACACGATCTCTCCCTTCGCTGCTTCCATGGTCCTTGCTGCTTCCTCGATCTCCTGGAACTTACACGATCTCTCCCTTCGCTGCTTCCATGGTCCTTGCTGCTTCCTCGATCTCCTGGAACTTACATGATCTCTCCCTTCGCTGCTTCCATGGTCCTTGCTGCTTCCTCGATCTCCTGGAACTTACACAATCTCCCCCTTCGCTGCTTCCATGGTCCTTGCTGCTTTCTGGATCTCCTGGAACTTACATGCTCTCTCCCTTTGCTGCTTCCATGGTCCTTGCTGCTTTCTGGATCTCCTGGAACTTACACAATCTCTCCCTTCGCTCCTTCCATGGTCCTTGCTGCTTTCTGGATCTCTTGGAACTTACATGCTCTCTCCCTTCGCTGCTTCCATGGTCCTTGCTGCTTTCTGGATCTCCTGGAACTTACATGATCTCTCCCTTCACTGCTTGCATGGTCGTTGCTGCTTTCTGGATCTCCTGGTTTCTGCATCAGGGATTAGCCCTGAAATGAGGCCTGGCAGCTGAAGTGTTTGCAATGGAACCTTGGAGGTCCTGTCACCCACACCTGTGCTCCAATCACTGGAACTGCTTGCTGTGTAATTCCAGGTGAACCTCTGTGTTTCCTGTGACCTAATCATATCTCCTGCTCACTCACTGACCCATGTAGAATGGGTTTCCTCGGATGGGATTGGCTTGCAGGTCATAACATGCATGATCCCCTGCACTAGAGTGACAAAGGGAAATCCTGCCATTCCCACTCAACTGATGCTGCACCTTTATACTCACTCACACGGTCTGTTCATGTGTGTGTACATTTTCAAAACAGACAAACAGTAATAGGACAGGCTGAGACCCGGTAGCACATGGCAATTTGAGTTTAACAAAAAATACATTGGCGAGGAGGCTCTTGGGTAGGGGGTAAGCAAGAATAACTATTAACTCTTGCTAAACCACCAGATTGTATTTGGCACCAGAGGCTGGACCACTTTCTCTTATACTCCCACATTGCTCCAGTCTGAGATCTCAGCACCTTAAGCCCCCCGGGAGAGGCCCATCCCATGGTTGGGATCTCAGGAGAAGAAAATCAAACAGAGAGTAAGATGGTAAAGAGAGGAACAGAGCAAGAGACTGCTAAAGGGTGCATCTATTTCCAAGACAGAGAGACAGCCACAAAACAGACAGAAGTCTATATAGGAAACATAAAAGACATTGACAAAGACAAACAAAGCCTGAGGGAAAGGCAATGCAAGAGAGGCAAAGGGGTCGCAGCTAGAACAGGAGAGGAAAGGGGGGAAGGAAGGAAGGAAGGAAGGAAGGAAGGAAGGAAGGAAGGAAGGAAGGAAGGAAGGAAGGAAGGAAGGAAGGAAGGAAGGAAGGAAGGAAGGAAGGAAGGAAGGAAGGAAGGAAGGAAGGAAGGAAGGAAGGAAGGAAGGAAGGAAGGAAGGAAGGAAGGAAGGAAGGCGAGATAGTGTTGTAGGGTGCGTGGGTGCACCGGATATGTGTGCAGCTGATGTAATTGCCGGGTGGTAGATGCATCCTAGCGTTAGCTGTGGTGCTGAAGATATAATTTGGATGTGTGCAGTCTGGTGGGTGGACACTCAGACTGGGCTCTGGCTGCGTTAGGCCTGAAGGACGCATATGTGAGCAACAAGACTGGAATGTGCTTGGCTAGCTACGTTTTATTAGGGTGATGCAGTGTTCATGTGGTATTCATATGTGAACAGCTAGGCCAAATTAATCAGGGGTATAGCTGTGTTCTAGTTGAATGATGGTATACAGTAGAGAGTAAGCGTAGTGATTTGATATGACGGTTATCTTTAAAGCACCCGGGACCAGGCACGTGAACAAGATGGCAGGGAAACAGGGTGACACACAAACACGTAGAGACATGGGGCTGGGTTTATAGTGACACGAGGGGGGGATACGGATATATCGCAACAGCAAGGGCAGCAGGAAAGCGGGATACACAGTGATACACGTGTGGGGCATGTTAGCATTTACATTCACATTTTTATATGGATGCGATTCCGGCTAATGTTCACAGCTCCACCCGGGTGTGGGACATGCCAACATATGCATTTCAGGCTAACGTTCACAATCCTGTCAGGGTCTGGCACAGGCTAATGTTCACAATTCTAGCTAAGTTTGGTACTGCTAACATTCGCAATCTAGCATGTGTCAGGGGCAGGCTAATGTTCACAATTCTAACTAAGTGCAGAAGTGGCGTTCCTAACATTCAGAATCCCGTCTGGGTCTGGCATAGGCCAATGTTCACAAATCTACTGAGTGGCATTGCTAAAATTCACAATCCTATCCAGAAGTGACACAGGATACTGTTTACAAGTCTAACTATGTGTGATATTGCTAACATTCACAGTCCTATCCAGAAGTGATGCAGGATACTGTTTACAAGTCTAACTATGTGTGATATTGCTAACATTCACAGACCTATCCAGAAGTGATGCAGGATACTGTTTACAAGTCTAACTACATGTGATATTGCTAACATTCACAGTCCTATCCAGAGGAGACGCAGGATACTGTTTACAGGTCTAACTATGTGTGATATTGCTAACATTCACAGTCCTATCCAGAAGTGACGCAGGATACTGTTTACAAGTCTAACTACATGTGATATTGCTAACATTCACAGTCCTATCCAGAAGAGACGCAGGATACTGTTTACAAGTTTAACTATGTGTGATATTGTTAACATTCACAGTCCTATCCAGAAGTGACGCAGGATACTGTTTACAAGTCTAACTATGTGTGATATTGATAACAGTCACAGTCCTACCAGAAGTGATGCAGGATTCTGTTTACAAGTCTAACTATGTGTGATATTGCTAACATTCACAGTCCTATCCAGAAGTGACACAGGATACTGTTTACAAGTCTATGTGTGATATTGCTAACATTCACAGTCCTATCCAGAAGTGACGCAGGATACTGTTTACAAGTCTAACTATGTGTGATATTGCTAACATTCACAGTCCTATCTAGAAGTGATGCAGGATATTTTTTCCAAGTCTAACTATGTGTGATATTGCTAACATTCACAGTCCTATCCAGAAGTGATGCAGGATACTGTTTACAAGTCTAACTATGTGTGATATTGCTAACATTCACAGTCCTATCCAGAAGTGACGCAGGATACTGTTTACAAGTCTAACTATGTGTGATATTGCTAACATTCACAATCCTATCCAGAAGTGACACAGGATACTGTTTACAAGTCTAACTGTGTGTGATATTGCTAACATTCACAGTCCTATCCAGAAGTGACGCAGGATACTGTTTACAAGTCTAACTATGTGTGATATTGCTAACATTCACAGACCTATCCAGAAGTGATGCAGGATACTGTTTACAAGTCTAACTACATGTGATATTGCTAACATTCACAGTCCTATCCAGAAGAGACGCAGGATACTGTTTACAAGTCTAACTACGTGTGATATTGCTAACATTCACAATCCTATCCAGAAGTGACGCAGGATACTGTTTACAAGTCTAACTGTGTGTGATATTGCTAACATTCATAGTCCTATCCAGAAGTGACGCAGGATACTGTTTACAAGTCTAACTATGTGTGATATTGCAAACATTCACAATCCTATCCAGAAGTGACGCAGGATACTATTTACAAGTCTAACTATGTGTGATATTGCTAACATTCACAATCCTATCCAGAAGTGACGCAGGATTCTGTTTACAAGTCTAACTATGTGTATATTACTAACATTCACAGTCCTATCTAGAAGTGACGCAGGATACTGTTTACAAGTCTTACTGTATGTGGCATTAAATAATTTTTATATTGCACTTCATGCCATATCATTGGCACTCGCAATCGCGATCTGAGATTGTAAATACCAGTTGTCCAATTTCACACATATTTCCCTCGGAAGTATTAAGGATAGACAAGTGTACTGGGTTTCCGATCCGTTCCCTGCAGGCTGAATGCGGACATTTTAGAGGAGATATCAACTTTACCACCAGTTCCTGGTTGCTTACATTTTGTCTGAGCTGGACGCCAAAACTGATTTACAAACAGCTTATTCGATTTCCACCTGCTCCACTTAAATTCTGAAAGCGCTGCAATGCTCCCTGGATCTAGATCTGGGTTTCATCATAGTAAAGCAAATGTCAGATTTAAAAACAAGGACCTAAATCCGCCTCTCTGCCGGAGGAGAGACTATGGCCAAGGGCCAGACTGTGTGTGTCCCTAGCTGGCGGGAAAAACGTTGGTTGGTACGATACAAGGTCAATTTGCTGTGGTGAACCCAAAAGCGGTCAGAACTATTAGCATATTAACATTGGCAGGCTGGCGCCCAGGGTTTCCTTTTCTTGAGAGTGGCAGCACACCTGGCCTTTGTTCTGCCATGCCTGCAAGGCCTCCTCTCTGAACCAGGTTCCAGTCGGCATGTCCTGAGCATTTCACTTCCTAGTCAGAAAACTAAAACCTCAAGAAGTCCGGGAACCCTCTTGGTGTAAAATGCCCTGAACTGGCGAGGCCTTGGCTACGGGCCTCCTCCCTTCTCCCATCTTGCTGTGTCTGATCCTGCCTGGAAGTTGGCCACAAACCTCACTATCACCTCACTATCACCAGAGTCACCGGGGGAGACCTCGGCACCCATCCCCCAATGTGAGCAGCCAGCAGCTTAAAGGGGCAGGCTTCCGCGCCATCCCTATGGAGCCCTGCAGTGTTCAGTTAAGTCTGTCTGTACTGTACTGTCTGTACAGCATGCATGCGCCGGAGCCCTTCGGGTAGACTGGAAGGCTCCAGCAGCGTGCAGTGATGTTTCCTGTATCCACAAGGCAGCAACATTCATATACATGTATTCAAAATACCGGGGATTACCCTAGTGCAGCTAAAACGATTTGATAAGGATCACACAATGTTGTCAGGTGATGATGCCGGAATCAGAGCCGTGGGATCATTGTTTCTTAAATCAACAACCGCATCTCCTATCTGTTACGTAGTAATGTGCGCCTGCCCGACCCGGAACTAGGGCGCGCATGCGCGTGACAATAAAGGGAGCCTGTGCCCGACAGTTGCCGCCGGGACTCCATAGTGAGCAGACCTATTTCTGTGTGTTCTTTCAGGTACCGGGGCTGAGAGGCCTAACTACGGAGGTGACCTGGGGCTATATTTACTATTTAACACTGGTAACAAGGACGCCGCTGAGTGGAGAGAGAATTTGACAATCATATGGTTGATTTTGGAGTGTTTGTCTGGGTGCCCACTGGTCGCGTCACCCGCGCGCTGCACGTGTGACTGCCATTTCACGTGCCCAAAGGTTGCAGCCTCTCACAGGGTGCTTGTGCACGGTTGTGGCCAATTTTTGGTTACCTAGTATCCCCTATATCTAGAAACTCACACAGCAGTCAAATGCTACCCTTTCCTCTCGAAATGGCTGGTGGCAATGGTTTTACAACAAACTACCATGATTTTTCCCCACCGTGATCAACGGTAATGAAAAATCGCGGGAGCCATGATTTTCAAGATGGCGTTTGAGCCCCCTTTGTTTAAACAATTCCCGGTCTTCTTTTTTCGCTGTTTCTTTTCTGAAAGGTCCTTATAGAGTTTGTCCCTGAGGGCCAAACCTGGTTTTGTCCCTTTGTTCCTACGCCTTTGGCGGCCTTCAGGGCTGAGTTTGAAGAGGACGGCTGCTGCAACTCCTGGACCATTGGTTTGCCCGGTGAAGCCCTGCTGCAGGCCCGAATCGCCAAGTTCGCCTCGACAGAGAAGCCATTGCAAGGACGACTTCTCCCTTTGAGTTGGTGGAACCAATCAACTCAACCTTAAGCCACCTGGATACCATTCTTGGAGCAGGTTGTATTTTCCTCAGAGTGCAGCAGGAAACCGAACAATGAGGGAGAGGGACACCAGTTTGTGTGCTTGTCTACAGCTACCAGAATTGAAGATTTGCCAGCTTTTTGACCAGTCCCAGTGCAGTGCAGAAGACCCCCGACGTCTTCCATCTCGTCCCCACGACTGAGGCGCAGGAACAACGAGATCTGTAGGAACTGACAGGAACAGACGTCTTCAGCTGCATCTTTTTCTTCATTAGACAGTACTGTGAAAACTCGATCTACGTTCAGGCCTGATCCGCTTGCGACCCAGCATATGATTCTTCTTTTCCACAAACTACTTCTGAGAACTTTTACAGAGACTTTACAGTTTTACTTACCAGAACCGTTTTATCCTATCAAAGACTTTAGCCCATTGAATTTGGCCTAACCTATTGAATTTTATTGACTCTTCTGGTGAACTCAAAGTATCTGCCTACCTAAGAATACTTGTGGAGTTTCTTTGTGATATTCTAATAACCTATGCCTTTTTGCTCCTACTTCGAAGTGTTCTGAATGCCATTTTGTTCCTACTTCAAAGTAGTTTAAATGCCCCAGAAACGTATAGTTTAGGACTGAATTATATTTGTGTATAATATTGAGTTGCCTCCTTCTAGTGAATGTTTTATAACTGACTGTGAAATTAATGAATACGTGTTTTACAATGAAACCTTGAGTGTAAGTGTTTACTTGAATACTTGTGATTGTAGACCTCTGTGTAACATCATTACTGCTCACATTCCCTCTTGAGATAAGCCTGGATAAGCCTGACTGCTCAGCCCTGCTACCAAAAACTGTGTAGTACAGACTTATACCAAAGGTTGGTTTTGCTTACACCTGTAGTCCTAATTGTGTGTGATGAAAGGGTACTGGATACAATTCTGCCTAACAACAGTGCTGTCAATTTTATCTCTGGGTAGCACCCTGGCCCATCTCTGTACGTCGTCTGCTACCTTTCCTTGCCCTCACCCTCATTGGGGGTTATTTTTCTGGCGCCAACACTCTGGAGCTTCCTGTCAAAGGGTGGACACGCCTTGCACTGGACCAGTGTGGACAACTACTTTGGGACCGTCTTCTTCTCCTGCCCGCGGTTGCGGACTTGCAGCCTCTGTGGAAGTGAGAGGTGCCTGTGCTGTCCGCAGCCATGGTTGACAACGATGGTGCTCAAGGAGGGGTGCCTCCACTTGCTCCGAGTGCACAATCCCCTGTCAGACCTGTTCCCAGACAACTCTGGCACCCATGCCGCAATTCGATAGGCCCTCCATCGAAACTAGGCCCAAAGTGGCTTCTGTGGGTCAAGAAGTTAGAAATGTACTTAGGGCCAATGGAGAGATGGAGGATAAGGTGAAGGAAGCAACCGTACTGTATGCTGCAGGTGCGGAAATCCATCGTATTTATGAATCCCTGTCACTCCTGCTGTCACGTACCAGGCTGTCAAAAATATTTCCTCCCCCTGGCCAACCAGGATTTTGAGCGTTTTGTAATGTGTGGGGAGAAGCAGCACGAGGATGAGTCTCTGGACAGTTTCTGCGGTAGACTGCGGCACCTGGCTAGCATGTGCCAGTGAGAAAACGAAGAGGGGATGGTTAGGAACCAGCTCATCCAAGGGTGCAGTTCTGGCAAACTACGGCGCCAGGTGCTCTGTGAACTAGGGCTAACTCTGACGCAGATCCTGGACATCGGGAGGGCGTACGGACTGGCTGACAGCCGTGCCTCTAGGATGGATGCAGCCGTCAAGTCAGGGAGGAGTGAAGAGGCCTATGCCGTTGGGCGTACAGTGAACGCCGGGCCCCAGTTCCCAAGGTGGGCTCAAAGGAAAGCCGAGCCGCTGCAGAAGAGTGACCTGCCACAGAGTGCCAGAAGTGTGGGTACGATCTCCTGCATTTCGGCAACTGCCCCACAAAAACTAGAGTGTGTGGGCGGTGTAGTACTGCCGGACATTTTGCCAGAATATGCCGGGCGGCAAACCCAGTGACTGTCTCGAGAGGCCCAAGCAGATCTTACAATGGTGGACAGCGCAAACAGAAGAGCGTGGCCACCATGTAACAGGATCTCAAAGAGCTGAACATCGCAGAGGAAGAGGAGGAGGAAGAAGAGGTCTTCTTCATCTCGAACATTGATGCCATCTCGAAGAAGCGTCGACAGCCCACATGCCTGGTCAACATATGTGAGACTCCAACCCTGGTCCTCATAGACACGGGTGCGTCAGTGTGCGTGATGGCCTCACAACACTATGAGGCACTGCCTGGACAACCAGTGTTGGCCCGAGACCAAGGCCAAAATATATTCATTTGGCGGTGACCATCCAATTCCTCTCCAAGGGGTATTTACAACCTCCATCACGCACGCCAACCGTTCAATGAAGGACAAGTTCTTCGTGATTAACATCAGCCCACACTCTCAGCTGAGTTGCACAGCTTCGGAGGCCCTGGATATAGTGCATTTTGCACTCTCAGTATACCAATCGGACATCCATGGCTGAATCAGTGAGGCCAACGGCGCTGAAGCACCGACGCATCTGAGGGCACAGGTGGAGCAGGAGCTGCAAAATCTCATAGACCTGGACATCATTGAGAGGGTGGAGGGCCGACACCGTGGGTGTCTCCCATAGTCGTGGTGACAAAACCCAGACAGCCGGAGCCGGTATGCAGTTGCGTGGACATGAGACTGCCCAACCTGGCCATTAAGAGGGAACAACACCTGACCCCATAGCTGGACAATGTGGTTGGGGAGTTGCATGGTGCCAATGTTTTCTCTAAGCTAGACCTGCGCTCAGGTAACCACCAGCTCGAACTGCATCCGGACTCTAGGTATATCACTACCCTCTCCACCCACAATGACCTGTATCAATATAAGAGGCTGAGCTTTGGGATAACCTGAGCCGCAGAGGTCTTTCAGAATGTGATCACGGGTGCCCTTGCCGGACTGAAAGGTGTGATTGACCTGAGTGATGATATCCTGGTATATGCATCCATGGAGAGGGAATACCTGGTCAGGCTGGAGAAGGTGCTGGAGAGGATTCGGGACCTGGGGCTAACCCTGCATCATGATAAATGTGAGTTCTTGAAGGAGAGGATCGAGTTATTTGGGTTTGTTTTTCACGCAGGGGGAATATCACCAGACCCACTTAAAGTTAAGAACATTCAGGAGGCCAAGGACCCGGACACTCCCTCTGAGGTGCGCAGTTACCTGGGGATGGTGAACTACTGCAGGAGGTTTATTAAGAACCTTGCCTCCCTCTCTGAAACTCTCAGAGCCCTCACAAAGAAGAGTGCCACCTGGACATGGTCAGTGGAGGAGCAGAAAGCTTTCAACACCATCAAGGCTGTGCTCACTGGTGAGGAAACAATGGCATTCTTTGACACCGAAAAAAATCAGAGCTGGTCATGGATGCCGGCCCGGTGGGTCTAGGGGTGGTGCTGCTCCAACCAGACCCTCAAGGACAGAAGCGGCCCATAGCCTACGCTAGCAAAGCGCTTACAGACACAGAGCAACGATCCTCTCAGATTGAAAGAGAAGCACTGGCCATTTTGTGGGGCTGCAAGCATTTTCAGTTATACATCCTGGGGAAACCTATCTCAGTTGTCACAGACCACAAGCCCTTGATTCCCATCATGACTGCGGCAACCTCCAAACCACCCCCGAGGATTGATAGGTGGATGCTCATTCTCATGGAGTATGGGGTGAAGCTGCAGTACAGACCCGGCACGAATAACCCAGCAGACTATCTGACCCGCCACACAAGAGCCAGCGGCCCACCGCATGGGCAGTCAGGTGGGGACTGTGCCGAGGTCATTCGGCACATGGTGGAGGTAGCCATGCCTATTGCTTTGACACTGGAGAGTTGTCTGAAGCCTCAGGAGCTGACAAGTGTTTCCAGTTGGTTCAAACGGCCATGGGCAGTGGGGACTGGAAATTAGTCCTCGTAGGCCTGTCCCGGAGAGGAACTGCTGCGCAGCAAGACCTGCAGGCACTGTGGCGAGCGTGTCACAAATTGTCCACATTGAATTAAGGGCTGGTATTGAGGGGAAGGCAGATTGTGGTCCCTCGGACGCTGGTGGACAGGGCATTGGAAATCTCTCACAGTGGCCACCAAGGCACGGTCAAGACAAAAGCACGCCTGAGAGCAATGGTCTGGTTCCCGGATCTGGAAAGGAGGGTCGATGAGCATGTACAACGGTGCATCTGGTGTCAAGAGGCCGCCCCCGTGGCCAAAGAACCCTGCATCGATTCCATGGACAGGAGCGACCAGCAGTGGGGCACTGTACATGCAGACTTTGGATCCACTGGGAGGGGTATGCACTTCCTAGTCCTCATGGATCAGTGGTCCCGCTACCCAGAGGTGGAGCTGGTCGAGTCCATGTCCAGTGACCACACCATCCAGGTGTTGGACAAAATCTTTGCCACCCATGGGTTCCCGCAAGAACTATGCTCGGACAATGGGCCCCCGTTCCAGGGTCGCCAGTTTGCAGCATTCATGGTTGAATGTGGTGTGACGTACCGGACGGTTACCCCATGGTGGCCGCGCACCAACGGTAAAGTGGAACAGTTTATGCGGACCCGCAATAAGGTGTTCAGGATCACTCAGGGCCAAGGGGGGAACTGAGGAGAAATCTGTACCAATTCCTCAGCAAATATCGATCCACCCCCCACCAGTCCACAGGAGTGGCTCCGGTAGAAGCCCTGTTCAACTGGTGCCCCTGTGGCCTTATACTGAGCTTGGAGGGCAGGCCCCTGGGGTCATCGAACAACAAAAGACCCTGGAAGCAAGGCGAGTGTGCAATGAGCCCGAGAATGTCCGGAGGCATCTGAGGCCGACTAATATCGAGGTGGGAGACACCGTCCTTGTACGCAATCGGCATCCGGAAGGTAAGCTGTCCCACAACTATGAGCCCACCCCCATGTGGGTAACTCACGTCAACAGCTCGATGGTAACAGCGTCTGACCGGAGAGGAACAATCATGAGAAATGATTGTTTCTTCAAGAAGGTCAACATCCGGGACAACCGCAACGAGCGTTGGGTGGGCGGTGTGTCCACCTACGCATCCAGTGCCACGCATGGGCTTAAAGAAGACCCTGGCGATACAGTTGCAGTGGAACCGGCCCGTGAGGCCAGCAGAGAGGAGGGACGGTATCCTCGTCGGGAGGGTCGACGATGCCCGACTCGCTTCAAGGACTACATTCTGGATCCGAGTTCCTAAGGGCCAGAAGGGATGGTAACTGCCCATGTTGGGCTCCATCTCAGTGTTTTGATGATTATTGCTGTGTGTGTCACGTTGACATTTCTCTGGTTTAGTTAAGTTGTAAGATTGTTTGTTAGTTATGAAAAAGGAGGGATGTTACGTAGTAATGTGCGCATGATTGACCCGGAATGTGGCCGCGCATGCACGTGGCAATAAAGGGAGCCCGTGCCCGGCAGTTGCCGCCGGGACTCCGTAGTGAGCAGACCGGTCTCCGTGTGTTCTTTCAGGTACCAGGGCTGGGGGCCTAACTACGGAGGTGACCCGGGGCTATATTTACTATTCAACACTATCATTGGGCCTCATGATTTTCTCACATTGTTTACATGGAGGGCGAGGGGCCAATGTTCAAAAAGACAATTTAAAGAGGACAGTTTTGGAAAATGTTTTAATTAAATATATCTGCATCATGCGACGTAGTAATAGACAGACGCTCTATAAAAAATGAAAATGCATAGCCATGTCCCGAAGCAGCTCGTAACGTAAGGACTGGAATATACATTCACGCATGGAGCAGCGTTTTCCTGCGCACAGCGTGCTGTGTGTTTACGTGGCGTTAGGTCGCAAGAAAAACAGGTCTGTTTCCTCAGAATCTGGTGAGTGGGTTAGGTCGCAAGAAATACAGGTCTGTTTCCTCAGAATCTGGTGAGTGGGTTAGGTCGCAAGAAATACAGGTCTGTTTACTCAGAATCTGGTGAGTGGGTTTTGCTGCCAGCTCAGTGAGAAAGCAGTGACGAAGCTGACATGCTGTCTAAACTATACCCATAATTCCCTTGCAGTTCTGCGGATTAACAGAAGCCCCACCCTGTTCACTGAACGAGAATGCAAGCAACCCCTGAATTCTTTACACAGGCGAGCCCACGCCCCCACAAGAGCTTCCTCACCAGAAATAACCAAACCACAATCCCAAACTGTGTTGCAAGAGTATGAATACCGTTGGCTGGACGTCTAGGGTCACTTCTACAGTGCGTGGTCACTTCGAGATAGCTACCAGAAGGAACACACAGATGAATGCCACATGGGCTAAGTAGTCTGGGTTTATACCAGAAAAGGGAGGAAGGTGGGTGTAATGGGGGGTGGGGGGATCGCTGTCCAAGAAACAATCTTAAAATAATGGGCTAAACGTATGCATTTTACAGCACTTTGTGAAAAATGGTGTTAAAAGCTACAGTTTGCTATCAGTTTTGTACGGTAGCATGTTGTGTGTAGGTTCACATTTAATGGTGTTCATCTGTAGGTATTTGGACATGAGGGTGCGGGGAGCTCTACATGCATGGTGGAGGGATGTGAGTGCTGGGGAAACTTCATGGACTGTTAGGACACGGTGTCGCAGGGAATGCATCACCTTAAGGTCATGCCATTGTATATATTATGTTTTGTCAAACCTCGTTCCATGTTTTGCTTAGTAGAGAGCTTGGGGGGGTTCATGCTATTGGGCTAGCGGATCTCTGCGCTGTATTGCCACGGTCCCCTGGATGTTGGGCGCGTCTAGAAAATGAATTGCGTCGGTGGGGTCATCTATATTGTGTATGGGGTGATGGGTCTTTGCCTGGGTACCGCCATGCTTTAGATGCTGTGTGGGTCAAGAAAAATGGCATTGCGTTTGTTCAGTGATATGGGGGTTTTGGCACGGCTGAGGTTGGTGGTGTCAGTTGGGTTGTCATTTGGGTATATTTATACGTGGCCGAGGTTAGTTTGCCACACTGTGAACCAAGGCAGGACACACACCAGGAGGGGGAAAGGAGAAGGGTAGATTAAGCTGTGATCCATGTTGCCAGGGGATTCTAGAACTGGAACCCGACCAAGGGTGTCAGTTGCCGGAGGCTGCAGCGACATGGGGTTTAAAGCCCCATAACACCATTCACAGATGTTGCCCTTCATTACATAGCACATGGAAAAATACAATAGATGGAAGTCCCGGGGCCATTTGCCATGATATTTTCATTATGCCTTTGTCCACGGCATATGTCAGTATATAAAACCTTTTCATGCTGGCCATGCCTATACATGTCCATGCAAGCTGCACCAACATATGCCAGTATTACCATGCAAGTACTCCCTGCCAGCAAAAAATGCCATGCCACAGAAAGAAAGTATATCCAGGCTGGTTATACCAAGATAGGCCAGTGTACCCAGTAATCACTCAAACATTTTTTGCTTTTACGGTTGGGGCAAAATACCAAAATGCAATGAGACACAAAGAATATACAGATAGACTGGAGCCACCAATGTAAGCCAGCCTAACCACGCAATAGCACTCATCCTTGTTAACTTTACCCTTTATGTCAAGTAAAAATTCCACGCCACATTAAGAAACCATATGCAGACTGACACTAGTAGTGCCAGGCTGCATACACCATCTCAATATGGCATGGCACCTCTTCAGTTGCCATCAAGGGCAATACCTGGCTAGACTGGCTTACCTGTGATGTAGGCAGTCTAGCCACGTAATAACTTCACTTATAATTTTTGCTTTACCCTTGCGTTGCAAAGTACAGTGCATCCGCAGTAAATAAAAAAAAAAGGTTGTCATTCCCCAGCAGCCCCCAACCCTAAATTCAAAAGCCCTGTCCAGCGCGGACCCTCCTGTACGTAACCAAACATTTTTTTTAAGCTGTCTGGGTTCATGAGGTGGGAGGTGCTAAAAAAGCACGAGGTAAACGATTAAACAGTTGGGGGGGTCGTTTAGTTGCCTTTTCTTTTGACCTCATTTATGGGCAAAAATAGATGTACACAAACACTGGAAGTGGTATATTCTAGTACCTTTGGTGGACATTCCAGAAAGTGGACCCCAACAGTGGCATGAGGGCGTGCTTATGGACACTGGACTACCAGAGCTCCCCAATGTTCCCAATGCACTCATGCTAGTCCGAACCTAAAAACGAAAAAAAACAAAACAATTCAATTCACGAAAACCAAGACAAATACACTTCACTCGGCATGGGGACATCAGAGCGGCCTAGATTGCCTGAGCGCTAAACACTTTAAAAAAAAAACATGTCTTTATCTGTGATATGGTTTTACAAAATGAAATCCTTCACAAAAAATATAAGCAAAAAAAGAAAACTGTAGCAGAATGATTCATGTCCTTAAAATATGTCTGAATACATAACCAACATAGTCATTAAACGGTGCTCATGTGTGTCTTCAAATTAATTATCAGTATTAGCTTCAATGTTTCCACTTGCCCCGTATTGCAACCGGGTCAACAAGAGCGCGCCGAATGTGGTAGGGCCAATCTTGAGCCTCTACAATACAAGGTCGCTAGTTGGTTCATTTTGAACTTTATGTAGATAGATATAGCCCTGTGGCATGGACATAAGCAGACTGATTGGGGGAGTTGATCTATTTTCCTTGTGAAGCGGGCATACTCCCTGTGCATTTTATAGGTACCCAATTGTTCTATAGTTCTCCGCCAATCAAGTTCATACAACTTTTTTTTGTTTTGTTGTAAGAGGATTGTGTGTTAATTCCTCTGAATCCGAATCTATTTCGTATGAGATGTCACATCTTTTGCCATTGCATCTATTAATATAAGAGACAGCCGGTGCTTTTAGAGAGGCACCAAAATCCATGTACAGGGAAGGGGGGCTAGCTGGGCAGGGGAGGAGAGTGGTAGGGAGAATTCTCAGAAACTTGAAAATTCCCTCCACCTTACAGACCCCCAGCAACATTGCTGGATTTTGAGGACTTGTTTTTTTTAACCTGGAGAGAGTGAGACCCCTCTTCCCACTATCTCATGTATTTTGAATGTGATTTTGTACACTGTGTTTATTTTGGTTGTGCAGTCTGACAAACTCCATAGGCATCATCTTTTACATTGTGTCACACAGCACCTTCAGTGTAGTGGCACAGGGAAGTCTTCCAGATTTCCCAAAGGTTTAAATACCTTCTCTGGGATAAACTACAGTTCCCAAGAGCAGTAAAGTGAAATTGACTTTACTTACCATTGTAACTTGCTAGACCCAGCACACCCTATCTTACAATAGAGTGCCAGAGAGGTTACATAGTATCCCCTATGTCTAGCTTCTCATGTAACATTTTGTATGTTACCCTTTTCTCACTGAATGACTGGTGGCAGTGGTTTCGATTGAAATACCATGGTGTGTCTTTACTGCGGGCTGCGTTCACAGCGGTTGTAAAGCAACCACAGCCCATCTTTGTCAAAATGGCTCCTGGTCTTCTTTTTTTGACATTTCTTTGTGGAACGGTTCTTCTTGAGATTTACTCTACGCAACAAACAAGGTTTGGTCTCTTTGATCATTTTGCCTTTGGCGGGATTCACGAGTGAAACCTGCCTCTGGATCCAGAGTCTCTGGGTAGGCAGAAATGAGGGAGGTGCCCCTAACTCTCTGTGCTTAGTCTCCAAGGAGACCCGAATGCACTCTGTGATGATTGGCTGGCTGACTGTCCGGCAAGGACAGCCACCCTACTGAGTGAGTGACAGCTATGCTGGAATGAATGGGAGAGAACTGAATAAAAGGCAAGTCTTTTGGCTTGGAAGGCAGAGTTGACCACTGGACGAAGGAACCAAAGAAGAGCTTGAAGAGGACGCCTGCTGCAACTCCTGCTGCAACTCCGTTGGTTTGCCCGGTGAAGCCCTCCTGCAATGCTGAAACACCAAGTTTGCATCGACAACAAAGCCCCTGCACGGACGACTTCTCCTCTTGAGTTGATGGGACCAATCAACTCCAAAGTAAGCCACCTGGACATCCATCTCGGAACTGGTTGAATTTCCACAGAGTTGCTGCTGGAAACCGTATAGCCAGTGAGAGGAACACCAGATTGTGTGCGTTGCTTTTAAGCTGGCCTAGAGCTTTTGGAAGATCCTCTGGACTCCCAAGAAGCAGAACTGACCAAGCCTGAGCCCCCTCAACAGAGTGCGGGACCCCACAAGCAAGGAAAGTCCATTTCGACAGCCAGGAACCGCGGTGTTGCTATTTGCTGTAGACACGAGGAGCTGAAACACTGAACAGCCACTGAAAGTGAAGTTTGCCGGTTGCGAGTTTTGACCACCCCAGTGCATTTCAGGAGTTCCCCGACGTCCTCCCTCCTGTCCCCACGACTGAGGCCTAGGAAGAGAGAGATCCGCAGAACTGCACAGGACCAGAAGTCATCAGCTGCATCTTTTTCTTCATTTCTAAGGTACTGTAAAATGTCTGAGAGAACTTACCTCTTACTGTAGAGTGCTTGCAACATCTACAACTCACAAGTCTAATCAGCTTGTGGCCCTACATTTGATTCTTCTTTTCATCTAAGATTCCTAAGAACTTTTGCAAAGACTTTTCCATTTATCTACCAGAAGTGCTTCATCCTATCCAAGTATTTTGCCCATTGACATTGGCTTCGCCTATTGAACTGAATGACTCTTCTAGGGGGATCCAAAAGTATTTGCCTGCTTAAGAAAATGTGTGGTCTCTTGTTGTTCTAATAACCTTTGCCTTTTACCAATTTCTAAAAGTATTCTAAATGCCAACAGTTAGATATTAATGTCCCCAGTACCCTAGTTATTGAAGTCACCTGTTGGTGTAGGTTGTGTCTGCGGGCCATCCCAAAAGGGTCTTTACTGGTTTAGAATCTAAGAGTGTACAGTATTGAAGTGTATTTGTATGTTACTATTATATTGCTCACTTCTGAAGAAGGCTTTTTATCTGACTGATAAATAAATGAATAATTGTTTATGCAAGAAACCTTGATTGTAAGAGTTTATTTGAATACCTGTAATTGTAAATCTTTGTGTAACTCCACTACAGCTCACATTTACCGCTCTAGAGAAAAGTCTGGCTGCTCAACACGCTACCAAAACTGTGTAGTACAAGCTTATACCAAAGGTTGGGTTGCCTATACCTGTAGTCAGAGTTGTGTGTAGTGTTCCCAGAGGGTACTGCATGCAAACTTTGCCTAACACTGGTGAAATGAACTGATTGCAAGATTGTTGAATAATCAAAGTCTGGGTAGTAGGCCTGTCACACCTACTATCCCAGGAAATGTGGATAATGATGATGATGATTCAGAGTCTAACTCTAATGTTGTTGAAGAGTCAGAAGAGTCAGAGGAGCCTCAGAAAGAGAGTTCCTCTTTACCTCAACAGGCCCTTATGCCTCAACCCTACCAGGTCCAGTACTGAGCCCAGAATGTGTCTCTCTTGAAAAAATGAGACTTGAGTTAGAGGTCAAAAGATTACAGCTGGAAGCTGAAAACAAACATCAGGACATCAAACTAAGGGAAATGGAAATGCGACATGCTCTTAAAATGAAGAAATTGTCTCTTGAAAATGTTTCTATCCCACAGTCTTCTAGGTCTTCCAGTCCAAAGAGACCGTGCATGCCTAAGGAAGCAGTGAGTATGTATAATGTGAAACTTGATATTTTGGATTGGTTGAGTGCTTTTGAATATAACTATGGGATTCAGGGTTTCACAGGGAATAAGTTAATTCCTTGGCTTTTGTCTGGGCTCCCCTAGGTTGCAACTGATGCTGTAATGTAGGAGAGGGAACTTGAAAGATTGGAGTATGAAAACGTGAAGCTAGCTTTGATAGCTAGAATTGGGGAAACTCCTTCCCAGTACCTTAAGATGTTTAGGACCCTCAAAAAGACTGATGGTACCCCGTGGGCTACCTTGGTGTGTGAATGTTTGAAAAACCTAGATGGTTGGGTTAAGGGTTAAAGATTGAACTCTTTTGAAGGAATGATAAATCTGTTCCTGTTGGAATCTAGTTTTGATGCCTGCTGTCCTGAGCGTAGACAGCACTTGGCTGACTCTAAAGAGATTGATCCCAGAGGCTAGCAAAAGCTGTTGACTTATGGGTTGCCAACAAGGATACTCACAAGGATTCTGGAGCCTTTCATAAAAAAGATGAGGGGAAGCAGCATAAGAAAGATGACAAAGAGAATTCTAAAACGACGCATCCAAAAGAGGGCCACAAACACAAGAAGGGTAAGCCACATGGGAAACCAGGTCAGTGTAGTGTGGTGCCAAACCAGAGGGAGGTCAGCAGAAGCCCCCATTTGTCAAAACATTTGGAAAATGTTATTCTTGTGGGTCTACTGACCAGGTGAAAGGGGATCCCAGATGCAAGGGTAAACCTTCAGGGATCCACACTGCCTCCTTAGCCTTCATCACTGAGGCAGAAGTACACATGGCAAGTGGAAACTTTCAATTATTGTCTAAAGACCTCATTGGAGTCTCTGCCAATATTTCTTTAGTGTCCCTGGGTCTGTGGGAACAGCAGAATGAAGATGTGAATAACTCTATAACAGAGAACACAAAAGAATACTACAAGGACAGTGTACTTGTAAATGGTCAGGAGACACCTGCCATTAGAGACACTGGGGCCAGCATCACAGTGGTGGATGAAACCTTTTTCAAACTTGAGGATGTTACTAAGGCACCAAAAGGTCCCACTAAGCTTGCTGGAGGCCGTCTCCAGATGGTTCCAATACTACCTGCTCTCATCCAGTGCAACAATATGACTGTAAGTATACCTGTCAGTGTACAGAGTGAGGTACCTGGAGGAGTCCTGTTGGGGAATGACTGAAAAACTCTTGGAGATGTATCAAGCATCCCCAGGCCTCCCAGTAAAAGGAAGGATGAGCAGATTAGTGAGGCCAGAGAGCTCACTTTAATTGACTCACAGTGGGTTGTTACAGAAGAACCTATAACACCCAGTCCACAGGAAAAGCCAACTTTGATTTCCAAGAAGTATGAGACAATGGGCAAGCTCAAGATCTCAGGAAACAAGAAAGATAGCACTCCTGTGCATCAAACCAGGAGATCCCCGAGAGGAGAGTCCAAAGCCACACCAGTGACTACTCCACTAGCTGAGGCTGAGTGTGAGATCCAACCAGAAAAAGTTGAGTCAGCTACTGATGACATCTAGCTGGAAGAAATATCTTCCACCTGTTCGAGATCTGGATTCTAAAGACCATCCTGAGCTGCAGTCTTCACTGGCAGAAGGTGGCCCGTGTAGGGCAGACTTCAGCAGAGGTCAAAGAGAGTGTCCTACTCTTGAAGGACTTCTCCAACAGGCAGCTTCCCAGCTAAAGGGGCAAGAGCCAGGGAATCACAGGTTATACTGGTAGGATGGCCTCTGCTACAGTGAACCTACTGAGTCTACCCCAGGATACTACAGAAGCCATGTAGTGCCCCAGGAGGTGAGACCTCTGTTTCTACAGTTAGCCCATGAGATTCCCTTGGCTGGTCACTTAAGTTTTAAGAAGACCAAGGAAAGGATTTCTCTTTATTTCTACTGGCCTACGTTGGGGTCTGATGTAGATAAATTCTGCAGAAGCTGTCACACTTGTCAGACATCTGGCAAGAGTAGAGCCAAGAATGTGGCACCTTTGGTGCCTCTCCCAGTGGTGGCAGTCCCTGTTGAGAGGGTAGTAATCGACATTGTTTGTAACTTAGACCCTCCAACATCTTCTGGCAACCAATTTATATTGGTTGTGGTAGACCATACTACCAGGTGTCCTGAAGCAATACCTATGAGGACTGTCACAGCTCAGGCCATGGCTAAGGCCTTACTTGGTATTTTTACCAGAGTAGGTTTTCCTAAAGTGGTTATCTCTGACAGGGGATTTAACTTTTAATTCCCACTACATGCAGGCCATGTTGAAAAACTGTGGCGTGACCTACAAGTTCTCAACAGCCTACCATCCCCAGACCAATTGGCTTCTCTATGGTCATCCGGTTAGAGGCCCATTGGCCCTAATCAAGGAGGGGTTGGAGAGTGCTCCTTCCCCCAAGCCAGTGAGAGTCACTGACTATGTGTTAGGTCTCCGAATGAGAATGACACACATGATGACAGATGCTTCAGATAACTTGGAAGCAGGGCAGGGTCTGGTGAAGCAATGGCATGACCAGAAGGGCAACATGGTTGAGTTTACTCAAGACCAGCTAGTTCTAGTTATGGTACCTACAAGGCAGAGGGCCTTACAGGACGAATGGATTGGACCCTTCAAGGATGTGGTAAAACTTGGAGAGGTCAATTATTTGGTGGATTTTGGCAATCCTAAGGAGGCCCCCAGGGTCTTTCACACCAACCGCCTAAAGGCCTATGGGCCTCATTACGAGGTGGGTGGTAAGGGATACCAGCACCGTTAAGGAGACCGGTGCCGGTAATCCCTTACCGCCCAATTCCAAAGTCCCTTAGCGGGAACCGTAAAGGACATGTGGTCTGACCACACGTTCTTTACAGGACCCGTTAAGGGACCTTGGAGCTAATAACGGGCCCACAATTAGCAGTCCCGTTATTAGCGCCTTCCCATTGAGCGCTATAGGGCTCAAATGGGAATGGGAAACGGCATTTGGAATGGGGACTTACCGGGTCCGCTTAGGTCGGAATGTCCCGGTAAGTCCCCACTCCACCAGACCGGACCCGGACATGATTTTGGAGGCAGCCATGGCGCTAACAGTGCCATGGCTACCTCCAAAGTCGTAATGAGGCCCTATGTCTCTAGACCAGAACAGGCTGCTTTGCTTCTTGCCTCTAATGACATCCTATGTCCTACCATCCTTGAAGGATTGCAGGTCAGGCTCTATGAACTACACCAGGAAGGCTTGAAGGACAGTTGCGTACAACTGGAGGGTGGAGGGTGGTACCAGGCACACCTCTCTAAAGCATATTGTGAAGTTTACTTAAAAAGAAAAAGATAAATAAAGTAGAGGGTAGCAATGCATTCTCTGTCAAATACAACAGGTGCCATCATGTTATTGTAAGTTTATTCGCTCTGATACAGGACATATCTAATCAACAATCACAAGAATACTCTAGTCCCCCTCCAAGAAAACCTAAGTTTAATGGAAGCTGACATGCTTCCCTCTGCTGGAGGCGGAAGAGGGCAACCTTTCTATAAATGATCGAATTCACAAATAAATGAACATATAATAAATTCCTACTCTGGTGAGATGCCGTATGGGTGGTCCAAAAGCTTCAATGCACTATGTCAAAACCTGTGCGCAGCCCATAGATTGGACATCTCCTTCGCCACTATTTTGGTAGCCTGGATCAAGGGCAGGTTACACACTCCAACGATATTGACCAACAGCAGAAGAACAACTTATATATGTTAAATACCAAAATAAAAGATATGTCCAACTATATTTCTAAGACAATACAGCCTTTTGTTCATGTTCAAACACAAGCAAGGATTCTAGAAATACTAGAAAAAGATCTCTGCAAGGGAAAACACAAGCTGGATATATATAGTTTTATGTGCAGACTGAATACTCTGGGAAATTTACAGGAGCTGGGAAGAAACAGGCAAATGGGAAAACACACATACGTCTGTCCACAATACTTGGATTAGGAAAAAAGGGAATCTCTGCAGTCATTAGAGCTCAAGGTAAGCACAGAGGGTCAGGGTGCCCACCCAGTATGCCTGACAATGGCACCACCACACAAGTTGTCAAACCTATTTCCTTGTAGGAGGCTTGCCATATTTGAGCAGGTGTTCTAGGCTCTGTTGATGAGTCTGACATAAGAGGCAAGTTAGGTCCAGATGTTATGAAGTAGATGCACCTGTCGAGGAGGCTCAATGGCAGAATGAATGCCTTTGAACCAGGTCGCTCAACCTTCTGCCTCATCTAGCTCGCCAATAGTATCTCTAGACTCACAAGGCTTTGGACCCATGAAGCGATATTGCAGCGTGGTTGTGCGTTCATAACACTTGATTGCTCAAAACAGGCTTGAGATTCAGAGCGACGGCGAGTGCCAGACACAATGCCTCTAGACATTGGAAACTGGGGGGATCCTCAAGAAAACCAAATAGAGATGTATCTCTCTTCCCCACAGGCTAGTCAAGTATGACGAGGCACCTGCAGGTACACTGTCTCTCTCGGGATTACACCAGTGCCCTGGTCTCTTGGTCCTCAACGCATGCAAGCTCCAAGGCTCTTCCAGGAGAGGCCACCTGAATGCCTGAAAACATTAGGGGAGGGGCCTGTGCCCACCTTCTGTTAGACATCATCACCTCTGTAAAAGGGGGGTTGCATTACTAGTATTTCTAACAATTAAACAGTAGAATAATGGGTTCTAACTACATATAGAAGAGGAGTGGGGGCATGTTGTGGCCAAAGGTAGCCTACAGTTCCAGTCAGGCGGATCAATATGAACCAGGAAGTGTTCAAAAGCAAACAGTGACGGGATCGAAGGACAGATTCCAGAAATTATAAAACAAACTGAAGGCCATTGGACTTTGGATAACGTTTCACATCAACAGGTTGGTTTCTAGCGGGCAAGGGGTCAGGTCCTCTTATGTTTGCCTGGTGGAGGAAGGCTCCATTCACAGAACTATATAAATAATAATGGGGTTAACTCAAAAGGAAGGGGTCATCACTCCCAGAGAAAGTAATACACATCGGGCCTCATTACACGGAAGGCGGTAACCATGGCGCTATTAGCGCCATGATTGCCGCCGGTATTTTACCGAGTCCGCCATGGTGAATGGTGGAATTACCGCCCCATTCCAAGGTGTGCAGGGGTGGTAATTCACCATTCACCATGGCACTTCCCCATTCCCATTTTTGCCCCCATAGGGCTCAATGGGAATGGGGAAGGCGGTAATTATGGTACAGCAAATTGTGGTACCGTAATTACCTTCAGAGTCCCTTTGCGGGTCCCGTAGGGACCCGCAAAGGGACCTCGTAGTAAGGCGGTAAGGGATTACCGGTACCGGTACCCTTACCGGTACTGGTAATCCCTTACCGCCATCCGTGTAATGAGGCCCATTGTGTCTCAACATAGAGTTGATGTCAGATGCCTGTCCTCTGGTTGTGGTCAATTCAATAGTCACAAGAAGACACTAGAGTCCCCACAAACATTTGGTTTCATTGTATCATAAACAGAGGAATGCATGAAAACATTGTATTGGTACATTGCAGAATGCTTCTCTGGAGTAGCCATTTTGGTGTCGTAAATTTAAGTAAAGGAACAATATAAATGATCCAGGCAGCAGGTGGAACACTAATACATTAATAATAATAATAATAATAATAATAATAATAATAATAATAATAATAATAATAATAATAATAATAATAATAATAATAAGGAAGTGCTGAGCAGCCTGGAAGCAGAAGCCCATCCCAGAAGTGGGCTCCCGCGCCCTTTCTTTACAGCAATGATGGCTGGGGAGCAGACCTGTAGAAGAGCTCCCACTGAAGGAAGAGTTCGCCTTAGAGAGACCCGCAGGATCAGGCAGCCGAGCGGTGAGACCCGCAGGATCAAGCAGCCGAGCAGTGAGACTTGCAGGATCAGGCAGCCGAGCGGTGAGACTTGCAGGATCAGGCAACCGAGCAGTGAGACTTGCAGGATCAGGCAGCCGAGCAGTGAGACTTGCAGGATCAGGCAGCCGAGCAGTGAGACTTGCAGGATCAGGCAGCCGAGCGGTGAGACTTGCAGGATCAGGCAGCCGAGCGGTGAGACTTGCAGGATCAGGCAGCCGAGCGGTGAGACCCGCAGGATCAGGCAGCCGAGCGGTGAGACCCGCAGGATCAGGCAGCCGAGCGGTGAGACTTGCAGGATCAGGCAGCCGAGCGGTGAGACTTGCAGGATCAGGCAGCCGAGCGGTGAGACCCACAGGATCAGGCAGCCGAGCGGTGAGACCCGCAGGATCAGGCAGCCGAGCGGTGAGACCCGCAGGATCAGGCAGCCGAGCAGTGAGACTTGCAGGATCAGGCAGCCGAGCGGTGAGACCCGCAGGATCAGGCAGCCGAGTGGTGAGACCCGCAGGATCAGGCAGCCGAGCAGTGAGACTTGCAGGATCAGGCAGCCGAGCAGTGAGACTTGCAGGATCAGGCAGCCGAGCAGTGAGACTTGCAGGATCAGGCAGCCGAGCAGTGAGACTTGCAGGATCAGGCAACCGAGCGGTGAGACCTGCAGGATCAGGCAGCCGAGCTGTGAGACTTGCAGGATCAGGCAGCCGAGCAGTGAGACTTGCAGGATCAGGCAGCCGAGCGGTGAGACCCGCAGGATCAGGCAGCCGAGCTGTGAGACTTGCAGGATCAGGCAGCCGAGCAGTGAGACTTGCAGGATCAGGCAGCCGAGCGGTGAGACCCGCAGGATCAGGCAGCCGAGCGGTGAGACTTGCAGGATCAGGCAGCCGAGCGGTGAGACTTGCAGGATCAGGCAGCCGAGCGGTGAGACTTGCAGGATCAGGCAGCCGAGCGGTGAGACTTGCAGGATCAGGCAGCCGAGCGGTGAGACTTGCAGGATCAGGCAGCCGAGCAGTGAGACTTGCAGGATCAGGCAACCGAGCGGTGAGACCTGCAGGATCAGGCAGCCGAGCTGTGAGACTTGCAGGATCAGGCAGCCGAGCAGTGAGACTTGCAGGATCAGGCAGCCGAGCGGTGAGACCCGCAGGATCAGGCAGCCGAGCAGTGAGACTTGCAGGATCAGGCAGCCGAGCGGTGAGACTTGCAGGATCGGGCAGCTGAGCGGTGAGACCCGCAGGATCAGGCAGCCGAGCAGTGAGACTTGCAGGATCAGGCAGCCGAGCGGTGAGACTTGCAGGATCAGGCAGCCGAGCGGTGAGACCCGCAGGATCAGGCAGCTGGAGCGGTCACAAGTCACACAATGGCTGAGATCCCTCATAGGAGAGAGGAAGCTGCCCCAGAACATTGTGTTCATCAGTGTTGCTGCACATCACAAAGGAGGCAGCTGTGGGTCACGAAATGTTCAGAAATCCTTTGGGAAGATAGACAGGAAGCAGCCGCTCCCCCACAGGGCACCGCAGCCGGCACCCCGCGGCTCATATCCTGGGGGCAGCAGGATGGCAAGATGGGGAGTATATGAGCCTTGGCATGGAGGGTGCATGGCATGCCACAGTGGGGACGGCATTCTCTGGCTTCTTAGATGACTGTCCGAGGAAATTATAGCATAACGCAGGGTGCAAGGGCTACCATGATCTACAGGTAGTTAAAGCTATGGAGCGATCAGCAAAAAACACCATGTTGGAGAGAGCATAGCATGACAGAGTGCCGAAGGCAGGGGGAGAAAGATGGAATCAATGGCAGCTTTTTGAGGTGCACAGATGTGTAGGGCTCTGTAATGGGGCATTGAATGTGCATCAGTCAAGGAATGGGGGATAATGTTGGAGTACTTTGTCAAATACCACTGTCCACCACTTATAGGAATATGTTGGATGGTATTATGTATCCTTTCTGCAAAGGGGACTTTCATACTTAGGGGAGGAAGTGACGCAGGGAGTGTTCTCCACACAGGATGCAGCCCAGTGACCCCAATAGCGCCACGATCCCACTGTTGTTATATGGATGATTTTATCCCCTGAACCACAGTTGCCCCTTCACAGCTCATGCTGTCATACAATGGTGGAGAACGGAATGGACACTTTACAGGTATTCCAGTACAGATGTCTTACTTTACATGTTTCTTTGGTAAATCTGCTTTTTTAGCGGCAGGCCGGTATAATCTTCTTAACATTGTTAGTCTCCATTGAACGAGTCGTTGACATTGTTTCGTACAATTCTGTGTCCTTCAGGTAATTATTTAAGGCCATGTTCTATAATTCAGTCCCACAAAATTATTATGATTCAGTCCAAGTTATTATGGACTTCTGCGGGAATCAGGTGTATTGAATTCAACAGAATTGCCATCCTGAGGGAACAGAGGGATCCTTGACGTAGAAGGAGAATGTAAAGGTTTGGGATGGGAATTCAGACCCAGATTTAACTCTTATTTGAATGTTGATGTAACTATAACAGGCAGTCCTGCTTCATTCTCTCGGGAGAGTGTGGAACAGGAGAGAAGGTGGACAATAGTCAATATTACGTGAAGCACGTAAGGATGCCATCTTGCTAGGGATGAATGACTTTGTGTCGACATTACATCCAAATTGGATGGTTGTTGATTAAGGGTGGGACAAACAGCTCAGCAGCGGAAAAAAAGGTTCCATGTGTTAATTCCTCTGCAAAAATATCGCGATGCAAAAATATCGCCATATTTGTGTAGCAAAATTCACACATGGACCCTGCCGGGGACACCCCTGCAAACCCGGCATCATTTTTTAATGTGCGGGGGACATCCCTGCAACCCCCGCTCCCACATAATATCCCACCCAAAAATATCGCCTATGGCGAACCAAACGCCCATATTTTTGTTGGGGATATTATGTAGTGATAACGAAAAAACAACAAAGTTAAGACTGAATTTCCTTTGGAATACAGTCATGCCAAATTCCTCAAATTCTAAGGGCTGTAATATTAGCTATTTGCACCCGGGGAAGGGTGCTCAGCCAATCAGGTGACTGGAACAGCGGGCGAGAATACACATTCTCCATCCACTGTTTCCAGCCACCAGAGGGCCTTCCGTGGGTGGAACCAATTTTTTTTTGTGTGGGGAGGCAACAGGGAGCCTCTCCCTGTGGCCCCCAAATCCCCACCCCCCAAAACAAACCATACCTGTTCCCTACCACTCTCTCCCTCCCCACTTACCTGCTGGACCAGAGCTTTGTGCTCCAGTCACGGCGCCACTCCTGCTCCCAAGCACCGCCATAAAAAACAAAAAGGAACTTAGTCCCTTTTTCCTATGGTGGCAGCCATCTTTTCTCCTTTTTTTTTTCTCTGGAGATTGGTGTAGCTTATGCAGCCAATCTCCTGAGTAAAACAATTAAACCATTCACACCCTCGATAAACCCTGGGCTGCAAATGGCTTTCACTGCTACCTTGGGGGTGGACATGGCTGCTAATGGCCCACAGCCCTCTGTCTGGCAGGCCGTTACTGGTCATGTCCGCCCCCTCCCCCACAGCAGTTGTGAAAGCCATAATATTATCACCTCATTTAGTTAAGCACAGTCGTTAAAGCGGGTAAACGAAAATAAGAGATGTTATTGCTATTGACACCATCACGCAAATCCTCAAGCTTGTGAGAGCAAAAAACAAATGAAAAAAATATAGTCTGTGGTGAACATGTGGCCCTTGAGTCACTGGAAGCAAAAGGTTGCTATGGTGATGGAAGGCAGGCTCTGAGCAGAGTACCCCTTCCATTTCCATCGTGGATGTAGTGGGAAGCAGTGGGCTCTGGAGGGTTGCAGTGTGTGGAGGACTGTGAGGGAGACTTCACCCCTCCGACGGGAAAGTAGAAAGGACGGGGGAGATGTCTGTGGAGGACGGTAATGGATGGACAGAGAAACAGCAACACTGGTGGTAGAGGGAGAGTGTTGGGCTAGAGGTGGGCAGGAGGTCAGGCGCACGCAGCTCTGTTGCTTGCTCTGAATCTGTGCTTGAATGGTGAGATTCAGTCCAGATTTGGAGTAACGTGGTTCGTTGGCAGACCCGCCAAGAGTGCAAATGGTACTTAATGTATTCACATAAGGAGGTTGTAGGGATGAGACAGAGTTCAGAGGATTCTAACTTGTGATGTACCAACTAGCCACTTGTCAGATGTGAACTATACCCCCATGACAAGCACAAGACAACCATCCATCCTTCAGAGTGAGCTTACCTCTGCCTCACATCGAGCAGTTATGAGTGAGACCCTTCAGCTCTTCAGCAACTAAAGATGTTTATTTGTTTATCTGTATTGTGTTATAGTTCTTGCAAACTTTTCCAACAACAAAACAACATTTAATAAAAACATTTTGACATATACTTCAACATTAAAACATTAAAAGATTCTTATATCACATTTTATAGACGTACAAAAATAGATTAAAACACACATCCTTTTATAGTAACACAATTTATCAGTTATTATAGCAGCAGAAATCATTTAAAATTCTATAGCAACCTTTGGATTCTCAGCCAAACAGAATAAAGTGCGATGTGCCAGGATTGACTAGATGTATTTAAGCAGCTCACGCAGAACAAGTCGCTCTTGATGTTATCGTAATCATGTACACGTTTTCCGAGCATGGACATGTACAATGAGCCGTTTTATTCAGTTAGAACATGTTGGGCCGTTTCCTGTTTCCCGTCCAATTTCCACATAGGGCATATTCTGTTTTCTCTGGCTGTCCCCAGTTCTGATCCTATGCATGCCAATACAGGGGGCTGTTCATTCCCAATAGTGGAATACATCTCTGCAGGCTATGCGAGAGGCACAACAATAGCTATTCCCAGGGACCTATGTAGATGTGCACCAATTTACACAACTCTTTGTAGCTTTTTAGTTCTGCTAAGGTTTACACAAAACCTTTTTCATCTCATGATAATTGCTGCTCCAGGTTGGCTTCCGGTCTATGGTGACAAACGTCTGATGCACTAAC
Source organism: Ambystoma mexicanum (assembly GCF_040938575.1). Lineage (NCBI taxonomy): Eukaryota > Metazoa > Chordata > Amphibia > Caudata > Ambystomatidae > Ambystoma > Ambystoma mexicanum. The sequence continues at coordinate 1,442,517 of NW_027182481.1, read as the reverse complement.
CTCTCAAATGTGTCCTGGGACTCACAGCCACATTTCTCTCCCAGTAAAGCAAGAAGAGGGCATACAGGAGTAGACCTCGCCTTTATGTAAAGCAAACAGTGACACTTGATAGCCATAGAGGAGAGGGAAAGCAAACCGAGTTCTAGCCTCAAGAGTTCCATGGGCACACTAGGTCCCAGACCAAGTACAGTTCCAGAACTTACCTTCAATGGTCTTTAACCAAGAAAGTTTGCACATACACAATGCATCCAGACCGTATAGCAAAGTGGCACAAACGCATTGTTTGTACAACGTCAGGGTACCTCGGAGACTGAAACCAGCATAATCTTTTGAACGGTTTATAGTGATAATTTCGAAAACAATAATGTCGAAAGTCATTATTTGGAGAAAAAAAATGTCGAAAAAAAAAATGTCGAATTTTTTTTTAATACTTTTTTTTTTTAAATGGGGGGGTTCCCTCCCAACCCCCCTTTTTAAATTTTTTTGTTTGTTTTACCCATTTTTTTACTCCCGGACCCCAAAATGAATATATAATTAAATTAAATGGAATTCGACATTTTTTTTTCGACATTTTTGTCATTCAACATTATTCTTTCGAAATTATGACTGACCACCCTTTTGAGCACCTCACGATCGTGGGGATAAGGGACAGAGCCTTTCTCTTCCTGTCCATAATGCATTCACCGTAGTCACTCTTAACTACTGGTAACTGTATAACCAGATATTTGTATCCACACACTTATTCAAGCACAGTAAACTCAGGACAGTTATTTCTTTGTGAGAATAAACCAACAATTTGGTCTTGCCATAATTTATGGCCAGGCCATTCTCGTCAGCATGTCTCTGTAACTGCAATAAACTTCTTTTCAGGCCCGAGAATGTACGGTCACATATTAAGATGTCATCAGCGTACGAAACACAATGACCTTCACTCCATTCACTGTAGGCGGACAGTTTGCTACCCTCTCCAACCTGACAAACCAGCCAGGCAGATGTTGAATAGCAGGGGGTGCAAAAATGCATCCCTGCTAAACTCCTATGTTTGTAGGAACAGGGTGTGTAAATGCGCCACCACCATCCACCCTCACCTGTTCCGCAGTCTGAGAATACATACCTCGCACCACGTGCACAAACGATGGTCCATGCACCCATAAGCCTTCATCTTTTGACACAATTTGCCATGAATAACTGAGTCAAATGCCCCACTGAAGTCCACCATCACTGTGAACAAATATGGGCTGCGCTTAAGATCAGCTTGTATTATAAGCTGAAGATACAACACAACTAAAGGTGTGGTAGCAGGAGTGAGAGAGAAAGAAGGAAAATGAGAGGGGGCCTTTCATCCTACACTAGCATACATACCCCATAACTATCCACCCACGCAGCTTGAGTACACATTCACTCAGCACGGGCAATGACTAGAACATCTGATCAATCACTAAGTGTCACAGTCATGGAACAGTCACATTCTCTAGTCCTCACATTTATGAACATACCAGCTGTACAGAAGGCACTAGGGCAGATGTCTGCAACCTTTGGCCATCCAGATGTTTTGAACTACAACTCCCATCTGCACAAGCCAACATGGTCAGTGGTGAGGAATCATGGAAGGCATTGTCTGGAGACCCCTGCACTAGGGTAACAGTATTTCTAAGAGGTTAAGCTGGATTGGAAATCCTCAATTCTTTCTTTTCAGCCTGACATTCCTTTTGACAACCGACAGCTAGGGCCGAATTTAAGTGCCAACATGGCAGTCAGAACCAAAACAAAGGAAAAGAGCCAGAGCTCTGGCTCCATGTGGTAGAGTTGAGTAGATAAACTGCAAGAAGGTTCTCTCTGTGTTTCCTTTATCACTAATACAATCACTATCTAATTGATCACCTCTCCCTATCAATGTTCCTTCTAATTGATCAAGAGCCCAAAGCACTTTTACACACTGCCCAAAACTAATCTCCAAATGCATGCATATTTACATTTACAAGTCTGAAAACCCTCCAATCCTCATATCATTTTAGTAATTTCCTATCTCAGGCAGCCTCAAGGAAGGTCTGTACAGGGAAGTTTACACTGGATCCTTCAGGAGATGTACAAAGGCAAACATTGGTTTCTTCTTTCTGCAACTACTTACTTTCAGTTAGAGAAAGAGGAATAAAAAAAGGGTAAGAAAGGAAAGCGTAAAATGTGCTAAGAGGGCTTCTGGAGTTACACCATCGCACAGGTAGCGACATGCTGTCGGGTTCTTACCCTCCCATATTCCATATGAAGGCGAGACCAGGCTTCAGTGCTTCACACCCATGTCAAGAGTTCCTTGCGGCCTTCAGCACTAGTTTAGGGATGGTACCTTTCCAATGTGGATTTCTTAAGTTTAGTTGTCAGCAGAGCAGAAACATTTGATGAGTAACCTTTCCCAGTTCCAAATGAGAACTTCGGGAGTGGGAAACTCCCGACATTCAGGTCACTCTTTACATAACACATGGGGAAACATTGCTAGTCATCATTATGGAAATGCTCCCAGGCGTGGCGTGGCTTCATCAGGGTGTGGAACGTCTACTCACTGCAGCTTGCCAACATGAAGAATGGAATCCGCCAGTGAATCAGCGTGCTGCAGCCATTTGCTGATCGGAGATGCCTGGGTCTGTAGAAAACAGAATTGCACAAGGCATTTACTTCCTTGTGCTAAGGTAATTTCCTCAATCTGTAGAGAACATATTTACACAATGAATTGAATTCCTTGTACTACCAAGAGTAAAAGTAATTTCCTCAGTCTGAATGCAAATCTCCTACATAAGATGTTCTACGTCAGTGAAAATGCATGTGTTGCAAGTCCCGAATAGAGATGAGAAATTGCGATTAACAAGCTAAATGGCTATTGACCTGAAAAGTGTTCAGATTTTGCTGATGAAACGTTTTTAATTCGGATTTATTTTGAGAGGAAGCTTGTTGAAATTATAGAAACAATATTTTAAATGTTCACAATGGGTATTCTATATTAGCAATTTCAAATGATTTACACATCACTATGCATTGTAAAACAAATGTGATTGTTGACTAATGTCAATAATCAGAAATATATGATGTTGCAGTCATTCCATAACAATGTAATGAGTACATTTTGAGAATGCTTCTAATCAATACTGTGATATAGCTGGTGGCTCCTGCCATGTTAGGTCTGGACGATAGAGCTTTAGTTCTGTGCCACAGGTCTTAAAGATACCTATTTTTAAAATGTATTTTTGTGTGGTACTTTGGTTAAAATAAATATTTTACAATTAATTTACACGTTAAGAAAGAGTAGTTAAAAACATTTCAATTTATTATAAATACTGACTTGTAAAAACATTAAAAAAATACAAAATATTATTTCATTTCTTTTATTGTATTTGAAGATAGAATCACATTTATCAATTTAACACCCGCAAGTTTCAATGCACTTTGGTTGCCAGAGAGCATTCTAACCCAGAACTGCTCTGAGGTTAAAAAAACAACATTATGGACAAATGTTCTAAAACTTAAGAATCAAAAAGAATTATGATTGGCAGAAAAACTCAAGCGTGTCCACAGCACTTGTACAAGTTATATCAAGGAGCAACAAGGCAGCGGGTGCTTGGGGAGTGTGGGTATACTGCCAGTATACTACCCTATTACAAGAGCAATAAACAGATGGTTCCCAAAGCACACTGCGCCAAAAATGCAATGATTGATATACAGTCTGGTATTTATTCAGAATGGTCGATCAGCCTAACAAGTTTTTTTCGAGCTTGACTGGCACTTCATCTGAGGCTGGTATTACACATTAACATATCAGATATACAATATTACCACATATTGAATCCAAATAAAGGATAACACATTTATAATGGCCATGGCAACATATGGAGTGGCACAAGGAACAGTGGGCCAAAAAAAGGCAATTTAAATAGTCAATTGAAAATAACATTTTTCAAATAAAATAAGAGGTCATTGAGTGTATTTATACATATGTAAATAAACACAAAAACAGATCAAAGACATTTTAAAAAAGAAACGAAAAGGAGAAAACAAAACAAAATAAACAACAAGAGAAAAAACCAAAGTATTAATAACAAAAGCAAGAGTCCAGCGCGATCAGAAACATTATTATGCCAAGTAGCGGTAAACTAAAAAACACCCAATGCAAATACATTTTTTTTTTACAATTATTTTTTTACCTTGTGATTGAAGTAGTGATTTCTATTCATAAGGGCATACATTGCCTATAATTGCTTAAAAAAAATCAAATTGTAACCATGTGATTAGATGAACAATCAAGGATGGAAACCTAATAATTCATTAGAAAGGGAATATATGTATGAATGCTTCGCAGATGCGGCAGAGGCTAAATTTGGAGAAAAAAAGGGGACAAACCGCTGTCAACGGATGACCTCAGTCAAATTTGCGAACAATTAACTGAGAATTTAATTAAAGATGCAATTGTGAATAAAAAGTAACACAGATGAAAGGTTGGCATGTAATATTATGTGGGAGTACTGAAAAGGAGGCTTATTGTTGAAACACATATGAAGACAAGGGTAAGTGTAAAGAGGATCCGTTGTAAAGCCACAGCTGATGGCCGCAGCGCAAGAACAGAACAAGGGATCATATCTAAAGCGTGTCATCTGAATCAAGTACGAAAAGCAACAGGAATAGGCTCGAGCGCGATGTGCGAGCAAGGAAGACATTTAAAAACAAGACCTCCGGGAGAAGTAGACATTGTGCGGTCCATGGTGAATAGTGGCTTAAAATTGAGCGCCAACTTAGGTTAGGAAAGATAATACTGAACGAATGGGGGCAAAGGGATGCCTAATAGAGCTGCATTTAGGAACAAAGGTCATGTTGAATGATTGGATTGGCTAGTGTTAAATATAAAATGAGCTATTTTTATATACTAGATCAATGCAGCAATACTTAAGATGACCGGAGAAAATTAAGGGAACGTATCTATTACGTAAATTATGCAGAAAGAAAGTCTAATGGAGCTATGAAACCAAAATCTATATACCAAATTATGATGCTAATATAAAGTCATTGAATTGAGATAATTGCGGGAATAAAGCGGTGAACCAGATATTAGTCATGTGCAACCGGAGATCCAAGTAAGGTCACAGACTATAATGGAGCCAAATTGATTAAGTCTACATGTCCTTGGCATAAAAGTGTACAAAGATTTTGCTGTCCTGTGCCATTTTAAACTGCAATTGCACAAAGGGGATAAGGCATAGTATGTTCATCATGGATAAACAACGGAGCAGTGAAGGACAAAGGCACCCAATTTGCACAAAGACAAAATGATTAAGGTCCAGCTTAACACATTTTTATGAGAATACTGCAAATTCATGGTCAGAATTTAAACCTTTATACACTGTTCGATATTTGCAAATAAGTCGAGCCTCAAGTTGGCGAAGCTTCAGTTGTAAGTTACCCCCTTGTGGAGGCAAGGAGATTTTTGCCAGACCCGCAAAACGTATGTGATCCTTGCTATCAAGTTGGTGCTGGGCTTGCCAATGGACAGCCAAAGGGTATTTTGCTTCCTGGCTGCCAACGGTTGCCATGTGTTCTCTGATACAGATTTTAAGTGGTCTAATTGTACTGCCTATATATTTGAGACCACAAATACAAATAATACAATACGCTACACATTTTGTGTTACAATTTATAAAAGAATGCACACCGTGCTCAACTAATGTTCCAAAAGAAACAACTTCAGTTTCAAATGCATATTTGCACATGTTGCAGCAACCACATTTGCGGAAACCATTGGCTCTGGCTGAATGTAGCCAGGTAGTTGACGAACTCAATGGACCCATAAACAAAGGACATCATTTATTTTTCAAAGTCTTGCCTTTGCTGAATGTTATGATCGGTTTAGGGTCTAACCAATTTGAAATGTCAGGGTCTAAGTGCAATAGGTGCCAGTGTTTGTTCACTATATTGTGTAATTTAAAACTATCTGAGTTAAATCTGGTAATCAGCTGAATTTCCTGAGCAGCTGATGTAGTAATGCATGATTTTGGGCCAAGCAGTTCAACTCTCTTCATCTGGCGTACTGCCTCTGCAGTTTTATTAAGACGATTAGTGTCGTACCCTCTTGCTGAGAATCGGGATTTGATCAGAGAGCTTTCCGCAATGAAGTCTTGTGGATCTGAACAATTCCTCCTCGCACGGATAAATTCTCCCTTTGGGATATTATTAATTATCAGCATGCAAGGTAGCATTGACAGACGTACTTTACGAAATGTTTTAGTTAGCAAGCCTTTGTCAGTCTTTTGAATAGTAGGATCAAGGAAATCAATTTTAGTTTGACTATTCGTAGATGTAAATTGAATCCCCAATCATTATTATTCAAAAAGGAGACAAATTGTTGAAGAATGCTTGGTCCAGTCCAAATCATAATGACATCCTCAATATATCGTTTCCAGCGATATATGTATGGAAAATAGTCTGAGTTTGGGAAAACAAATGTTTGTTCAAAATGGTGCATAAATGCATTCGCGAGTGCTGAGGCAAAGCTAGCACCCATCGCGATGCCAATCAATTGTTTGAAGAACACATTGTTAAAGAGGAACACATTATTTTGTAAAGTAAATAACAGGAATTCTTTGACCATTTCAACGTGTTCAAAAAAGGAAGCTGAATATTCTTGAAACAGGTAATTAACACATTGAATTGCTTTCAAGTGATCGATTGAGGTGTATAAGGCATTCACATCGAGGGTCACAAGCCAACATTTATCATGGAGTACATGCATAGTGTCTCTGATGAATGTGGGAGTCAAAAGTACAGCCGGTAATAAGAACTCATTAATAAGAATCAAGGAAAATGTGTTTCCATGATTATGTACATCCTGGAACCTTACAGAATCTGCATAAACAAACTGGGCCTTGGTGCCCGCCCGGATGCTCATGATTTCACCTGTGGGTAAAGTGTTGAAGCAAAATCTTTAAAATGTGTCCTGATAAAGAGTGTTAGAGAATGTGCGTAAATATGTTGACAAAAAATAACAGTTTCTTTACTTCTACTGCATGGTCCATGTGTAATTCGTAACTGGAATTAGCAACTTGAGTGTCAATCCAATCCATCTCCCAAATGTTCTTCTTAAAGTAGCATGGATTATACATAGAGGGGCTCATTCATGGAATTATTTGTGCCAAAAAACAGGGATTTGTACTCATCCTGCCCGCAAATCACTATTTGTTAAAAAGGGATTTGCAGGCAGAATGGCACACAAATCCCAGTTTTTCAGAGCAAATGATTCAATGAATCACCCCCAGAATGTTCAAAAATGTTTTCTAATTGGGTTGAAATGCACTTACATCTTCAAACAGGATCTTTGTATAGACTGTGTTCTTCTAGCTCTATATACCTATTTAAGTTTTTATACATAGAATCGATCGGAGGAGGTAGAAGTTTGTGGCATAAAAGTAGTAGATTGCATTGTTCACGTGCTCTGAAGGAGGTTAGACCAAGCTCATATCTAATAACTGAAGGTGGAAGCCAGTTAGACAATAATAAGACTTTACTTCATAAGGTTCCCTCTAGAGTATGCAGTTTATCCCATTAATCAAAATGCCGGAATTCCAAACCATACATGACACTAGCAATTACCTTTTGTGACAAAGCCTGGTCTTAAGCACGTCATTTGGGATGGGCTTATTTCCCTTTTCAATAAAAGATAAAGTGAGGACAGGTTTGGTTTATTCAAAATCTGGAATCCTAAATATATCAGATCAGTTGCATATCTCTATCCCTGTCCCTTTTAATGCCCAATTGAACATTGGTATTTTTTTTATTAGAAAATCAAATAATTTTGATTTAGAAATGTTTTATCGTGAGTTGTTTTTCTTGCATGTAAATATTAAAGGAGTTAATCGATCACTGTAGGTCTACAGGGGTAATCAAAAAAACTATGTCCTCTGCATAGCAGCGCCATTGGATGTTTTGCTTTCCCACAGATGCATTACTTAGGTCAGAAATATATGAGTTAAGCAAACAAGGAGCGAGGAAACATCCCTGCCTCAAGTCTCTGTGTGTTGCTACCCTTTTTAACAAATCCCCTTGACAATTCAATCTTGTCTTATCATTGTATATGTATTTGAACGCATATTTGTAAGAGGATTCAAATTCAGCACTACAGCTAAGTTAACGCCTAGTCTAGAATACTGAATGAAAACCCTTATTGATATATCTTTAGGTCCAGTTCATGCGTTCTGGATGACTACCCCTATATAACACCCCTCTCTTGGAATCCCCCTGACCCCACTGAGCCAAGAAGTAGTTCTGTTTTGCAAGTTAAAAGGGTTTATTTGATAATTTAAACAATAGATATATATATGACACTTTATAATAAATTAATAATTGAATATCACACTTAATCTGATATGATACAGATTAACAACAGAGAATCTGGCACTAGCACACTTCTTTATAATTACTAAGGAGTTGAGATGAAATGGATAAGGTAGCACACTGGTAAATAGGTACAGAAGTATAATGTGGTAGAGAATGCTTTATAGGGTTCAAGGAAATGCAAGGTTGAATGAATGAAATGCAGTATAGAAAATACTCAATATGATTTCAACAAAACAATGTAATCACTTTTCTCTGGCAATCCCCTCCCCCCCTTGATGCAAGGCAAGGAAATGGAAGGAAAACACACAGTTCTCAGAATTGCAATCAATGTAAATCAGTTCACCCCAGCAAGCTTAGACTACAGAAGTTTAAAACACAGATAGGAGTTTTGAAAACACAGGCCCAAATGCTTTGATATGTGCTAGCAATGGATGAGAAATATGCTGGAAATGCTTTTTAATTCCCTTTCAGAGGTTCAGGGTGAGTGGTATCTAGTTAATATTAGTCCAGGCTCACACTAGCAATGATGCAGGGATAGTTAGCAGGTTAAACGAATTTCTGGCAAATGGAAGACAAGCAGCAGCAGTTTTTACATGTGAAGAAATTTGCAAATCGCGGTAAAATTCGCGGATGCGCCGAGCGCTATTACAGAGGAACCACATCTCTATCGTTTTGGGGTCCTAGGAAAGCCTAGGATCTCAGCCTCAAAATGAAAGTTACTGCAAGTCTCTAGCACAAACGGTTGCGGAGATATGAGCGATTTTGTGAAGGTCGTTTTTCAGATTTGAAATTTTAAAGTTCAAAAAGACAAGTGCAGCTTGCAACTAGGAAATGACAAGTGACCGCTTTACAAATGACAGGTGACAGTTAGGAGGCAGTTCTACTTAGATTAAATAGATTGAATTATATTATTTTAACTAAGAGATTGGTTCTGCACAGTTTTGCTATGTACTCACACTATATTCTTGAGTGAAATGGGCCTCGCCATGGATCTGGTCAGGTTTTAAACTCGCCTCTGGTCTCTGCACTTCACAGTGATCTGGGTCAGCTCTCTCTGCTGGTCTGGGTCTCTCTGGGTACAGCACTGCTTTCTCTCTGGGTACAGCACTGCTTTCTCTCTGGGTCTGGTCTCTAGTTTGGCTTTCTGGAGGTTGATGGAGGTAAGTATGGATTTTTCCGGCAGAGCGTCCCGCTGCAGATGGAATTGAAGGTCCCTATCTGTCCTGTCTGTCTGCTTTTATGTGTTTAGAATGTGGGTGTGTTCTAGCATCACTGACCCTACCTCTCTCTCAGCTTCTAATTGGTCAAACTTCCATTTATCATTTGGTTGGGGAATGAACTGTGAGTCAGAGGGATGTCATTTTATGGCTTGCAGATAGGACACTCCTCTGTCAGATTGCACACATTCTATATTTGATAATAAAATACATATTTCACAGTTACACAGTTGCTTGATATTACATATACATGGTGTGGCTGAATTTAGCCATGTCTCTGTCCAAATCTGCTGTTTCTAAGAGCTTGCATTCAGAAATGGCACATAATTGACTTTTTAACTGATTTTTCACTTTCTGACATTGACCCAACTTTACATACATGTGTGCAGGGAGTAGGGACATTAACTGATGAAGTTTCAGATTTTTAACATGCATACATTTAGAGTAATATCCACTTTTCCGCTAAAACCCCCCTGAACACGCCACCGGGTCGAAAAACCTCTTAAAATGTGGGCTGAAAAATCACAAGAATTATGGTGTCATTTATAAAAATTTTCACATGTCCGTACTATGAGTTATTCATCTTTTTCTAAACAATATTCTGGCTACAAAGGGGTGTAGTTTCCTCTCAGCACAAGGTAGAAATACTGGTTTTTCCAGTTCTGCCAAGCCAGCTTGCTCTCACAGGCAGTGCCCCTCCCCTTTCCTCAGGAGGAAGCCACTTTTTACGACCATTTACGACTCCTGCCAATAAAACCTTTGCCTGAGCAAGGACAGGGCTTTGTTCACTTTCCTGCAGAGCACAGGTAATTCAATTATCAGATAGATGGCATATCCTTAGTGTGGCCAGCAAAAAGGCAGATGGGCCTGGGAACACAGTTGTGACTCAAGTTTCACTCCTGATGGGGGTAGTTGCCAGGCAGAATTGGAATCTCTTTAAACCAGTTTCAGATAAAATGTCACTTTTTGTTCCCCAGTTTCTGCATTCAAATAAAACTAAACATTTTCACATATGCAGCTAGAATGCTGATTCTAAGTGCAAAACTATGACATTTCAACAGTTACAAAGGCATGTGACACCAAACATAGGTCACTCATTTAATCTAAACATTTTCGATTTTAGTGTCTTTAAATCCAGTGCAACTTAAACTGCTGCAATCCACAGCTCAGCCAGTCTTGTTATAAACCTTCAAGTCACTTCAGAATATCACTTTACATTGTATCCACCTCTCAGTAAGTCTTTCTTTAGCCTGCTTTGGGTTCATTCAGTTTTACACAAAATCTGGTGGTTTTAAAACGCCGGCTTTTGGATAGTGGTGAGTACTGGTACTGCACCCCTTTTTGGGATTTAAGAATGAATTCCCCACAATTCTAGGTTGCATTTGGCAATCAGCATTGCCATTCCCAATGGTTTCAGACTACTGTGCGGGTAGTCCAATGGTGGTTTTAAAGCGCTTTGAAGCTAACCGGCGCTACTGTTTTTCCTTTGGCAACCCATTTTCCTCATGGCAACCCGGCCTTTCATTCTCGCACTGGTGGGTGGCAAGTGAGGCAACCATTTCGGTGTGCGCACAAACTGCGCAGCTTTCCTGGATTTCGGCGCACATGTGGGTTTTCCGCCATCTTGAATTTTCTAAGCCCACAGCACCAAATGTTGTGGCATGATAGCTTAAACGTGGGTCAGGACACCCAACAAGCCCCCCCACGCGACTGCACTTTGAATTTGAGTCGATGGGGAGTCGCGTGCCCAAGGGTTTTGACCCACGCACCGGTCTGTCCGCATAATCTTCTTCCTCTTCTGTAGATGGCATAGTTCAGCATCTTCTTCTCCATCCGGTACTGATCGATCGGTTCTCCTCGCCGGTCCTGATGGGAATATTGGGCGGTACACTGGGCCCATTGGATCTTCGTTCCCGGTCTCCGGATCGTCCTCCTTGGCCAGTCTCAAGGTTTTCTTTCTCCTAGGACGACAAAGGAAGAGCGGCAATACCTACTCATAGACGTTTTTCCACCACTGTTGAGATAGTGGGGCAGCATATGCATTTCATCATAACGAAACATTACATTCTTATTTTGATAAAAAAACAGTATAACTAAGAGACAGTTTCATGCAAATCACAATATTTTAGAGACTAGATGTGGTATGTTTTATGATTGGAACAGAATTAGTCTGAGACAGTACCCGCTAGGATTCCAGAGGATTCCTCCAGTTGTTGCAGAGCGTGCCTGGGATGGCAACACTTCAACTGGTTTATGTGGACCCACTTGTCTTCCCCCTCTGCCAAAGGACCTTTGGGGATGTGGATTTTGTAGGCCACCGGGGAGATCTTGTCGATGATCTCAAAGGGTCCCTTCCATGTAGGCAAATATTTGCGCTGCTTGGCCTGGTTCCTTTGGAAGTTGTATAGATAGACCCGGTCCCCCACCTGATATTCCTTCCTGGAAGTTTTCAGGTCATAGTGGGTCTTCATGCTATCAGCTGATCTTTCTAGATTCCGCTGAGCATAAGCAAAAGCATGTTGGAGGTGTTTCCTTAAATTCTCTACATACTCATGAGTAGTGGAGGCATTTATCAGTGTCTGCTCTTGGGTCCTGTAGAGCAAATGCTGAGGAAGCACCATCTTGCGCCCAGTCATCAACTCAAATGGTGACATTTTGGTTGCAGATGAAGGGGTAGATCTGATAGCCATTAGGACCAGAGGTAATCGGATATCCCAACTTGGCCCAGAATCTGCCACAAACTTCTTTAATATGCTCACAATTGTCCGGTTATATCTCTCTACTGCCCCAGAGGAAGCTGGTCTATAAGCAATATGCAGCTTTCTCTTGACCCCCAGTATCTCCCACATCTTTGTCATTACTTCACTGGTGAAGTGGCTACCTCTGTCTGACTCAATCCTTTGAGGTAGACCAAAACGGGAAAAGATGTGGTTAATCATCAAGGCAGCTGCAGTTTCTGCCTTGCAATTTGGGGCTGGGAGACATTCCACCCACTTGGTAAACAAGCATGTCACAGTCAACATGTACTTATTCCCCCTAGCCGAGCGAATCACAGGGCCTACAAAGTCGATTTGTAAATCTGACCATGGCAGTGTCATTCCCCTCTTTTGTAAAGGCGCCCGGTGTGTGAGGGATGTCGGCTGAAATTGTGCACACACAAGACACCCCTTCAAGTATTGGTCGAGGTCCTGCCCCATGTGTGGCCAGTATGCAACCTCTCTTAAGATTTCCAATGTTGTGTGAAACCCCCTATGACCGGCAGTGGCCGCATCATGGGCGTGACTTAACATCAGGCTTCGGAATGAGGTAGGAACCACCCACTGATCGTGGCCAGCTTTGGATTTCCTTACCAGCAAACCGTCTTGGATTCGGAACATTTTTGGACATTTCATCAACACTCTTAGGTCCTCTTTCCCAATGTAATCGGTATCCGTCAGGGGAAAGTTCTCAGGGTCCTCAAGGTGCTGGTAAAATTTACCAATAATTGGATCCCCCTTCTGAGCAGTAATCAAATCAGCATCAGGGGTCTCCTTACTCCATTGTGCAATTGAAAGGTTGTTGTGAGCATTTGTCTGGGACCTAGTGATGGCAGTGACCTGGATTTCCCCCAACAGGGACTCAATCTCAATTAGATCCCCTTGGATGGCCCCGGTTTTGGCCAGCTGTTCAGCTAAGTCATTTCCAGTTTTGTCTGGTCCCTCTACTTTGGAATGACCCTTGATCTTTTTCCAATAGATGGTCATCTCATTCGAGGTGACCAAATCATCAATGTTTTGGATCAATTTACCATGTTTCAAGGGTTTGTTGTTAGCACATAACATGCCTCTGGTTTTCCAATTAACCAGGTGCTCCACGAACCCGTTCCGTACATAATCCGAATCTGTGATTATGACCAGTTCGTGGAGTTGATGCTGGACAGCAGTGAGGATGGCCTGATGCACAGCCATCAATTCTGCCACCTGACTACTTCGGGGACCAATTTTGTATCCAGCGGAGGGTTCTGGGGACTCATTCACCCATGCATTCCCTACGCCGGCCACCAGTTCTTTCTCCCCGTTGTTGTCAACATGGTAAGAGCATCCATCCACATAGACAGTGGGCATTCCCTCACACTTGTCCTCTTCAAAGACTTTGCGGGGGGAATTAAGGTATGCCTCCATGTTGTCCTTTATTTTTAGACTTTCGTCCTTGAGACAGTTTTCTCTGGCACAATCATGCAAGTCAGCCAGACCTTGCGCGAGGGGACTCTTCTTGTTTTGGCCATATCTGACCTCCACAGGAAAGCCTTGCATTCACAGAATCCAGGAAGTAATTCGGGAATTACTCACATTTCCGGCCCGGATTCTGTCACTTTGGAGATATTGCAGAGGCTGGTGTGGAGTCTCCACTATGATGTGTTCCCCCTGGATAAACGGGCGGTAATTCTTCAATGCCCACACCGTTGCCAGGAGTGCCTTCTCACAATCGTTGAATTTTTCCTCCACAGAGGATAAAGTTTTGCTCGCATAGGAGATTACTTTATTGACCTTGTCATGCTTTTGGTATAATACTGCCGTCAAGCACGTATTAGAGAACCCTGTCTCCAGGAAGAACTCCTTGTTTCTGACAGGGTAAGCTAGGCAAGGCGCTTGTGAGAGGCTTCTTTTGAGTTGTTTTACAGCCTCGGCTTGTTCTGGACCCCATTCCCACTTGACCCCCCCTTCAGGAGGTGGATCAGGGGTCTGGTGATCTCTGCGTAGCCCTCAATGAACTTTCTGCTGTAATTAGTCAGTCCAAGGAGGCTCCTTAGTTCCCGCAGAGTTGTGGGGTCTTTCAGTTTCTGAAGTGCTTCCACTTTCTTTTCCTGGGGACAGAGACCCTGAGGAGTAATCTCATGCCCCAAGAAATTAACACGGGTTCTACACCACTGTGCTTTCTGAAAGGAAAGTTTTGCTCCGGCAGCCCTCAACTGTGTCAGAACATAACGGATCTCCGCTATGTGTTCCTCCACAGATGAACTTTTGATGAGGACATCATCTACATAAGCCAGGTTACCCCTTGCACCCAAGTCAGGCATGGCCTTGTGTAGAAAAATGTTGAATTCATTGCCGGAGTTGAGGTATCCGAAGGGAGTCCGGGTCCAGTTGTACTGCTGGCCCCCAAAGGTAAAAGCCAGCTTGTATTGGTCCTCCCTACTGACAGGCACAGTCCAGTATCCATTGGTCAGGTCTATTGCAGTGAATACCTGTGACCCCTGGATCTGGGCCAGCCCTTGGTCAATGTAGGGCAGAGGCCATCGGGAAGTATGGACCCGTTTGTTGAGCTCCCTGAGGTCGGCGCAGAGTCTCCACTGGCCGTTCGGCTTCAATATTCCCAGCACCGGATTATTGAAGGTGCTGTGGACTGGACGGATTATTCCCCGGGACTCAAGGTTCTTAATTATTTCAGTAAGGGACTCCATTGATGCGAGAGGCAAGCGATATTGCTTCACAAACACTGGAGTCATGCCAGGGTCCGTGGGGATTGTTGTTGTGTGGATGTCAGTGCGACCACAGTCATATGAGTCTACCGCAAAGAGATCTTGGAAATCCAAGAAAACTTGTTTCAACTTTTGCTTTTGTTCCAGAGTCACACAGGCGTCAGCTAGGTTGACTCTCTCTTCCACCATCTGCCTGAAGCCTGGAAAGACTTCTGGTTTGGCTATCTCCGCGGCCTCCTCCAGCTGGGTGGAGAAGTCCCTGGTCAGAGTGCTGATTTGGACCGGAGGCTTCAGGTGGGAAAGGCAGCCCTCATGTACCTGGAAAATCACCTCATCCCTCCTGAAGTCACACGTCACATCTTCCTTACCATAGGGGCAGGAAGTGTACACCAGGAAGTTCCCCCCATGCCGGGTAAAAATCCTGTCTGGTGTTGTATTGTCATCACTGTCACTGTCAACGCAGTCCTTGGGGATTGGTCCTAACAGTTCATTTACTAAGTCGATGGAAAAATGTCGGTCATCAACCGCCATTCCAATAATGGTGCCTGCGGCTAGAGTAATACTCTTTAAATCGCTGTTATCCACCTCTATTAGAATGGTGTCATGTTCTATGTTGACTAATGGAGTTGGGTTTACCCCCAACCCTTGCTGTTGGAGAGAAGCGTTTAGATGTATGTAAGCATCAGGGTTTTTCAACTCTTGTCCCCTTTTAACTTTCACTTCCAGGGAGAATTGTCGGGTCCTTTCTGGGATGGTGACTTCCTCTTTAACCTGAATTTCAACTGCATAAGGTAGCAATTGAGCTGACCTAAATGCTTTTTCTGGATCATCAAAGCCCATGGGATTATCCGCTAATCGGGACCAAGCTTTGAAGTTTATTAGGTCCAAACTAATGGCAAAGCGATTGAGAATGTCACTGCCTAAGTAAAAGGCGGCAGGGACGTCTCGCACGACCCAACAATTGTGGACTATGCTCTTGTTGCCAATGGAGATTTTGAGCATACACCTGCTTGGCAGGAGATGTTTGGAATTAGGTGCTTCCAGGTCCATTTCCCACTTGTCTATCAGTTTGAAGGTGGGAATGGCTGGATCTTTTGGGAGTTGGCGAAACATGGCTTCGCTGATGAAGCTCTTACCGTTGTTCACACACACTCGAGCGAGAACAGAGTCCTTCCCATCATTTAACTGAACCGGGATGAACAACTGCTCTCCAATTTGCTGAATATCAGCCAGGCTCTGAGCTGATTTCACATCTTTCTGGACTATAGGAGTGGGAGTTTCAGATTGTGGATTGGTATAGAATTTCAGAGTGTTTCCTTCCAGCGTGGAATACCACCTTAAACTGGAAGGAAGGTTGATTTTCAGAAATAGAGAGGACCCCCCCATCACTAGTCTGTTGTCCTACTGCTATTACTGTCACGTCTGGAATCTGGTTGTTCTGGAAGTGAAATTCTACTTGGTCAGATTTTTGTTCAACCATGTGGCATGTGCGGTTTAAACTAACATGGTTGACACTCTGTTTTAATTTTATGGGTCGGCTAGTCTGGGTCCAGAGGACCTTGTTTACGCAATCAATTAGGGGTGACAACCTTCTCAGGAGGTCATTCCCTAGTAAACAAGGGGTGCCCTCTGGGGTCACAACTATGACCGGGTGTTTCAGCTTGTGTCGCCCAATTTTAATGTCCAAGTCTGCAGTCCCCTCAACGGGAATTTCCTTCCCGTCAAAGTTCTGTAGTTGTCCCGGAAGAGAGGTGAGAGGAATTTGGTAATTCTCTCCCTTTCCTGCATTCAGTTCGTCAAAGGCCCTTCTGGACAGAAGGGTAGCTTGAGATCCAGTGTCCACCAGTGCCGAGATTGTACCCTGCCCCTGTACTTGTACCGGGGCATAATATCTTCCCTCCTTCTCCTCAAGGGGGCACAGGTAATGTACATTTTTGGACAACTGGTGGGCTAACTTTCTGGTTTTGGACATTGCTAGCGAAGAGATTTGGGCAGAATTCTGTGAAGAGTCTTGGGAATCTGAAAGAAACAGTTGGCAACTGGAGATCAGAGCCATTGTGGGTTCCCCTGGTTCCGGTTCTGGGCCGCCCCCCCCTTTTTGGAGGCAGTCCCCAGGATGGGTTTGAACCAGGGGATTTTCTTGCTGTTGGTTCTGGGATGAGATGGTGGGCGGCGGTAGCTCAGTCTCCACATCTCCCCAGTCTGGATTTGCATCCCTAGGGACCCATTTTTCTTTGGGGGGAGTTCCCCCCTCTCTGAAGGAGAAGATCCTTTTCCCAGGATCCTCTGAGGATCCCTCTCCCTCAAATTGGAAGATCTGTACCTCCTCCTCAAACTGAGTCTGTTTGGGTCTTTTGTTTCTCCTACCCCCCCTCTGCTCCTTAGGAGGCAGACTTTCAGGGGCAAGAGATTTTGTTTCCGGTTCCTGGGTTTCCAGGGGCTGTTTACAAGTGAGGAAGGAAGCTTCCTCCAAGGCTTTACACCCCCCTTCCCTTTGTGCCTCCTCCCTGGGAACCGGTGAGTTATCGGGGTGCTGCCCCCGTCATTGTTCTGGAGCACCAGGTCCAGAGTTGGGTGCGTTCTGCGCCGGCACGCCCATCTGAGGGTTCTGCTGAGCCCTCAGTATGTGACCCAGGTCCCGCGCCATGTTTTGAACCTGGCGCTCTAACTGGGAAACCCGCTCAGGCTGATACGGGGCCCTGTTTTCTCCCCTGGGCTGATCCCGGGAAGGGTAGCTGTCCCTCCTCTGGTAATACCCCGGGTTGGGAAGATTTGGGTACCCCTCCACCCTTGGCCTCCCCTCTCCCGGATTCAGTGGTCTGGGCTCAGGGAATTGGGGAAAGAAGGATGGATGGTTTTGGGGCTGAAAGTCGGGTGGATATCTGGGGAAAAAGTTCTGCCCAGGGTTTGGTAAATTTCTGCCCTCCTGTGGGAAGTTTGGAGGGAAGTTCCCTGGGTTAGGTGCTTGGCTGGATCCCCCCCCTTGGGCTGGAGGAGTCCACACATAACCCAGGATGGGTCGATTTCCCTTGTAACGGGGACTTACATAATCAGGAGAGCGAGGGACCCCATTTGTGGGGCTGCCTCCTTGGCTCCCTGTCTGTGACTGGCCCGAGGACCTTCTGGGCCTAGCATTATTAGGTGCAGGTAGGTTTTTAGGCCCCCCATCTCCAAATCTAAAACGGGGGTGACCTTTACCTCAGCCACCTTGGCAGCAGCAGGGGTGGTGTTGGCTTTGGGGTTTTTCTGGGCATTACTTTTGCTATCTACCGGTTTCTGCACCTCATAGATCCGGGTAGCCTGTTCAATGACCCAGTCTAAAGATCTTTTCTCGTGAAAATCCCTCACGAGCTGGGTCATGATATATTTGGGCAAGGCATGGAAAAACGTATTAGTAAATTCCCTGCTATCCGTGTGCACCCTTCTTGTGGTCTGTGCAAAAGCACGCTTTAACTCCTGCACAAATTCTTGTGGGGCCTGATCCTCCCCACATTGCAAATTGTAGGCTGCCTTGCGAGCCTCTTGAGGATTTCTGTGAACAGAAAAATGTTTCAGGATGGCCGCCTTATATGTGGACCATCTTAAATGATTTTGGTCCTCCAGCCCCGCAAAGAAACTGGAGTATTCCGGGGAGAATGTCCACTTTACATATTGAATACAGCTTTGGCTGTCCTTCAAATGGAAAGTCTCCATCATTTGTTCAAACAACTCTAAGTGCTCCCAAACAGAATACTTAGCGTTCTTATGGTAAGGCGTGATGACGCTCCTGATCGCCTTAATCTGCTTTAAGGGGTCCTTAAGCAAGGCCCTTTTTGCCTTATTGGCCTTTTTGGTTCGGGTAACCCTTGTCCATTCTTCCTCAGACTCAGAGGCACTGCTCCCAGAGGTTCCCGTCTGTTCTTCCAGGTTTTCCCGGATTCTGCGAGCCTGGGAATGGCTGGCAGAATGTGGGGACCTGGTCTCCTGTGTCCTGCGCAGTTCAGAGGAGTCTTCAGATTCCTCCTTGCTGCCAGGATTTGATGGGTACCCCCTCCACTGACCTAACTGGGCAGAGGTTTTCAGGATGCCCTTAATGGGCCTACTCTCCTGGGGTTCCCCATTGAACTGTACTGTACTTGGGTGCCCATACCCGGATGCCCACCCCTCCATTCCTGAGTGGTACTGGCCTATGAGCCCCATACTCTTAGCTGGATAGTAATCTGCCATCCCTGCGGCCCTGTGCTCATGTGCGCCAGGGGACATGGGGGTGGTAGAGTCCAGGGACTGGGGGAGATGAAGGCCCCTGGGGTTAGGGCTCCTGCGGTTATGGTCAGGAGTCTCTCTTTCCCAGCGGACCTCATCTCTATCCGCCCCTGCTCCCTGTTGCAATGCAAGAGCCTGCATTTGTGCTTTCAGTTCCTCTGTTAAGGCCTTACTCGACTCTATCAGTTTCTCCTGCATCGCTACCTGTTGCTGGAGCCTATCATTGTGTTGACAGAGGGCCTCATTTTCCCTCTGTGCTTCCTGGTTGGTCCTGGAGAACTGGGCCAGTCTTTGCTGCAGGAGGGTTACCTCCTGAGCTGTGTCCCTATTGGCCTGCTCCTTTCTTGCTAGAGCATCCTCCACCCTCCTGGTGTGCTCTAGCAAGTTCTGGTGTTCTTTTTGGAGGTCACCCAGTCCCTGGTGGGTCAGGTGATTTTCTTCCATTTTTCTTTTTAAATGGCAGACTTCCTGGCCTAAGGTATCCCTTTCCTGACTGAGAGCCTGCATCTGTGCTGCCAGGTCGTCCCTTTGCCTTTGGAAGGCACCAGCATTCTGGCGCTCCTGATCAAACTCTGCCTGGGTATCCAGGTCTTTCAGTTTTAGTTTGTTGCTCTCTGCCTTCACTCTATCTAGGTGGCCTTGCAGGGTGACTACCTGCTCAGCACATACCCTGTTGAAGTCCAGTTGTTGCTCCAGCTTTTTCTGGTTTTGCAGTAGGGAGTCCAAACCTTCTTGGTATTCCTTCTGCAAGGCCAGAAATCTGGTATCCTGTTCTACCTTTTCCTGTTGCAGCACATCCATATCCTTCTTTATTTTAATGATGTGCTGCCTACTATCATCTTCTGACTCCTGGCTCCTCTGCAGCCTCTGCTCAGAAGAGACCAGGTCAGATTGAGCCTTCTCTAACGCCATCTGTTGCCTATTTGCCAGATTTTGGCTTTCAGCACATCTATCCTGCATGTCTCCCATATATAGGTACAGGTATGCCGCTATCCTGGCAATCTTATTGTGTTCCTCTTTGGCTTTAGGAGCCATATATAGTTCACTCAGGGCCACATGTAAGGGACCCTGATCTCTATATATATCTGACCCTGTTTCAGTGACCTGTTGTGTGATGGCCTGCAACCACACATCCTGGCCCTGTTCGGTCCATTCACCTCTCACAAATAGCTTATGCAAGAGGTGCTCTCTGGCTATTTTCATGTCTACTAAGGTCGTCATTCTAGAGATTGGTCTCTGTCCTGACTTACAGAAGTTAGTATTTTATTTTTGCAGAACAGAACTTTTCTTGGAGTGTCCCTTTTGAGGAATGCTTCACAGCGTAATGCAGCGTGGTGATCCGACCGGATGTGTGTATCCCGTCAGTTAGCACACTGTATTAAGCTGCACAAGTGGTATTCTAACCCAAACGTCCGGCTCGAGCCCCCACTTTGTAAGAGGATTCAATTCAGCACTACAGCTAAGTTAACGCCTAGTCTAGAATACTGAATGAAAACCCTTATTGATATATCTTTAGGTCCAGTTCATGCGTTCTGGATGACTACCCCTATATAACACCCCTCTCTTGGAATCCCCCTGACCCCACTGAGCCAAGAAGTAGTTCTGTTTTGCAAGTTAAAAGGGTTTATTTGATAATTTAAACAATAGATATATATATGACACTTTATAATAAATTAATAATTGAATATCACACTTAATCTGATATGATACAGATTAACAACAGAGAATCTGGCACTAGCACACTTCTTTATAATTACTAAGGAGTTGAGATGAAATGGATAAGGTAGCACACTGGTAAATAGGTACAGAAGTATAATGTGGTAGAGAATGCTTTATAGGGTTCAAGGAAATGCAAGGTTGAATGAATGAAATGCAGTATAGAAAATACTCAATATGATTTCAACAAAACAATGTAATCACTTTTCTCTGGCAATCCCCTCCCCCCCTTGATGCAAGGCAAGGAAATGGAAGGAAAACACACAGTTCTCAGAATTGCAATCAATGTAAATCAGTTCACCCCAGCAAGCTTAGACTACAGAAGTTTAAAACACAGATAGGAGTTTTGAAAACACAGGCCCAAATGCTTTGATATGTGCTAGCAATGGATGAGAAATATGCTGGAAATGCTTTTTAATTCCCTTTCAGAGGTTCAGGGTGAGTGGTATCTAGTTAATATTAGTCCAGGCTCACACTAGCAATGATGCAGGGATAGTTAGCAGGTTAAACGAATTTCTGGCAAATGGAAGACAAGCAGCAGCAGTTTTTACATGTGAAGAAATTTGCAAATCGCGGTAAAATTTGCGGATGCGCCGAGCGCTATTACAGAGGAACCACAAGGACTATCTCTATCGTTTTGGGGTCCTAGGAAAGACCAGGATCTCAGATTCAAAATGAAAGTTACTGCAAGTCTCTAGCACAAACGGTTGCGGAGATATGAGCGATTTTGTGAAGGTCGTTTTTCAGATTTGAAATTTTAAAGTTCAAAAAGACAAGTGCAGCTTGCAACTAGGAAATGACAAGTGACCGCTTTACAAATGACAGGTGACAGTTAGGAGGCAGTTCTACTTAGATTAAATAGATTGAATTATATTATTTTAACTAAGAGATTGGTTCTGCACAGTTTTGCTATGTACTCACACTATATTCTTGAGTGAAATGGGCCTCGCCATGGATCTGGTCAGGTTTTAAACTCGCCTCTGGTCTCTGCACTTCACAGTGATCTGGGTCAGCTCTCTCTGCTGGTCTGGGTCTCTCTGGGTACAGCACTGCTTTCTCTCTGGGTACAGCACTGCTTTCTCTCTGGGTCTGGTCTCTAGTTTGGCTTTCTGGAGGTTGATGGAGGTAAGTATGGATTTTTCCGGCAGAGCGTCCCGCTGCAGATGGAATTGAAGGTCCCTATCTGTCCTGTCTGTCTGCTTTTATGTGTTTAGAATGTGGGTGTGTTCTAGCATCACTGACCCTACCTCTCTCTCAGCTTCTAATTGGTCAAACTTCCATTTATCATTTGATTGGGGAATGAACTGTGAGTCAGAGGGATGCCATTTTATGGCTTGCAGATAGGACACTCCTCTGTCAGATTGCACACATTCTATATTTGATAATAAAATACATATTTCACAGTTACACAGTTGCTTGAAATTACATATACATGGTGTGGCTGAATTTAGCCATGTCTCTGTCCAAATCTGCTGTTTCTAAGAGCTTGCATTCAGAAATGGCACATAATTGACTTTTTAACTGATTTTTCACTTTCTGACATTGACCCAACTTTACATACATGTGTGCAGGGAGTAGGGACATTAACTGATGAAGTTTCAGATTTTTAACATGCATACATTTAGAGTAATATCCACTTTTCCGCTAAAACCCCCCTGAACACGCCACCGGGTCGAAAAACCTCTTAAAATGTGGGCAGAAAAATCACAAGAATTATGGTGTCATTTATAAAATTTTCACATCTCCGTACTATGAGTTATTCATCTTTTTCTAAACAATATTCTGGCTACAAAGGGGTGTGGTTTCCTCTCAGCACAAGGTAGAAATACTGGTTTTTCCAGTTCTGCCAAGCCAGCTTGCTCTCACAGGCAGTGCCCCTCCCCTTTCCTCAGGAGGAAGCCACTTTTTACGACCATTTACGACTCCTGCCAATAAAACCTTTGCCTGAGCAAGGACAGGGCTTTGTTCACTTTCCTGCAGAGCACAGGTAATTAAATTATCAGATAGATGGCATATCCTTAGTGTGGCCAGCAAAAAGGCAGATGGGCCTGGGAACACAGTTGTGACTCAAGTTTCACTCCTGATGGGGGTAGTTGCCAGGCAGAATTGGAATCTCTTTAAGCCAGTTTCAGATAAAATGTCACTTTTTGTTCCCCAGTTTCTGCATTCAAATAAAACTAAACATTTTCACATATGCAGCTAGAATGCTGATTCTAAGTGCAAAACTATGACATTTCAACAGTTACAAAGGCATGTGACACCAAACATAGGTCACTCATTTAATCTAAACATTTTCGATTTTAGTGTCTTTAAATCCAGTGCAACTTAAACTGCTGCAATCCACAGCTCAGCCAGTCTTGTTATAAACCTTCAAGTCACTTCAGAATATCACTTTACATTGTATCCACCTCTCAGTAAGTCTTTCTTTAGCCTGCTTTGGGTTCATTCAGTTTTACACAAAATCTGGTGGTTTTAAAACGCCGGCTTTTGGATAGTGGTGAGTACTGGTACTGCACCCCTTTTTGGGATTTAAGAATGAATTCCCCACAATTCTAGGTTGCATTTGGCAATCAGCATTGCCATTCCCAATGGTTTCAGACTACTGTGCGGGTAGTCCAATGGTGGTTTTAAAGCGCTTTGAAGCTAACCGGCGCTACTGTTTTTCCTTTGGCAACCCATTTCCCTCATGGCAACCCGGCCTTTCATTCTCGCACTGGTGGGTGGCAAGTGAGGCAACCATTTCGGTGTGCGCACAAACTGCGCAGCTTTCCTGGATTTCGGCGCACATGTGGGTTTTCCGCCATCTTGAATTTTCTAAGCCCACAGCACCAAATGTTGTGGCATGATAGCTTAAACGTGGGTCAGGACACCCAACAATATGTATAAGGATATTGAACAATCTAGGTTGTAAGCCCCAACCTGCGAAATTGCTCCAGAGGCGAGAGGATTTACACAATCAAATGTTGCAAACAAATCCTCTTAAATTCAGAAACTAGTGCTCCCCTCTGGAGACAAGCAACAACATATCTATTCAACTGTGTACCCACAGGTCTCCTGAATCCCGTGTTATACCTCTCCAATATTCCAGACTCAGTGGCCCATTTTACGAGTTCTTTAAGTAAAATAGATTAAAAGAATTTACTACTGGTGTCTAACAAGGCTATAGGTCTATAATTTGATAGATTGAACCTATTACCTTTTTTAAAGTTTGGGACTATATGTGCCACATGCCAAAAACCTGGAAATGATTGTGAGTACATTACTTGTTTAAAAAGTATGAATACCTCTGCCCAGGTTTATAGTGAATTGTTCAAAATGCAGTTATTCAGGCCATCTGTTCCAGGTGCACGTGAGATCTGAGATTTTACTATTAGCTGTTCCACTTCTTCTCGCTCGACTCCTAATGATCATAGGGTTAATGCACAGGATGCAGGTATTGAAAGACTGACTCTGGGTTTGTGATATAATTAGTCATAATATTGAGTCCATACATCATCAAGTATTTGTTTTTATTAAAGTACCGCTGGGTACGCAACTCCTTATTTATTAGCAGCCAACAATCGGAAACCTATTTACTTAAAAGAATTCTCAGCATGACCTGGCTATCGCCGCACATAATGTGAGATGTTTTAAGCAATTCTTGTACTATTGTTTCAGAATCTATGCTACTTTCAAATAAACAGGTCCAATGATGCTGGAATGTGACAAGGTTCACTGTGACATGAAATGTGTAAGCCACTAGAGCATGGTTGGTCTGGGTAAGAAGTGGTGGAAACAAGCGTTTGCATGGTGCAGTGTCTGACTTTAGGTAAAACAGTACACAAAGATAGGAGTGTGGGGGGCACTATGGAGTTCAAATCATATTCCAAGATTCACAATTTGTGTGGTTAAGAAAAAGAATTACTGACTAAATGGAATGTATAAGATTATTTCAGGTGCAATGGGGTACAAAAGTCTACTCGAGACTGTGGAGGAAAAATCAGAAAAACAAAACCTGTTGTATGCCAACAGGATACCCCACTATGCACTCTAGTGGGATTTAAGAATTCCTAAATGATTCTGCAAATGGTGTGGGGACCTCGACCTATATGCTCGGGTCACACATTTGCATTTGCAATATTAAAATATTCAAAGCGTATTCAATGTCCAGCCTGAGTTGGACTAAAAGTCCCAACACATATTTTCATGATTCATGTCAAACTTTAAATAAAACAAATCAGTTATATACTCATTAAACAAGGTAAATCAATACACTCAGTCAAATTGTTTATAAAGATATAGGGCCTTACTACGAGGTCAGCGGTAAGGGGTTTATGACGCCGGCAAGGATGCTGATGCCGCTAACCCCTTCTGCCGCATTACGAGGTCCCTCAGTGGGTCCCGCTAAGGGTGGCTGGTAAAACCAGCCGCCCTTAGTGGGAGCTGCTAAAGGACCAGGGAGCAAACAACGGGCCCGTTGTTAAAGGGCCCGTTGTTAGCTCCCTCCCCATTCCCATTGAGCCTTTGGGGGCTCGAATGGGGATGGGTTCCCTGAATGGGGAAATACTGGGTTGGATGACCCGGTAAGTCCCCATTCAGGGAACCCGGACACGGTATGCGGTAAGGGGGTAGCCATGGCGCTAATAGCACCATGGCTACCTCCATACTCGCAATGAGGGCCATCATCTTTAAGGTGTGATTTTAAAAATGATTATCATGAAGGAAAAGGACATTCTTCAGATACAGTTAAACCAAAGTAAACAAACTTAACATATGTATACCAATGCTCCAGTTTTACAATGATTAGTTGTGTTATATCATCACACAGCATAATGTCATAACTTCTAAAACATTTTTTCCAAATTTCTGATAACAATAGTAAACATTTTTTTCTTTTTTTACCTACCCCACCAAAAGACCTAGTGGTATGTATATTAGTTCTTTTGGTGGGGTAGGTAAATTGGATTCAGTCATTTTGGCCGAATCCAGATTAACACCCAGGACAACAAAGATGACATCAAAAATGTAATTGATGATATCACTCACCCCCAATATATGAGCATTTTCGGGCAATCTAGGAGGTTTCAAGTGAAAATGTTGCCATTCCCCACCTTCTAGCAACATTCTTAACACTTCGATCAACTTACTACAACTTTTTACACTGTTTTTTTGTTCGCCAACGTCAGCGAACATCTGAAGTCACCGCAGACTTTCTGGACAGTGTCACGTGCCCATGTGTGTGCCGTGATTGTCAAGGATGCTCAGGTCCAAGGTGCAGGAGCGATGCAGAACTAACCACCCCCTCAATGGTCTCGGTGCCTGCAAGTCGAAGCTTACACAGACCTCCACGACCAGAGCAGGGAAGGAGGGCTAGGGTCTCGATGTTTGGCTAGGTAGGGGGTTGTAGGGTGACCGGATTGAGGGATAGGGAGAGGTTATGGATGGGACTGGGGATTTAGGGTAGAGGCGATGATTGCACACTTTTGTTTAGCCAATGTTTTGACTGGCACATTTAGACGGGCTGTTCCAACACCGTTACATGCAAAGGTGTTCCCTTTCACACATTAATAAAGAATCTAACATGAACCTGTTAGCTTCAACATAAGGGTAGATCACAATACCACTGATGAGTATCATTCACAGGTTTGAGCCCATGTACATTAACACAAGGATTAGTCAACATGCACTTGCACACTTAGCTTTTTTCAGTCTTAAAATCCTGTCCTGCAAGAGCTGTCGAGTCCTGTGCCACGTCCTTGAAGTCTGTGGGTCCGGTTCAAACTAAAAGAAAACAAAAGACAAGCATTAGCGTATGCTTTCAGGTTTTGTGGTCACTCGCTCCTCACAACACATTCAACACACATCCTGCACTTGGTGTGCTTAAGGCTTCAAGATTCCATTGGTGTGCGATGCTGCATGTGGCTTGTGACACCTAATGATTGCTGTTTGCCCAACACGGTCTTTCTTTAGACCGACTACACATAAACAACACACTTTCGTCTCATGCACCTTCTGGGTGTAACGTTCCATGAGGCGAAAGCACGCGGAACTTCAAACGAACACCAAGTTTTCCTTGTTTTTCAATTATCCTCTGCACAAATGCAATGCCTTCCTGAAAACCCCGCCCACTTAGCTCTGTTGGGTGGCACAGCGGCTCTAGACCGGCTGGTAAATGCCTCCTGCGCTTTACTCCTCACACCCACAGACTCCTGGGGCTAAGCGGTACTTATCTTTCAAGAGCGAGGGGCCGGATCGCTGCTCAGGAGGCTCTGGGCCCCTCGCGTGTGATTTCCTCAGAGCTGCTGGGCACACGTCCTGTCTCTTCAAAGTCTCGAATACAAGCCCCCGTGCCTCGGGACTTGTGCATGCGTGTTCGTGTGCCACACCCAACACGGCTTCCCATTGGCTCGCGGGCCCGCAAGGCATGCTGGGTAATGTAGTCCTGGCGTGCCTTTTGCTGGGTCTTGTAGTTTTCGAGTGCCTTTTGCCTGCACAAAGGGCATAGCAGCCGTCTATAAGTATGTAAGCCCTCAAACAAAGGTTTCTTTAAAGGTTCAAGCCCAACAACCTCAATAGTCCTTGGTCCATGACCTTTCCTGCCCCTGACAGTGATGATGTATTCGCAAATGGGTCAGTGCTTTACAGACATTTTGACACTGCATTTTCAGCCGATCTAGGAAGTTTTAAGCTGAAAGTGTACCCTTGCACAGCTCCTGGACCTATCCGTACTCATTTTTCATCTGCAATCCAGGAGAGAGCACCTGCTTGGAAGAGTATTAGCATGCCTGCTATTTATCTTCAAAAATGGCATCAGCCATGGCCATCCCTCCTCCACAGGAGCCACCAACACCGCTACCAGCTGGTGGGCCTGGACGAGGGAAAAGGCTCAATGATGTAGAGGAGGATCAAGAGGACCAGGAAGATGAGATAGAGGAAATGCCGACCTCCAGGACCCAGAGAGTATCAAGGTGGAGGTTCTTTAAGACTTTACAAGGGCTAACAAAGGCTTGGGCTACCCATGTTGAATGCATTTAGTGTTAAATCATACTCAGTCGCGTAAAACACAGGCAGTACTCTTTTGGTACCATGTCCATGCACTGCCACACCTGCATATACCACCCAGGTGCTCTGAGAAAGGCTGTTCCTTTCTCAGGAAGTAGTGGTCTGTCTTCCTCTACCTCATCTTCCTCAGTAACACTATGAATTCCTGCCTTCATTCCAACAATGTTATCTCCAAGCTCAAATACTCCCATAATCCCAATAACGAGGCTACTCATAAAACACTGATTCCTGCAAACGTCCACTCTAAGATTAAAAACAACCTACCAAAACCTGAACTCACTAAATCTCAGGATAACAAAAACATCACTAATATCTCTGGAGCACTAATTAATGCCAGATTCTTAGTGGCACATGCCACTGAAATCGCAAATGTGATCTCTACGGATAACCTTGACATCCTAGCCATCACAGAGTCATGGCTACACGCTGCAGCGCGCCCAGCGCTCACACTAGCAATCCCTGACTATTACCAAATCCTCAGAGCGGACAGAACTAACGCCAGAGGAGGCAAGTTAGCTCTCATCGCCAAAACGAACCTCCCAATAAGTCTAGCGCCTTCACCTGCATTAAATTCCTGCGAACTCCTCACGGCCATATTACCAATTTCAAAGTGCCACACGCTAGCAATCTACCTAATTTATAGACCTCCAGGTCCCATCGGTACCTTTGAGGAAGATGTCTCCAGCATTCTCGCAAATAACATAAAAGACTCCTCACAAATTCTAATACTCACTGACTTCAACCTTGGATTTAATGACCCTGCGGACAAACATGCCCAGGCAGTAGCCAATATTCTCTTAGAACATGGACTCACCCAAACAATAACTATACCAACAAATGCCAAAGGAAGGACATGAGACTGGCTGGTTGACCTAAATTGCGAAACCTCCATCACCTCCATAACATCGCAACCCTCGACAGACCACTCCCTGATCGCCTTCACCTTAGAAATAAACAGACAAATGTCCAATGACAAAATAATGGTACCTCCCCTCCCTACCAGGAGAAAAAAAACATTACAATGGCTAGGTTACTACCTTATATCCTACCATCACTAAACTCACTCCCAAATGCCTCTGATCCCAACCTTCTCGTCGAGGCCTACAATAATATCATGGCTAAAGCTTTAGACATCATTGCACCTACCAAAGTCCATAGAAGCAAACAGAGTGCACACTTGAATGCCTGGTTTCAACCACATCTTAAAGCACTCAGACTACAAAAAAGAAAACTGGAAACACTATGGCGACTCACCCCCTCTGAGTAAAACAAGACAAACTTAACTAACTTTGCAAACAACTATAAAAAACAAATAATTTGTACAAAAAAAGAACTCGATAACAAAAGAATAGCTAATGCCAATTCCAATACCAAGGAACTATTTGCAATACTAAGAGAAATGCAATCCCCCATTCCGCCTACAGATAATGTGCCGAAGGACAAACCTTGGTGCACAAGTATACCGAATGCCTTAGCCAACAAGATAATATCACTCCAAAATAAAATTGCTGATAAGAAAGCCACTCTGCCCAACCATGAGACTCAAACGACAAGCGCCACTGAACCCCCCACACCAAATCCATTCAGATTCTCTAAAGTATCCATCCTTCAAACTGAAAAAATCATCTCCTTCTTGAAACCGTCTAAATGCTAGGGCATCAATTTTTCTGCCCAAATAATCAAAGATGCAGCTAGAGACCTAGCGGCATTCATATCCAAGTTAATCAACGCCTCCTTCAATACCAATATTCTTCCAAGTAACCTAATAGAGCCTTGGGTCCTACATTTGCTTAAAAAACATACATTGGACCCTTCCATCCCAACTAATTACCGGCCCATCACCACAGTGCACTTTCCACTTAAAATATTGTTTAAAGTAGTGTATCTTCAGATACAGAATTACCTTGTAAGCAACCAGCTTCTAGGTACTGGCCAATCCTGATTTAGGCCTCAGCATTGGCATGGAAACGACATTAATCGGCTTAAAAACTCAAATTGATGAGCTCAAGGACAAAGAAAAAACTGCCATGGTCCTCGACCTGTCAGCCGCCTTTCAGCTGGTGGATCACAAAGTTTTGTGCAAACACCTGGCCTCGGCTGCCCACTTCTCAAAGGACGCATTAGCATGTCTCCAATTGTTCTTAAACAAGAGGACTATGAGAGTTTTTCTCCTCACCAGCATCAGCAGACCCTGTCCAAACCACAGGCAGCATCTCACAAGGATCGTGCGTATCGCCAACCATGTATAATATATTTATAAAACCGTTGTTTGACAAATTGGATAGGCTGGGCGTCACCTACACTAATTATGCAGATGACACCCAGATCCTCATACCCCTTTCGGGTGATTATGACAAGGACACAGCTTTGTAAATAAAATCTACCTCCTCATTCAGGCATGGATGGCAGCCCATGGCCTCTGCCTGAATGACGACAAAACAGAGCTCCTTATTCTTGAAACGGCGGCCAACCTAAAAAAACGGAACTCTAACTATTCTGCCTTCAACATCGACGAAAATATAATTATGGTAGTAAATGAAGTGAAAACTCTAGGTTTTTACCTCTACTCCACACTAACCCTAAGTAAACAAGTACATTCCATGGCATCAGCATGGGCCTACACATGCAAGTTAATTAGAGCTGCCAGGCCATTCTTATCCAATACGAGCTGCATTAGCCTTGCCAACCCCCTGATACTCTCAAAATTAGACTATTGTAACGCCCTATACCTAGGTGCTAATAAGTATATACTTGACAAAATACAAATCCTACAGAATAAAGCGCTAAGAACGGCTCTTAACATTCCAAACAGTAACATGTATCTGCACTTAGAAGAGAACATCATAGGTTGAATATAAATGACAGAAGCCTGCTCAAAATAGTTTCCCTTACCTACAAGAATCCCAACAAAGCAACCCCCCCTACCTAACAGAGAGAATAGTTAGAAAAGTCTACACCCGCCCCGCCAGAGCTGCAAACTCCCTCTGCCTGAACATACCCAGATTTAACCTAAAAATTTCTGGAGGCATTAGTTTCCCAGTTAAAGCTGCTCAGGCCTGGAACGTCCTCTACCTCTGTCTCTTAGAGCAGACCAAAACCCACCTCAGTTTTAGATGTAATACCTTGAACTGGCTCAGATCGAACGACATTTGATCTTGCTTCGTATCACTGCTTTTGCACTTGCTTTCTGCCATACAATCTGTAAACTACTGTATATTGAGGCCGTCATTCTGCCATACTATCTGTAAAATACTGTATATTGAGTCCATCATGCATTCTTTGTTGTTTAATTTGTTTCCTACTCGATTCACAATGTAACCTATGCTAAAAGTATTCTTGTATCTCGTATGCCCAGTTACCTCTGGGTTTGGAGCACCTTACAAATAAAATAAACTAACAAACAAACAAACACAGGCTACTCATGTGAGGCAGAAGATCCCACCAGCTACCATGCAAGCCATAAAAGAGGACGTTAATCCATATCTATCCAAGACAAAAGTACTATGTATGGTATTGCAACACACCCCTCTGCAGGTGAGGAGAGGTTTTGATGTTCTTTCGAGGCTGTAATCAAAGAGGATTTTCACTGTCCATCTGCACCTCCGTATCTGTGGTTGGTGCCCCTTCTCTCATTTCCCTCCCCCATGATACTTCCTGGCCTCTCCTGTGAAACAAATGTAAACAACACACAAAATAAAAAAAACACTGCAAGAAAGTTCCTTTTGGTGCCACCTTTCTCAGTTAAAAAATAGAACTTGTATCTTATAGATTCCATCTACTTTACATTTTTCAATAAAGTAGTTAGACTCAGTAAGATCCTCCAACATTTCCATCAGCATTTTGAACTGTGCTAATGGAATTAATAGACAATTGTATACTAGAGAAAATGAAAAAAGGACAGAAACAATTTTTTGCCATAAATACGTTTCTCTAGCATACAATAAGGACCGTAATCCATGGATCTTCATGACTATCCACTGTCTCTGCAGTCCCCTCTCCAGACCAGGCATCATTAAATGACCCGGATGGCAAGTGCACACCATTGCACATTACAGCCCTTCTATCCTTTTTACTTTTATGTTTTTAATACTCCCTCATTGCCTGCTTCCAAACAATAACACATCCATCCACCAATCACTTCCAAAAACTCTACATCTAACCTTATCATCATATTAAACTTCCACACACCAACTTCCACTTAACAATGTTCTAAAAATATTTTGCATCTCTATTTCCCTTACTTATTCAAACAAATTGTACACCGTGCTGCTATAAAGGTACACATGCATTGTGCAGTGAGAGAAGTGCATGAATCGAAGGCGGAGTAGGGATGGGCAAGTGCTGACGAGAGCCAGGGAGGGAAGTGCCCAGGGATGCCAAGGTGTGAGGCCACTGGCTAAGTGCTGGTGTGAAGGATTCCCAAGGGAGGGGTGCACAGCCACCAGGCAGTAGGCCGCAAGGGTAGTGGTGAAGAAGCGGGGTGGTACTGGTGTTGAGAAGGTATAGGCATGCAACCTGTTAGGTTCATGAGGGACCAGGTCACCAGTCCCATTGGCAGTGGTATGAGTTAGCAGGGAGGGACTGAGGGAAAACGGAAGAGAAAAGCAGAGTTTTGAAAAATGTCCAGAACTTAAGGAAGACCGGCTCAAGTCTGAGAGAAGAGTGGTGGCTGTTCCAAAGAAAGGTGCCAGCTGAAGAGAGAGACTTGCCTCCCACTCTCTGTTTGGAGAAACGTTTGACAAGCAGAGAATTGGAGTTAGGGAGTGAAGGGCTCTAGTATGTAGGGAGAGAAAATTGGAGATATCATGGTCCCAGCTCCATATAGTCTTGTTGATGATACAGAGGGTCTTCACGTTTCATCCTTCCATCGCCAGGAGCCAGTGTAAAGTTTTTTGGGATTCAGAGATATGATCCCTGGGCTTGAGGCCAAGGATAAGTCTTACAGCCCTATTCTGGATTAGCTGAAGAGGGCATAGGGAACAAAGGGAGAGGTTGAGAAAGAGACTGTTGCAGTAGTCCAGTCTAGACCAGACTGTACAGACGTTGAGCTTGTGAGGGAAAGTGAGAAAAGGTAGAATGCCTGTAAGGAGGTAAAGCTGAAAGTGGACCTTCTTGACAAGGTCCACGATTTAAGGAGTGAAGGAGAGAGGAGTCAAATAAGACCCCATTTGTTCTGGCCCCACAGGATTGTTAGGGTAGAGGACCCAAGGAGAGAATCCAGAGGGTAAAAGGGAAACAGGGCACATGTGTCCCAATAATCTCCTGCTTACTGGCATTGAGACAGAGATTGTTAGCCGCACACAATGCATGGATGTCAGTGGGAAAATTGGGGATAAAAGACAGGGAGCAGAAATTAATACGGAGAGGTTTCAAGGAAAGCTGTGTGGCATTGGTATAACACTGGAAATTAGGAAAAAATGCAGAGATCAGATGAACCAGAGGGACGAAATAGATTTTAAAGAGCCACAGCAATAGGATAGAACCCTGGCCCACGCTGCAGGTAGAGAGTGAGGCGGTGGAGCAAAATGGCCCAGTTGCAGTTGGGAAGGCCAGTTAGTGAAGAACCAGGTCAGGCTGTCCAGTGCCAGGTCCGTGATGCTGAAGGTATCATGTAGACATTAAATGAGGATAGAATGACTGATCATGTCAAAAGAGGATGAGAGATCGAGGAACACTATCCTCAATTGTACTGTGATTATAAATAACATATACACTTTAATTATAATTCCCCTATATTGAAAATACAGATTACTCTCCTATAGCACCTATAATAGCTATACACATATTACAATAATGTATGTGGCCATGCCCCCAAGAATCTGCCCACTGGCCACAACCACCACAATAGAATGATGCCATATAAAAAGTATGTGCAACACACCTTCAAATAACAAGACTCACCCAGAACCCCATTCCCACCACACAATCCCAATAATGTCCGCAGACAGAAGAATTAACAGCAGACAAGGCAGCACCTGCACAACTTCTTTTCACCTATAAAATGTGTTTCTGTTTTTGTTTTTATTTACTACAGCTACTAAAAAAATACTTCACAACATATTTCACAATGGCATACAAATTGTTTCAGTGCATGTTGGATATTCAAAAGAAAAATCTGATTTCTGACATCAGTGAAATGCATTCCATCACCTCAAAATCAAAAAATATTAACGCCACCCAACTTGATATTTCCGTTGTCAAAAGATGCCCTTCTTAAAGCATATAAAAAAGAACATACACCTTTATTGACATGCTGCCTAGCTTCTTCCATTTGAGGACAAAAAAAGTTTGGGCGTCTCCATATTTATCTTCGATTGATTGCAGAAACAAAATCAAAACAGTTCCGTTAGGCTTCTGAACATATCCTTCATGGCAAACTGCAAAGATCCTGCAGTCACATAGCCCACACTTTTGCCTTCACAATGCAAAATAATAATATCTGGACATTTAAAGTGAGCCATAGTCTCAAGAATGGTGATAAATGTTACCCAGTTTAAGCCACAATCTGCATTCCACGAAACTTCCACTTCGCCCAATCCAATAGTAGCAGAATTGCCACGAGATTCGATATAAACCTTTAATGAATGGAGCCAAGAATCTCCCACTATCCACACACTCTGCTTCTTAATAGCCATAGCCATCTTCACTACACAAAACAAAGAAATCACTTCCTACAGTATACTCCTGTACACTTCAACCCCTCCTCCTCCAGACCCACAAAACCTGATTGGCTAGTCCCCCAATGTCCTCACACCATGCTAGACATCCTTAAAAGACCCGGATGGCACGTGCGAGTCTGCGGACTACTGCAGTATCTGCGGACACCATCGCACAGGACAGCCCTTCTACCTACATTGACTACAACCACCACAATATGATTAAACCATATAACAAATATGTGAAATACACCTTCAAATAACAAGTCTCACCATAAACCGCCTCACTCCCAATGTAGTCCGCAGACAGTAAAGACGACCGTAGACTCAGCAGCACCTGCAACCAGAGGTGTTGCTAGGGCGGGGGACTGAGGGGGCTATAGTCCCGGGTCTTTTGGTTGTAGCCCCGGATAGAAGCCCCGAGTCCTGCCAGTCCCGCCATTAGCTTAGCCCCTGATCTTTTTGTGACCTAGCAACACCCCTGCCTGCAACGCTTTTATTCAACTATAAAAACAGCACCCTTTCATTTTTTTCAACTCCCCCACCCTTTACTGACTCCCTTTCGGCCACAAAATAACCCTAAATTAGTTTTCCAGATGCTGTCCGCAGATCCAAAATGGGTACCATTTAAAAAAATCAGACACAGCTCATGTTTTTCAACATCCAATCAGCACGCGCTGATATGGTCCAGAGGTGTACGCAGACCCCGAATCAGGAAGTGAGTCCGCGGATCACACCCAGATATCACACATTTTTTGTACCTACTTTTTGGCAATCTTTTCAAAAACTACTGGTCTGAATCACACCAAATTTGCAAAAGCATGCTTTTGAGACCAGGCCACTGCTCCTTGCGCGCACCTTTGGTGAAAATCCGTCCAGCGTTTGGGATGTAGGCGCAAGGACATTTTATTTTTCATTGTGTCTATGAAGATTTCAAAAATGTGGGATCTCCCTATAACTTTGCCCCATCTGGACAAAACCACACCAAACTTCACAAAATCATTCTGAGTGGGCCATATACTTTCTTTGCAAAGTTTGTTGAGGATTCATCCAGGGGGGACGAAGTTATAAGCTGCCAAAAAAGTGCTTGCTGGACATGTAAACATACAGCACCGGCTCAAGGTATGCTCAGAAGGACCGGCTGGGCAAGGGCACCCCCACGGCGACGCAAATGAAGGGCACTTTGCTTCCAGCTCACTGTCATGCAAACTGAAGTATAGGACCGATAGTTACATTTTCGTGACAGTGAGCTGTAAGCAAACTGCCCTTTATTTCCTATGGGTTCAATGGGTGAAGTGCCAGTGCCTGATAAAGAATTACCTGCACCTGGTGCAGCCTTTCAACACACAATACAAGAACAGCAGGCAGCTCTGTTACTGTGCAGCTGAGCCCCCTGCTGTTTTTGTGATGTGTGTTTAAGGGCAGCACCCAGCGAGAGACAGGGAGAAAAGCTTTTTCGTTGTGCCCCTGCAACCACACCAGAGGGCGCACAGAAAAATCCTGCACAGCACGCTAGCAGACCTGGCCCTGGCACGGAATAAATATCTATTCTCCCTGCATCAGCACCGTCAGCCCCGGCTCCTCTGTGCTCTATGCTCCTCAGTCATTACAAAAGCACCACAAATAGAGATGAATATGTCGAAATTAGAACCATTTATTTCCGATTTGGAAGCCACCTTTCTCTGCCCTCTGCATTTTGTTCCTCCGTTTGTTTATTTCTGATATCGGTCGAATGACGCCTTCTTTGGGGAAGGTATACACAGTGCTTTAAGTGGGCCGGGGCCAGCAGGTGTGGGGCCCGGCAGTCTACAAAACGTGGGGCTGAGCCAGGGACCTGCTGGTGCCCACCTGGCCCACCATAACTTTGGTGGTACACATTATTCCATCGCGGCCACAGCCGAGATGGGAGATGCACCTGCCATTAAGTTAGGCAAGCTGACAGAAGTGCCAGCCAGCCATAGAAATGCTATGGCTAGCTGGCCCTTCTGTTATTCACTGTAAATTCCTCTGGTGACTCCTCGCACTAGGGGTCACCAGAGGAAATCACTGTCCGTTTGTGTCCCGCCCCCTCACCAGGTCACCGTGGCGTCTTTGACCCTCAGCAAACCTGGGGACTCTGTGCTAATTTTTGTGTTTTATAGAAGATGGCATTAAGCCATCTTTCATAAAGCTTTGCCGATGTCAAAGCTTTATAAAAGATGGCTTGAATTGTGTACTTTTCAAACCATCTTTTATAAAAATAGAAATGTTTAAAAAAGATGGCTTGAAAAGTTCGCAACCCATAATGTATGCACACACACACACATATATTAATGTTATATTTTTGTGTGCGCACCTTACAATGGTTTGTGTACTATGCAAGTCATTTTTTATAAGCAAAGAAATATGTCTTGCATAGTACACAAACCATAGTAAGGTACGTATGCAAATATATAAATGCTTACATGCATTTATATATTTGTTTGCGTACCTTACTATTGTTTATGTACTTTTTTAGGCCACTCCCATCCCGCAAGCCACGTCCCCAAATGAGGCCCCGCCTCGATTTCTTACCCCACTTAAATCCCTGGGTATACAGGACTTGCATTGAGCCATGGACACCTGGGGGAAAAGGAGGAGCAGGGGGAGTTGGCAGCACGTGAGTGGTGACCGGAATGTTTACAGATGTGAAAGTGTGGAACACGTCCATCTGCCAATGAATACCGTCTGCTTCACATTGTACAAGAGCTAGCCTGCACACTTGTAGCAATGTTCCCGGAGAGTAGCTAGCCAGATGGCCTGCACTTGTGCACACCTTCATCGGCGCCTTAATGGGTGATCTACAGTGGGAGGGTCGCAAGGCCTTCTTTAATGTTCTTGAAGTTGTCTCTTCTGGTTATTCAGATTTTTCCCAGTTGTTTGTTTCCGATGTGTAGAGGGTTTCGGGGCTCCCCTCCGAGCTGGGCTGTCAAGTCATGTACTGTAGACACCTCCATAATGCCACGCAGCCACATTGATGGTGCGTGGACGCTATTGTGCACAGTTCCCGAGCTGTCTAAAATGCAGTGTGGCATTCCAGGCACTTTGCTGTCCTAGTATTCAAGTCTCTGTTTGATCTGAATTAAGCTGGTTGTTTGCGGTTCCAGTTCAGCGATCATGTTTTCCTACAGCTTAACCAATGAACCTCAAGAGCAAATGGGGGGCTGAGATTGAGTTGGGGCACAATGTTATCGGGTCTTGTAAAGAGTCCAGCATTCCATAAAACCAGCGGTCGGGCGAATGGTCAGACAAGTGTTGTGAGAACATTGTGGGGGTGGCAGAATGCAAACTCCCTGCCTTTTCAGGGAGGGTTGTTCCTTCGCCAGTTATTGCAGGTGCATCATTGTTTGTTAGCACTGAAGAGCTATGTATGAGTCGGGGAGATCTAAGTGGTCCGAGTGAACTCTTGTTCGATTTGGACCCAGAGGTGAGCCGAGGTATTTCTGTCGTGCAGCTGTTGTTACGGCTGCCTCCCTATGAATTTCCACTGTAATGTCTCTGGAGGCAACACTACCCTGTGCCGAAAGGTAGTTATTGACATTTTGAGAAAGAAACCCTTTAAGAGGATTAACCACGTCCTTTGCTGGAACCACTTGGCCCTGGGGAGGCAGATACAATGGCCCAGGCTCCAAAAACATCACTCTCTTTTCAGCCCGGGCACCAGCAGAAAGGTACGGAAGCGGATTAAGAAATCCAGGCCGCAGGTATGTATGGAGGTATATAGGATCAAGCACACTAAGTGCCAACCCTCAAGGGCCACCGGGCAGGTCCTCCTTGGTGGTGGATCTTGGTGCCACAACAAGTGGCTCATCTAAGCGAGGAGCTTTGTGTTCTTGAGCAGAGTAGTAAGGAATTATCAAATGCTGCAGGCCTGGTGTGGGGAGATTCTGATCTCTGCAGAAGGTGCACACACAAACACACAAACAGCAGCATATGTAACGCCTGCGCACATTAACCCGCTGAGCCTGGAGTAGGACCTCTGCAACAGGTGAAGTAGTCCACTGCGCTGCTAGCCGCAGCCTCGCCAGGGCACTGGCACGTGGCAGCTGTGGCGTTGTTCCTGTTACACAATGATGGGTTTTTCTGGCCTGGCTCCCGTGGACTCCGCTGCAGTCCCTGCATACCTGTCTAACCTCTGGGTTTTACCCGGAGACTCCAGGTTTTTACGCTCTTCTACCTGGTCTGCGGGGAAGAGTGTGGAGTCTCTGGGGTTTCTGGCCATTCCTGCGTCTCCACTAGATTTGTGTGCTTTGATCCCTTTCCTGCCATGCATGCAATACCGTCAAGTAATGCTGTGTCCGTCAGCACTTCCTAACAGCACATCTGACGGGTGTGAATGTTTCTTTGCTGCCCACCCTCCCCCAAACGCGCTCATGTTTGCCTTCAAAGCAAGTTAACTGTAATGAAGGGCAGACATTACGGCCTCCGCTATGGCAAACGTGTGCTACCTCACATGTGGATAAAAAAAAAAGCCATTGTGGGGTGTTGGAGAGATTTCATTACCATGTTGATAATGCACTCAGTTTACATAGACGTTCACATTTGAATATATATATATCCCTCTACTCTCTGTTCTTCCTCTGGCCCCCCTTGTGGCCACCTCTCCTCCCTCCTTCTCTGCCTTTCCCCTGTTCTCCCCGACAGGTTTCTAGACAAGTCTGATCTATGAAAGTCTCATCAAAACAGGTTCACCCCTGTTCCTCCAAAACCATCAAGGACCACATTGACACCCTTGCTCCTGCCCTGGCTGACTTCTGAAAACACAACTTTGCCACTGGAGCCTTCCCTTCCCCCCTGAAGCACTCCCTTGTGCACCCTCTTCTCAAGAAACCCTCGATCGACCCCTCCTGCCTGGCTAACTATCATCCATTCTCCATCAATCCTTTCCTGGGCAAACTCCTGGAAAAGCTGGCCATGTCAGAGCTTAATCTTCATACTGAATCTGTTGGTTGTCTCCATGACCATCAGTCTAGCTTCAGAGCAGCCAGAAGCACAAAAAACTCCCCTCTGCTGAACATCCATGAAGACCTGATCTCCAACCTCGATTCTAATACCCCCTCTGTCCTTATCTTACTCGATCTCTCTTCTGCCTTTCACACGGTCAACCATGCCATCCTGCTCAACCGGCTCTGTGATAACATGGGTATCACCTATCAGGCCCTGGCTTGGCTGACCTCTTTCCTCTCCTATCGACCCTCCCAGTTCCAACTAGGGCCCTTCCTCTCCTCCATCTCTCTACCTGTGGTGTTCCCCAGGGATCAAACCTCTCTCCCTGGCTGTTCAACCAATACTTGGCACCTCTTTCCCAGGGCATTCCGCTCTCTGACCCAACTTTCAGTGGTATGCGGATGACACTCACCTCGTTTTCAGGCTCCCTTCTGCCACCTCTTCTCCTTCTCACATTTCTGACTGTCTGTCTGCTATCCAGGAGTGGTGTTCTACCAACAACCTCTGCCTTAATGTCAGTAAGACAGAGATTCTCCTCATCGGCACACCTGCTCCCTCCTTTCCTGTCACTTTCTGGCCGGCCTCCCTTGGCCCTCTTCCTGCTCCCACCTATGAGGCTAAGAACCTCTGTGTCATCTTCGACTCCACACTCTCCTTTACTCCTCACAGCTCTGATGTCTCTAAGAAGTCACTCTACCAACTGCACCCCCTCAGAGGTATTCTTCCTTTCCTCTCCTTCCCCCAGAAGCTCACTGTCTACAGAGCTCTGGGCCTCAAGACCAGGGATCGCATCTCTCCAGCACTGAAATCACAGCACTGATTCCTAGTGGCTGTGAGGATTAAGTTCAAGCCCCTCTGCATCATCCACAAGGCATTCTGGGGCCTAGGGCCTCAATACCTCGAACTCTCTCTTTGTAAATATCTTCCTACTCAAGCTCTTTGCTCCTCCGCCTCCAACTCCCTCGGGATCAGTTGCTTCTCTTCCTTTGGCTGGGGCCTCCCTCTGGAACAGCCTCCCTGCCTCTCTGAAACTTGAGGAGAACCATCTGCAGTTCAGGAAGGACCTCAAGACTTTCCACGTTGCTTCTGCCTTCTCTCTTCCTCTCCTGCTGAATTCCTGGCTGAAACTGAAACTGAACTGGTTACCTGGCTTCCCTCTGATGTCGGGCCCAGGTCCCCTCCCCGCCAGTTACACA
The DNA here is from genome assembly GCF_040938575.1 of Ambystoma mexicanum. Taxonomy (NCBI): domain Eukaryota; kingdom Metazoa; phylum Chordata; class Amphibia; order Caudata; family Ambystomatidae; genus Ambystoma; species Ambystoma mexicanum. The sequence continues at coordinate 1,401,662 of NW_027182481.1, read as the reverse complement.
CCTGCACTGCCCCATTGGCTACCCTTGCACTTGGTTCTGTATCTGCAACCCTACAGTCCCCCTACCTGCACTTTGGAAACCTGCTGTTGCACTTACCCTTGCACTTGCCACCAGCTGGCAGCACTTCTATTATTGTTTTATCCCATGAACTGTACTGCCCCTTCCCCTTGCACTTGCTCGATCTGAATGACACCTGGCCTAGCAGGATCATTGTCTCTGTCTTCCATTTGTTCCCCCTCCCTTGCCTCGTCGCGCCTTGAGACACTTGTGCATAAGTGTGTTATAAATGCCATATCAGATCATCATATATATTTGTGATGGATCCTTTAATATATTTTGCACGTTTGGTGCTTATTACAATCCTGTTTATTAAACACTTACAACAATCTTAAATGTATTGCAACTTGTGGACGTGACCTTGCAGACATGTGGGCGGACCATTCCGGTGACGTACATTTACGGGTTTTTCATTTTGGAATGTTGGCAGGTATGACTCCCTGTGCTGCTGCTGCTCCCAGAAAATGATGTTGTGATGTAACGCTCCCGCTCGATAGACCTTGTGAAGAGCTAAGTATGTTTTGTTAAAGCTCTGATGCGGCTTACGGTTTTATCCAACACTTGTGTAAGTGAAGCAAACCTTCCCTTTATCCACTTCATTAGAGGTCGTTTGGTGAAGTTTTGGAAAGAGCTTTGCATTCTGGGACTTGTAGTCAAGCACACGTAACTGTAGCTTTTGCATATTTGGATGGGAATTCCCATCCAAATATCCAGAAGATAAAGTTTTAGTAGGGACTAGGAAGTCCTGGGTGTTTTAAGAATACATGGATTGACCCTAATAGAGTTGTAGGCGTGACCTTACATGCAGAAGCTGTGCAACTCAGGAAAAGGTTACCTCTTGCACTGCTTCCCCCCCCACCCACCACCACACTCTCGCCTGAAAAAGACCTCAACACCAGTCGTGATAGATATGTTTCTACCCCGTAGACTTCAATGCGTCTTTAGGATTAAACTTTAGCATCAGGTCCTGGGGGTCCGTTTTTAACTGACTTCCGAAGTTTAAAAGCGCCCAGTTAAAGCATTTTGAAAACTTAAACTACCTTTGTCTGGATATGACGCTCTCTACCTCTTCCTTGTTTGAATTGTACTTGTTGTTCTCTGAATCTCCCAAGAAAGAGAGGAAGGACAGAGAGAGAAGGAAAGAAGAAACAAGGAAGTAAACAAACTCACTAAAGAAAGAAGCAGAGAATCGCCTGTGGTGTAATCTTTGTTACAGTGCTTGTGTCAACAGCTTGGCTGGAGCTCTGCCAGTGATTGTGAAATCTCACACATTGCAAAACTCTGGGGAATTGGGCAATCTAATCGCCTTCCCAGAAACGGAGAGGGAAGTTGTCTACAAAAAGGCAGGTGGGGAGAAGTGCACTTCTCATTCCTTGTGCAGACCTGCCAGTGAGCGCCAGAAGAAGCAGAGCTAAGCGGCACAGAGGCAGTTCCTGTTACTTAGAGGGTCCCGAGGCTCCAACTCGAGAGGCCTTCACATATCTTCACAAGGTAGGAAGTCCACCTGGCAACCTAGGCTCTCTTGTGTAATGTGTCTTCCATCCAGTGGCCTGTCGTTGCTCATTAGCCATTGAATCGGGTGCTTAAATGCAGTAAATTGTCAGTTTGGTTGTTAAACATTTACCTACGGGTGTACCATCCCTCCATCCTACGGTCCAGGAAGGAATTAACCTTACTAAACCATATCACTTCTCACCATCTTGAGCTCTTCACTTTATTATTTTGCATTATATTGTTTGAAGCGCAGCCCTTGCGCGAGAGACGCGCAGCACTGTTACCACCATGTAACATGTCACATGGTTACCACCATGTGACCTCTACACAAGTCCTGGGAGCTACCATTCTCCCAGGAGGGTGCACATATAACAGGCGCTAGCACTTGGGCGTCTGGGGAGCTACCATGCTCCCAGGAGGGGGGACATATAACAGGCGCTAGCACCTGGGCGTCCTGGGAGCTACCATGCTCCCAGGAGGGGGGGGGCATATAACAGGCACTAGCACCTGGGCATCCTGGGAGCTACCATGCTCCCAGGAGGGGGGACATATAACAGGCGCCAGCACCTGGGCGTCCTAGGAGCTACCATGCTCCCAGGAGGGGGGGCATATAACAGGCATTAGCACCTTAGCACCTGGGCTGGCATCTTCACTGTGGCGCAGTTCTGCAAAAGCCACGTCTTGAGATATTTGCAAAATTGGAGAATTGTCAAGGCAATCCGGGCCAACACCACAATCAAGTGTTTTATCTTGGCAAAGGGCAAATGTGCTTCATGTAACACCTGTCTTGTGTAATGTGTTAATGTTTGCCAAAAACTACCAGGATCGTTTAATCTTACTCTCTTTAGATGCACAAAGCATTTCATCAGTCTCCTGGACCTTCTGCTGCAAGCTCTGACATGGCATGGTATATGATGGCTATTGTATCGCTTTAGTTATAATCTTTTACTCGTCTCCCTCTGCCCATATGTCAGGGACACGTTGCTATGGTGAATGTGGTGTTGTGCACCAGGAACGTGGATATAATGTCTGCCACTGTTCTAGCGCTCATTAGACACAATTGTATCTGCAGTGCCTGTCTGCAAGCTGATGCAGGTCACCAGGATCTTTTTCTCTGCTTTTCCTGCTATGTAATTTGCTTGCTCTCTCTCTCTGCTACAGATGCTTCTCGGGTCATTCTGCCATGTATATGTGCTGTTTCCTTCTCCTTGTTCAGTTTTCTTCCATTATTTTCCACTTTCTCCCTTTCTGGAATGTGCCCTGCCTTCGCCCTCAATTCCTTCCAGTATTCCATCTCTGTATTTCTTTGCTGCTCTTGTCTTCAAGCTGCCCCAGACCCTTGGACCTCTGAAGTTTCCTGGCTGCTTCATTGGGTCCCAGCCACACAGAACCTGCACCTACCACCTGGAGAGTTTTCCCCGTACTTGGGGGTCTTTCCCTCATTTAAGGACAGCCCTAAGGGGTTGGGGGGGTCACTGTGAACTCTGGTATTCTACACTGATCAGAGAGCACAGTGGCATCTGACGCGGGTTGATCTTACCTGTACACTTCTCGCCACACCCAAAGAGACCAGGTAAGGCTGACCTCTGATACCATATCTATTTTGATGACTCTTTCTCCCCCTTACCCCAATACATCGAGGAACTCAGCAGGTCTGCCCACTATCGCCACTTCTTATTGTTCTTATTTTTAGAACTGCTAAATGCAGCCTTCTCACATATTTCTGGAATTAATATTGTCGATATTTCTGTCGGAAGTTCGGCATATGCTGATGTCATTCAGCTCCATCTTTCTAAACCATCCTTCTCTATGTATTGTCTAACTTTGGCCTGTTAGTAAGTTCTCCAGAGTCTCTGATTACAAACGAATTCTTCATAAATGCAAAATCCGCCTCCTTAGTAACATCTGTTCACGTCTGCTCCCCCACATTTATTCAATGCTTTTAATACTCATGTTATTAAATATCTTGGCATTACTTTAATGATACATTGATATTACAATTACATATAACATTGATGAATTAACCTCCACGTGATCTCCCCTATTACTCTCCCGGTGTAGATGCCTTTCCTCGTGTACTCTTCTTTTTCTAGCTCATTTTCCCAATTCTTTCATGGTTATTGCCCTGTTCCCCTTCTGTTTGTTGTCCGCTACGGTTTCTACTACGCACTCTTCCTCTATTTGTGTTTCTTCTCTTTGGGCAAACTAGAGAGGCAGTAGGTTTGGCGGTTCTGCTATCCTGGGATGTGTTCTCTTTTGAAGTTGTACTCTTGCATTTTGGAGGCCAGTCTTGTTAGTCTCAGATTCTGACCTCCTGCCTTCCTACGCCTCGATATATGAGTGCGTGGGAAACCCATAGCCTGAATGTCCTTCCCCATGTGTACGGTCTGAAGTAGTTCTCGGCCCGTGTGCTCGCCAACATTTCCTTTTCAATTGCTGAGTAATGCTGTTCGGATGTGGTCAGTGCCTTTGAGGTCTTTCCCAGTGCCTTGCATCAGCGCTGCTCCTACTCTGTCTGCACGCGCATCTACTGCTATGATATTGGCTGCCCTGAAAGCTTGTAGGCTCGGTGCCTTTGCTTTGACCATCTTTATTCAATCGAAAGGGACTTTGCAATGTTCTCTCAACTCCTAGTGTTTTCCCTCCCTTAATGGTTTCCATGAGCATTCTGTCTGGTTGCAGCAGTCACTCACGAATTTAGCATTGTACTCGGTCATTCCCATGAATGAATTCAATTGTTCCTGGCTCTGGGGTTCAAACCCTAGTTCTGTTGCTCGGATTGACGCTTTCTTTTGGCTGGATTTCTGCCTCTGAGCTGGAATACCCTCATGATGTCCAATTTGTCCTTGCTTATTTCAAACGTCCAATTCTTTTGTGTGAAAGCCCCTTTCTGTCTCTCTTCTGAGGACACTTTCCAGCATGTCTTTGTGGTCTTCTTCATTGGTCAATTATATTAGGATATGATTCTGAAAGTGATTCTAACCCTATCGTTTGGAAAACTGATGCAACATTGATATGTGCCAAATGCTATCAAGACTGATGTTCCTGGCTTTGACTTGGGATGTGGATTCACCGGATGATAGGCACTTGTTATTTCTGTTTACATTCCTTGCAATGATGTCATCATCTGTTATTTAGGGCAATAGGAAGATTCCACTTGCCACTTCTTGATTCAGTGCTCTGAGGTCAACGCACATTCTCAGTTTGTCCGTTCCGCTTCTTCTGGTTATCACAACTGGGCTCAGCCACTCTGTGGCATCAATCCTTTCTATAAGCTTTCTTCAAGAAGCCAGTTTAAAAGTGTTGGTATTTCTTCCCTTGCCATTACCGGTACTGCTCTCACTCTGTTTCACTGGTATTGTCCCTTTCCCAAGTTTGCTTTCGTGCACATAACCTTTCAACTTTCCTATTGAATCTTCAAATACTGCTGCACACGTCTCTAGTGTGTTTTTGTCCTCATTTTCTGTCACCTCCACGGCTTGTTCTTTTGAATTGGGATCTAATTTAATCTCCAGCTCTGCTTGAAGTGGCCATCCTAGCAGTGTATCTCCTGTGTCTGACAAATACTTTGCCCCCTGTCTTCCTAACCTAGAAGTATCGCGTTTGGTTTGTATCTTTACCTCCACATTCCCTGGGGTGGGATTGGGGTTTCTTGAACTTCTTAGCTTCTCTTCCCCATGTTCATTCCCACTGCTCCTCCGCTATTAGCGTGAGGTCTGACCCTGAGTCGGCCATCATTCGTGTTTATTCCTCATCTATCAGCATGTCACAATATGGCTTCTCCTTTCTGCATTTTGTTCTTGAGCATCTGTACAGTTAGTCGCTTTGCTCAGATAGATTCTTCTTCGGATTGGTCATAATCACTGTCTTTGCTTTTTTGCGCTTCTCTATTGTGTGTCATTTTGCACACTTTTTCCCTGGCCTAGTGCATTCTTTGTCGTTCGCGGTGCCAGCTGTAGCCATCCTTTTCCTCTTCTGTTGGTCGAGTCTGACGGTGTATTCCTTCCACGTTCATCAGTACTGCAGCTTTTCTTATTCCACTTGCTACTTTGAGGCCAGATGCTGCCACGTACACCGTGAGCATTACTGCCATACCTGGGCTCGCACAAAGGTTTGTGGCACTGCAAGCTGTTGCACCATAGTCCTTTATACAGCTGTATACCTTCTTCAGAAGTTCCTGTTCTCGTTGTCCTTTCTTTTCTTGTTTTTGGTGTCTCCTCCATTTGTGTAATTCTCCATCCAAATCCCATCCTCGGCTGCCATTCTGGAGTCGTTTTGTATATATGGAAATTGAAGTGATCTCTTCAAAATGAGTCTGTGTGCTTTATTGTATAAAGTACTCTTAATAAGTATTAATTATTATGCAGACATGATGATTGTAGAGAAGCACTCAAGCACTGCACTCTCGTTCTCCGCCACTCTCCCGAGTGAACATGGGCATCACCCACGTGCATGCTCCCCGGCACCCATTTGCCCATTACACATACAATATGTGTGCACATCACTGCAGAGACTCTGAAACTCATATCTCCCACAGCAATAGCCACTGGGTGGGTGGGTGGTGGGTGTGTGTGCGTGTGTGTGTGTGCGTGCTGCCACTCACTCTCAAGATCAGTAGTTCAATTACCAGTTTTATCCTCCTAATCCCTTACTCTTTAAGATTCAGACGACAGAAGTGAAAGATGCCACTGCTTCCAAGCACTACACTCGCTTTCATATACAAATGTGCACACCTACCCAAGCAATTAAATCCAAGTGACACCTGCAGGTGTGCTCTGGGTACTCATGCCTTGGCATTGCCACGAGAATGGATTGAGTGCACACATAGACAAACAGCAATTGCAAACTATGTGTCTACCCTTGCATACCACACTCCACCTGTGTACACTTCTGTGCCAATTGTTTCGGCCTATTGGCCGCGTTCCAAGCTAGGACCCAAGACTCAGAATGTGCTCTATTTCTATTGCAAGGGTGGAGAAGTACGAGTCTGACACAGTGGTGGCATGCTTGTTGGCAAAGGCTTTATAAAATGAAAACATAGGAACAACCTATCTTGCTCTATTTCTATGAGGGTTGCTCTACCTCCACAAAACCCTAAAGACTCTGTCAGGAAGCCCGTAAAAGTAAAATGCCCTCTGCCCTGCGTCTAAACCTATTTCCATCCCTTACACTAAACTAACTAAGGAAAAAGGTGGCCTCTTCTTGATCCAGAAGGGGGCTTCTCTCACTCTCTGGTCACAGCCCTATAAGGTTCAGTTTGTGGTGTGAAAACACAATGAGTGACACACTTACCAAGTATCAAATGGGGTGGGGGGGTCTAATCCCCCTTGTTTCTTCCTCAAACTTTAGTGCCAAGGCTGGTACACTATCCTGTCGGACTTGACTGTAGAATTCAGAACTCCAGCAAATATCTCGTCCTTTTGAAATGGGTTCTCAACCCTTGTTTTCAGCCTCTTGTACTCTTTCACATGGGTCCCAGATCCCTCTTGGCTGTCACTGGTTCCCCCTCAACTTGTTCTCTCTCTCGGGTTCTCCTCGACTCTTTCACATTGGTCTCCGATCCCTCTGCGCTGTCTCGTGTTCCCTCAGAGTCTTTCACATGGGTCTCAGATCCCTCGGGGCTGTCTCAGGATCTCCTCGGCTTCTTCTGCCATTCCTTTCTCTCCTGTGTGGGTCCCAGGCCTAGTTTTATCCCCTTGGGTTCTCCCTGACATGCTTTTGGTCACTTACGCTTGAAAGTGTCTCTTCCTCTTGTACGAGTCCTTGACCCTTGTGCCCTGCCTTTGTGGGCTTTGTCCACCTGCATATGGGTCCCAGACCCTGGTGTGTTGCTCTGTCAAACTAAACAGACTTGGTGTACTCTCCAGCCAGGTACTGTTCCACGTAGGATATGTTATGCATTTCGATTCAGCTTTTCTTTTCCCTTGTATTGCTTTTGGGGGTCTAACACAGTTTCTGTGATTCACTTTGGTCCCAGACCCCTGTATGCTGGTCTTCCAGGACACTTGGTTTACTCTCCTGAAAAGTGTTTACTGATGCCCTATGTCTCTGTGTCTTTATATCTCTCTTGGGTTCCTTGACCCCTGCATTATCAACTTTCGCTCGTATTGGGTCTTCAACCCTCCTTAGGTTCCCCTGGTTCAGCTCCCAGCCCCTCTCATGGACCACGGCAGCACCCGTACCTTGTTTTTGGTTTCCTGCTGCATGGCGTGTTCCTCGAGCTCCTCCTACACTCTGTGCAACCTTCCGATCCTCCAGTCTCTCCTCGCACTGTCTGCTGCATTCCTGCTTCTCCTTCAGTGAGTCAGGCTACACGGCTTTGCTCCAGGAGGCATCCCAAGCCTTCCACTCACTTGGGTTCTCGTCTGCTTCTCGTGCTCAGCTGGGTTTTTGGCAGCTCCTTCGCAGACTGCAGTTTCATTCCACCGTCTTCCTGTTCTACAGCTTCTTCCTGTGTTTCTCCATCTGCTGCATTCAGACTTCACTCTCAGTTCCTACGGGGCAAGCTCATTGTTTCTAGGCATTAGACAAAAGTGTAGGTAGATGGGGGACAGTGGAAGCATGCACAAATTGAGTGTTTTGATTGAGGGGCATACACATAAGGTGGTGTGGGGGAGGCTTGATATTGATGTGCTGTTGGGGGTGTGAAGGGATGTTGAAAGAGCTGGCCATATATGTTGTGTATGCTTGTGTCTTATTTCCCATCCCCACCGCCTACATTATTGTTCCATAAGGATCGTACAGGGGTGGAAGAGGAATGCTACTGAAGGGGTGCCTGACACAAAATAACTTTGCAGATGGACAACCATCAACCAGCCTCAGATGATCTTCACCAGCACTCAGAGTGCGAGGATGGGAACCTCATGCCTGCCAGTCCTTGTCGCAACACCTGGAAGCCGCATAAATCATCTGCGGCGCATGAAATCCTTGCAGCTTATTATGAAAATAGCACGTGCGGTAGGATTTTCGTTTTAGATAACAAATAGCGTTGCTATGAAAAAGCGCTTTTGATTCTTACATGCTCATCTAAATTCGTCAACAACCGTGTGGCATTTTTCTGCGTATTTTACTGCCTACCATCATTCTGAGGCAGTCTGTATTGCGGCTGTCTGTGCAACTTTCACGTGCGCCCTTGTTTTCCTAGCACCATGCAGCATTTTGAAGATGGCTGCCGCCTTCTTCTCATCTTGAGAAGGCCCACGGACGTCCTCCTCACTTACCTCTCTCTTCTTGATTGGCTCTTTCTTCCTTCATTTGACCTATCAGGGACCGGCAGGCTTTAGCTGGACCCCTTTCAAGGCACACATCTAGAGCATTGTCTGCACCTGTCCAGTCCTGGCTGGGCTTTGTGACCTCCCTCTTTCCCGAACCCTCATACTCGCACTCCTGGGCCATGTGATCGCCCACTCAGCAATCACGTAAGTGAGGACCTGTTTCTATGCTGCCTGCATCATCCTCTGAACATCGAGCCTCTCCCAAAAACCTTATTAACTATCCTCTGAAAATATTTTCCTCTTACTGTCATATCAAAAAGAAATGCAAACAACACACACATCCTCTTGGACTTCACCCTACTGCTACACCCCTGTACTATTCTGCTTATATACCTGTTGACCCCCACAAAATCATATTTTAGCTGTGTTCACATATTGATGTCCTGCTTCCGTGTTAAGATTCATATTTTAGCAATGTGCACATAGTGACGTCCTGCTGCTGTTTTAAAATTCATATTTTAGCAGTGTGCATAACCTGCTTCATGAGAATGCGTTAACAAGTCTGCCCCTCTGTACTGTGTCTAGTCTGCTTGTTCCTCCACCTCCTCAGTTCCTATTGACCCTCTGTTCTGTTACACCCCTCAGCCCTACTCAGTCTTGTGCCCTGTCTCTCCCCCCTCTACCTACTGATCTCCTTCTACCTCTGTGACCTCAGCCTGGTTAAGTGTACCTTACTCTTTGCAGTTTGCTATGGTGCTCTCTATCTCTCCTATCTTCTCTAACTGCTTCTCTATCTCTTATCCTCCTCCCCTAACCAGGTCCAGGAGGAAGAAGCTCAAGAAGGACATACTGGGCTCTAACCCATTCCTTCTCATTGAAGACACCTATGTCTCTGCCTCTGCCTGAGAGACTCTCACCGACATACACTTTGTTGTTCCCTCACCTGACCTATGGACTCTCCATATGATCGCTCTTCTCTCTCCTTTCTCTTCCTCACCCATCAATGGTCGGACCCGCTGGGAGGTCCTTCTTGCCCTCTCCAACTCCAGGGTCATCATTAATGTCTACTGCAATCTGACCATCATTGTACAGTGTCCCCAACCCAACCTTCTACTCTTTGATAGGCTCCTCCCCCGCCTTATTACCCTCCATCTGCTTTCTGCACCAGCTCCTTCCGCAGCCTTGGCCACATCGCCAGCTGTGCTCACCTTGGCCCCCTTGCCGCCTTCTAACCATCTTTTGACCCTCGCCACAGCATCCTTGCTGCCACCCCACACATTGACAACCCCATCAGCCTCATCCTCTTTGGTGAACCTGCCACCCACTAATACCATATATGCGGCTGCCTTGCCTCCTGCGGCCCCTCCTGCACTGGCTCCCTTCTCAACCCCTATGGTCCCAGCTTCCTTGCCAGCCTTGACTACTCTGTCCGCTTCTGCCTCTGTCCCTAAGGCACACTCATCACTTCTGCTCCCCCTGTAAGTCATTCACCGATGGCAATCTGCTCCACATTGCCACACTTAACACTCGCTCAGATATCAAACACTCCTCTGACATCTATAACCTCCTTGAACTCCTGGATCCTGATGTTCTTGCCCTCACTGAAACCTGGTTCAAGGATAGCTCTATCACAAGTTTTGACACACTTCTCCCAGAAGGCTACACGATACTCTCTCTGTCTAGACCAAACAGACCAGGTGGGGGAGTAGCTCCTGAATTGATCACTGTGTCTGTTATTCCCACACAGACCTACTCATCCTTTGAGTGCCTGGTCTGCAGGCTGCCCCTCTCTACTAACTCCTCATTCCTGCTGGCCACCTTCTATCGCCCACCTGCTCAGCCCTCACTCTTCCTCTCGGAATTGTCTGACCTGACCTCCTCCTTCCTTTGTTCCTCTTCTCAACTCCTCCTACTGGGTGATCTCAACATCCATCCTGACTCACCTGATTCCTCAGGACCTTTCCGCAACCTTTGCGACTCTCTCTCTCTTTCCATCTTACCCTCACTGCCAAAGCACAGCGCTGGCCATACCTTGGATGCTTTCATCTCAACTGGCATTCCTCTATCTATCCCTCTCACTACTTCACTCTCCTGGACTGATCACTCTCTACTCTCTTCTCACTTGAAGCTCTCCTCACCTCTCGCATCGGTAAGCCCGGCACTGTCTCCTGCCTACAAGGTCATCCGACCCATGAAAAGAGTGTCAGTAGCTGCCTTTGCCTCCTTCTACTCTCCTCATTCCACTCCTGTGGCTGACTCCCACCCTGACACACCCCTCTCTCACTTTAACCTCTCAGTTTCCAACACTTCTGATTTTCCCCTGTCATGAGGATATGATTTAAGCCTACCAAAAAAGTGCAACGTTTGGTACGACTCCGAACTGGCTGCCCTTAAACGCAAGTGCAGGGCAGCCGAATAGAAATTGGATTCCTCGGGGGAATCCTCTGACACACTGGCCTGCCGCCCCTCCAAAGGCAGTATAGACTCTGCATCCTCTCCAAGAAAAGAGTCTTTATTCAAGCCCACATCTGCACGGCAACCTATAACACGGCCAAACCTTTCAAAGTCTGTAAGGAATCAGCCAACCCTACAGCAGTCTCCTCCACCATTTCACCCACCCAGGCCCTTTGCTTGGCCCTGGCTGCACACTTCAACTCAAAAACACAGGATATCCTATCCTCTCTCTCTTCCTCACCACCTCATGCAGCAACATCTCTTGTATCACCTTTGGCCACCTCCACCCCTCCCCTTCTTCTCTCTTCCGCGCCCGTATCAGACCTGAGGAGGTCACTAGACAAGTCAGGTCTATGAAAGCCCCTTCCAAGCAGGTGGGACCTGTTGAGGCGCAGCTTCTACCTGAAGCGTCCCCTCGGAGATGGCCCTGCCGGCGCAGGAATGATACACGGGAGCCGGGGTGTCATGCAACCTCTTTTATTCAACTCTTCAGCGGAACTGCCGAACCTGCCCTCGTCCCTCCCCTTCCCCTGACGTCACGTCCGGGAAGTCATGTCCTGTGGGACCCAACAGGGGGCCGCCCACACAACGATGTGGGCAACCTGACATCTCACCCCTTTTTATCATGCGAGTTGAGGGGCTCCCCTCTTACCCTATCTCCTCGATAAGTCGCGTCGACTTCATGCGACTCCTCTGCGGTCTTGTTGTCTTGATCGGGGTCGGTTCGTCCCTGGCGAGTGTGGGGAGGGGCGCCAAAACTGTCTATTGATTCCCCTTTTTCCTGTCTTGTTGTGTGGAACATGTGGCGCTCATAATCCACGTTTGTATGTGGTGCAAAGTATTCGGACAGCTTGGCGTGTAGCTCCCCGTATGTGACTGTTTCTACATTCAGCAGCTCCCCCGCAATGTCTCTTACCGCTGGTCCCACTGCCATAAACAGTGTGTTTTTCAGTCTTGTGTCGTCCGTCAATCCTATGGCACCTGTGTAGAACTTGAAGTCCAGTAGCCATATGTTCCATCTGGGCCCCAGATTTGAGGTATCTCTGATTTCAAATGGGTTGGGCATGTGCATGACTTGGGCTGCTGCCTCCTGGTGTGCATGCTGGCTGTTGTCCTGTGCTGTGTCAGCAGTTCCAGGCGCCGGTCCTACCCCCCCGAGGAGGACGCTGGCGTGGTCGCCGTGTCCGACATGACTGCGTAGCAGTGAAGAGTTTGTGTGTCGATATGCTGTGGCACCTGGGACTGTGCTTGGGCAGCTGCAGCAGCCCTTCTGCTGTGTGAGGTGAATTACCTTCCCCACCTCAACGCTTCCTTGCGGCGTGGCCTTATTTCTTGGCCTGCGCAGCCTCACTCCGCAACGTGGGAGGGGGTTGTTTCCTCTGTCGCCACTCCCCCGTTTCCTGCCGTCACCGGGCGCGCCTGCACGCCTTCGCGTGGGCACCCGTGTGTGGAGTTCGGACCTTTGTCACGCGGGAGGCGGGGCCGCGCGTAGTCAGAGCTCCTGTGATTCTGGAGCGCCCGTGTGCCGTGGGCGCCCAGTGTGAGGATTACGGGCCTTTGTCACGTGGGAGGCGGGGCCGCGTAGAGTCGGCCGCCGTGCCCGAGGCGCGCCGACGCGCTGAACTGCTCGACCGCAGACCTCGGCACGGTGCCAGCGGGAGCCCGTGTCCGCTCGTCGCCAGTGTTGAGGCGCCGCTTCAACCTGAAGCGTCCCCTCGGAGAAGGCCCTGCCGGCGCAGGAATGATACGCGGGAGCCGGGGTGTCATGCAACCTCTTTTATTCAACTCTTCGGCGGAACTGCCGAACCTGCCCTCGTCCCTCCCCTTCCCCTGACGTCACGTCCGGGACATCATGTCCTGTGGGACCCAACAGGGGTCCGCCCACACAACGATGTGGGCAACCTGACAGGACCCATGTCCCTCCAAAACCACCAAGGATAACATTGACTCTCTCACCTGACCCTTGGCAGACCTCTGCAACCTCACCTTCGCTACTGGATGTTTCCCCACTGCTCTTAACACCTCCCCTATGCACCCTCTCCTCAAATGTCCTTCTGCTGACCCTTCCATTCTGGCCAACTACAGCCTGATCTCTATCCCTCCTATTCTGGGCAAACTCTTAGAGAAGTTGGCTATTTCCCAGCTTACCCTCCACACGGAATCTGTTGGCTGCTTCCATGACCACCAGTCTGGCTTAAGAGAATCCAGAGGCACAGAAACTTCTCTTCTGAACACCTGTGAAGATTTGCTCTCATATCTTGATTATGGTACTCCGTACTCATTCTACTTGCCCTCTCCTCTGTGTTTGATACAGTAAACCACAACATCCTGATCTCACATGTATGTGATACCATGGGCATCACTGATCAGACCCTGGTGTGGCTATACTCCTTTCTCTCTGAATGCCCATGCCAAGTGGAACTGGGGTCTTTTCTTTCCCCTATCACTTTCTCTACTTGCGGTGTCCCCCAGGGATCTAACCTATCCCCCTGGTTTTTCAATGGCTACATGGTCCCCCTGGCCTGTAAAATAGGCACATTCACTTCCAACTTTCAGTGTTACGCGGATCACATGCAGCTCTCCTTCAGGCTACCCTCGATCTCTTCCTCACTGATACCAGACTGTCTGTCTGCAATTCAGTTGTGGTGTGCTGCAAGCAACCTCTGCCTCCTTGCCAGTAAGACAGACATTGTTCTAATTGGGACCCCTGATCCCGCCTTCCCGGTTTCTCTCTGGCCTGTGCCTCCACCCACCAACGAGGCAAAAAACCTGGGTGTCATGTTCAACTCCACTCTCTCCTTCTCGTCTCACATCATGGACATCACTAAAATGCCCCACTACCAGCAGGCCCTTCTCAGAGGTATTCTCCCTTTTCTCAACTACCACCAGAGACTCACTGTCTCCAGAGCTCTGGTCCTCTCTAGGCTGGTTTACTGCAACAGCCTCTTTCTGAACATGCCCTCTTCTACTATCCGTCCTCTTCAACTCATCCAGAAAAGAACCACAAGACTTATCCTTGGCCTCAAGCCCAGGCATTGCATCTTTCTGGCGGGAAAAATCCGTTCACTGGCTCCCCGTGGCTGCAAGGATTAAGTTCAAGACCCTTTGCATTGTCCACAAGGCTTTCTGGGGCCTGGGCGACTCTATCTGCAACACTCTCTTCCTAAGTACTCACCTACCCAAGCCCTCTGCTTGTCTTTCTCCAACTCTCTGCGGGTGAGTCGCTTCTCCAAGCAGAGACTTTGTGGGGAGATTGTTATCCTCTGCAGGTGCCTCCCTCTGGAACAGCCTCCCTGCCTCTCTCCATCTAGAGCCTGATCTCAGTAAATCCCAGAAACTCCTCAAGACTTTCCTCTTCTCCTCCTCCTTCTCTCTCCCCCTCCCCTGCTAACCACCTCTTTCTGCTCTCTCGCTCTCTCTCTTCTACTTCTGCTCAGTTTCGCTGCCTGGCTGCCTGGTGCACCTTCAGAGCGTCGCAAGTCCCAAGCTTTCCTCGCCGGTCTCCTGCACTTGCCCCCGGGCCTTACACTTGCCACAGCACTACTGCACTTCGGTTACGACCCATGAGAGTGGTGTCTCTCTGGCACACTTTACCCTATTGCCCCGCCTAAGCACTTCTTTTTCTGTTCACCTGCATGATCTGAATGTACCATGCCTAGTAAGATCTTTTGTCTTGTCTTCCCTATGTCTTCCCCTCCCATGCATGTTTGTGCACTGGGATATATCCCAGCTGTTGACAGTTATCCATCACAGTTCCTTATGACTCTACCTTTCTAGCCTGGGAGTCCTTCACGATGTCTCTCTTACTGTAAAACATGTTTTGTGCGCTCGAGTTGGTTACTGATGCCACTGTTACCCTAGTAGGAACTGGAAATATTAACAGTACTTTAAAATCATTTCTTTTCTATGTGCTGCTCCTCAGAGCTGAGCTGCAGCTTCATTAATACAATACTTTTTTGTGATAATTATATTACAAGTGTCTATAAATGCAATATACAGTGTAAGTGTCCTGGCTGTGTAAATCAATTAACTGTGGCTCTAGTCTACAAAATGTGTAAGTACATGAACTGTGCCCTTATTCTTCAAAATTAAGTTAAAGAATGTTTTCTTGATGAATTAATGATCATTGTTCCAGAGCATATTTCCAATCACTGTCTAATGTCCTTTCTCTTTTGTTTTAGCTCCAGTTGATTGGTCATAAAGATGGCACTGGAAACAACACTGTTGGTGTTCCTCCTGCTGGGGGCGTTCTCCGGCACCTTCTCCCAAACACACTGCAAACCCCCTGCTGGAGAGAGTCGTCCTCAGATATTCCAGCGACAGCATTATGACAATCCGAAGACAAACCACGGAAACAATTACTGCGGTGCAATGATGCACAAAAAGTGTATGACAAACCAAGACCCCCCGAAGACAAAGTGCAAAGAGACCAATACGTTTGTCCACGCCCCCAAGAAAACCATCCAATCGATTTGCGACAAAGGTGGCACGCCTTACCAAGGTAGCGCTAACCTGAGAGTAAGTAATGCGCCTTTCAGTGTCACGACCTGCAAGATCAAAGGCAATTCTGGGACCCACCCATGCGAGTACAAAGCGAACTCTGACACCAGGAAAATCGTCATTGGGTGTGAAAATGGAGTGCCTACGCACTATGATGAAGGCATAATTGTGCCAAAATAAAGCAGATGATTGACACCTGTTCCTGTTACTCTCTCTTTTCTCAACAAAACCATGTAATTTTGGGGAAAATGCAGAGCCATCCATAATATGTATTTTATGCTGCAGTCGGTTGGCTTTCATTGCACTAAAAAGATCAGCATTTGGATGAGGCCTGGTCAACGCTTGCACTATTCTGCAGTATGTTTGGACTTGTCTTGTTGATGCAATAAATTCTCATCCTACAAAACACACCTCTCAACAAAGTTCACTATCTTGTATAGTGGCCGCCGGGGCACAATGGGGGATAGAACATTATCCCGCGACTATCGGCTCTCATGGACCAGCCAAAACCTACTAGTAAAACCGCTGAGTGTCCACTCCTGGGCTGGCTTAACTGCAAAACTGTTTTAGTTCCCGGGTGAGTATCCCCAATGGGTCCTGTAAGGCTGGGGGTCATTTTGCTGCAACCACCCGAGCAAGCATGGCTGGGCTGGCTTTAACTGTCAAAGTGAAACATGGTTTTCCTTTGACAGTTTCAGTTCCCTGTGTGCATGCAAGGTGTGGTGGAGGGGGCATTTTGCTTTCCCAGCCTTGTACACCTGATTGAGGAAGCAGGCGGGGGAACTGTAGGCCTAAATGTGCATAGGGAGTTTTACTGCACCTCCCCCACACATTTAGGTCTCACTGGGTGGCCTTAAAAAGGCGCTCTGGCACCACTGCACTACTCCCTCCAGAACCACGAAGCTCTCTGCTTCTAGTGATGACACGTGTCTCAATCCATTTTCATCTTATTCACACTTAAAAATAATTGTGAAGATTAGCCAGACTTGAGTATGTTGCATAGGAATACTGGCATATTTGTGTGCAGCCAGCATGGACATGTCTGGCACAGCCAGCATGAATACAATTTGTATTGGTTTATATGTTGGTAAAATGCATTAAGAAAATGCATTGGAAAATGCCCATGTGCACTTTTGGTGACTTGAATCAGTTGGAATTTGTAATGTTACCCCGCAAAACTGATTGCAAAAAGTGTGGCTTTTGGCACAAGGTTTCACATAAAGTGTGCTGTAAAATGCACCACTTTAACCTATTACATTAAAACAGCCTCCCCACCCCAAAAAAACCTATGGTTAGTTCGGGCTCTCTCGCTATGTTCGGTCTCCCCCTCTCTTATTCGTGGGAAACATTTACGCCCCGTCAATTAAAAAAATCATTAGCCACCATTGGTGGCTACAATTTCAATAGGAAGCTTTAGCAGTTAATCAGTGCAGTCTTGTCTTTATAAGTTCTGCATGCCTTGATAACAATATACACTTGAATGTTTTTTTTCTCTCTTTGGCATGATGCCAATGCTAACTGGGCAAATTATATATTCCCATGACACAACCGATATATGCTATCGTGCACGTCACACATTAAGGATCAAAGTGTCGACTAAGTGCAGGCTTTTCGCAAAACATTAACTGGCATGTGATAAGAAGCTCTTCCTGCCTTAACAATTCATCCTCACACAATTAAATAGTTTAATTTTATCAGCAGGAGTAGTGAACAGAAAGCTGCTTCAGAAGCCACGCGTGGGTTCATGTGTGTGCAAACACACGCTGTGCCATGTATCCAGCTTCCCTCTAAAATGGATGCATGTTTTTCCATACTTAGGGGGTGGGGGGGAAGGTGGTGAAGAGGGAGGGATCGAGCCGCCATTGATGGGATTCTGTTCACATGTGTCTTCGTCCTCTTTTTGACATGTGCACTTATTATACCATTGCTGTCCTCAGGGTACTCAACCTCTACTGCCATAAGATGGTCCTCTGCTTTACACTGAATCTTATGTGGCAGCACTGAGGTGGGGCTGTGGCTGATTTGCATATGGCCTTTCCCCTTTCTGTAATGGGTTGGTAGGCGAAGAACTATGGTCTGGAGGGTTGCCCAGAGCAATGCTAGAGGTTAGGATTGATTCTAAATCTTCGGGCCGTCACCTCTTTATTTTTGACATGGCAGCACTGTCCCTGCCCTCCCCTGCTTTATGCAGGTCAGTGGTCCAAGTGTACATGTTTCTGTCATTGGATTGCCACACAGGTGTGAAAGCACGTACATCTCAGTTTTAAATTGCATACATTTACATGCTGTTGTGGGCTCAACCTGCACTTGCACAAGCCCAAAGGTTTCATAGAAATGCTTTGATGTTGAAGTGTGAATGGCATGTAGATGTGCCCAGTGTCCAGGGTCCACACGCCCTACACTTCTTTTCACCTAACCTGAGACTGGGCGATCGGTTTCCGCCCCTGGAACCCCAATTTCCTGGTTGCTTGTATATCCCTTCCTGCCAAATTGCCTGCCTTTCCCCATTGTTAGCTCCTTTGTATCTCTGCTTCCCTCACTGCATACTCCCCTCGTATGAGCTCCCTTGTATCTCTGCTTCCCTCACTGCATACTCCCCACGTATGAGCTCCCTTGTATCTCTGCTTCCCTCACCACGTACTCCCCCCCTCTCCCTATGATTTGTAAAGCATTCTGTTGCTTCCCAGCGCTCACTCCACACTCAATAAACAACCCTAATGATAATAATAGAAACTGAAAGCGGCCTTGCTTACTCAAGCAGGACATGAGTTATTCTGTGAACAATTGTGATTAAGGAAAAATGTATATTATCGGCCTTCAGTCTATACTGGCAGGTAATAAAATGGCCTTGCAAGATGTTATTAACTTTTATTTGTTGGTTAATTGAAGGTTGCTTTGGTCTGTGAGCATCCATTTGGAAGCAATACATCTGCCATCTATAGGACCCCGGCTTTCCTATCCTATGAAACACATGTTTACATCAGCTAGGCGGATAGCTAAACTGCCGCAGAGGCCCATGTGTGTTGTTCCATGATAAAGAACAGCACTCATTTTGAAGCTAGGTGAAAGGTGACAGTCTGACAGCCAATCTGCAGCTTTAGCATTTGTCTATAGTCGGCTTTATGTTCAGACTCACATTAGCATCCTGGCGGGGGTGCCAGCCAATCAAGTGACTAGGAACACAGGCTTGAACCGTCGGTGCAAGCACGCATTCCATGCAGCCTGACAGCTAGCTCCCCCTGTTGCCATTTCCTCCCCAAACCCCACCTTCCGTCCCCGTTTTTTTAAATTTTTCCATGGCGGCCATCTTTGTAAAGGATTTTCCTTCCTTCAACGGGAAGTGTGCGGCATCCCATTGAAGGAAGGAAAATCCTTTTTATTGTTTATCAACCCGGGTTACCTCTTTGCTATCCCAGGGTGCTAATGGCCTTAACACCCGATCCGGCACTCCGGATTAGCGCCACGGTGAAAACTGATGAAACATAGAAACATTCTGGACTGTATGTATGGGATTTAAAGGACTCAAACATAACTGGGAATGAATGGAGTCCTATTCAGAGAGGATGAATCCATAGGGTAGGTAATAGGATGGATGCAGGGAGAGCGCAGATAGATGGTAGGGGTAGGAGGAGAAGAGGAGGGGGAGCTCTGGAGCAGGGGAAGTTATGCTTAGTAATCAGCGAGTGGCTGTATAAAGAGTATCGTCTTCTCTTCTTAAAATGTAAGATGGAGTAAGCCAGTCTTATCTTTGCTGGTAACCTGTAACCAAGAGACAGGCAGGTAGCAGAAAAAGGTATGTTTCCTGGTTGTGTCCATCTTGCAGCTCTTTGTTTCCAGCCGGGCAACGCGGTGGCTTCTGGTGGCGCTGGTGCATCAGCCTCCTGAGATGGTGAGTTTCTCGGTTAGCAACAGTGGTGTTTTGGCTGTGACTGCTTTGTGCATGACGCAGGCATTCTTGAAGATGGTAAGTGCTTGTAAGGGTAGGCAATGCAGCTCCTTGAGGATGGTTTGATTGGGCCAGGTTTCTTATTCCTGTGATGAGGCTTGCTGGGGTGTGCTGGAGGGCTTTGAGAGAAGCCAACATGCCATCTGGGGGTTTATAGTCATAATGTAGAAACCAATAATGTCGAAAGTCATTTTTTCGAAAACAAAATGTCGAAAAAAAAAAGTCTAATTTTTTTTTAAATGCATTTTTTTTCGAAATGGGTGGGTTCCCGAACGCCAAAATAAATATATAATTTAAAAAAACGGAATTCGACTTTTTTTTTCGACATTATTTTTTCGAAAAAATGACCGACCACCCATCTGGGACTCCGGAGAGTAGGGTGTTGCCCGTGTCCTGGTTGCTCGTGTCCATGGCATGGACAACTGCTCATCAACTCTGGATAGGGATGAAATGCTTGACTTTGAGAAGGAGCACAAGACAGAACTATGTTGTGTGGATCTCCTAGTTGATGGGTGCATTTAACAAGAAGTCATTGACAATGATAACAATTAGAGATTATGCAAAGGATGAGACTCGAGAAGGCAGAAAACAAAACTCATATGATGCTGTTTTCTTTATAATTTAAAATTGCAGCTCTTGGCTTGTTGGGATTTCCATAAAAAAATAAAACACAAGTGGCAGCAGATGGTGAGGAAAGAGGTGTCAGTGCGTCCAGCTCCTTCTGTACGTCTAGGCAGTCGCAGGGGAGCCTTACTGCAACAGGCATGAGACGATTGGTAAATAAATGGGGCTGTGAAGGATTGCCAGCGCCAGGGCTCTTATCGTCTGGCTTAAGCAGCACCATCCCGTGCCTGAAAGGTCAGCAGCCTGCAAGCACCCATGTGGCCGCTAAGCACTTAGACTCTGCCAAACATGGAACAGTGGGCAAACGTGAGGCCGGCACTTTCCTTAACAAACATCGGTTGAATATGCCCTCCCCAGGCCTTGCAGAAGCCTGCTGTTGCCAGGTGCTCGAGGGTTAATGAGCGCGGCCCCCGCCGTTGGGAAGGCGGAGTTATTTTAGCGGGGAGCGGGAAGGAAATAGGGGAGTTCTGGGTAAGGCGCGAAGGCGCCAGTTCCTGTTAGACATCGGATGAATAAAGAGTTGTTTGTTTCCACTCCGTGTGCGCGTCCTCCTTATTGGCCCATCCAAGCGGGTAACACCTGCCAGTCTGCACTGTGTAGGGTAACCACCCAACAACCCAGAAAATACCAAACCATCTAGGGAAAAAGGCTGAGTGCAACCTTTTGTGAGAGGAACAAGAGCTTTATTTTGTATCTAGAAAGGAAAAGGCAACAGGGTATTAAAAGTCCACTGCTCTAGAGCTCTCCTCTTCAAAGCAGACTGCACGTTAAAGCTGCAAGAATCGTCACTTGTGACATATACAATATACAGGGTTCAGCCCCAAACATCATTTGCTGCTGCCTATTTAGATACTACTGATCACATACAGATCCCTAGTTCATTGGTCACGTCTTCTCCAAATCCAACGTCTTAACACGTGGATGACGGTCTCTTCACCTTGGATCACTGTAAAATGATGGGGTAGGTTTCTGAAAACACTGTCCTGCCCTAAGACCTAATCACGTGATGTGCACCTGGCCATCAACATGAGCTCAGTGGATAACATCACGGACAGTCTGGTCCTTGCAAATAACACTTCCCTTTACTCACCGCAGACACACAGGCCCCCTGTCATGCCTCCCCATCATAATATTATGAGAGTTGGCATCATCCTTGACACTCTCCCACTAACAGTCTAAAAAGTGAATGATTTAGGAGATGACATCTGGTAGTTCAAAGGGAATGGCCATTATCCTGGGGGGCGCTTGTGTCCAAAATATCTGCTTGTGTTTTGGCTCCCCTGGGTTTGTCCTTCACAACCGGCCGCAACCCTTACTCTTGTTGGGCCGTTTGCATTCCTTGGTAATTTCACAACAGCTCAAACAAGATGTATTCACGTGTGTTTGTGTTCCCTACTTCGCCTCTAGTGGGAGAGGAATACTCACCCACAAAGTCTTGTTTTGGTGTTTCCAACAGAGCCTACGAGGTTTCAGGCCTACCTTTGAATATGGTGTCAAATATGCATTCTATATTAATATTGTGCATGTGCAATGTACTCACCTAGAATTCTATAAAGATTGGTGGTTGTTTGCCGTATAAGGTCTGTGCCCTGTGCCATTCACCTATACCACAAGTCTTCCCCTCCACCCACTCATGTGAATTTCCCACGCATTAGTACACTTTCCACAATCAAAATCGTTTGGGAGGGGCTCGGATCTGAACTTGCATCCCAACAGTCCAAACTTTAGGTAATTCCCCATTAACAAACCCCTGCTTCTCTCTCCCTATTTGCTTCATCCTTATGGACCCACACCCTACATACATGGCTTAAGCTTAACGCATCCCAGGCATACTTCTCTGTACATGTGAGATAAATACACCCTCCAACACCCACTAAATCAGCCCACTGCTCCTTGTAATTCTCCAGGTCTGGTGGGGGTGAAGTCAGGGTCCCCGGGGGATGTATTGGCCATTCAATTTGACCATACATGGCTTACTTGGGTCCTCCGTCTGAACTTGCCTGTTCTTTGTACCTGGGAAAGCCATTCCTACCCCAATAGAAACCATCATCTTTGAACTCTTTGAGATAGTTTTGGCACAGCATTGAAGCATCATTTGACACATACAAAACGACACCAACAGGAGCACCACGATCGGGACAAATATTATCACCGCTGCTCCACGCCATGTTGGTGCCTAATGTATCGAACCAGTCTTCAGCCTGGACCCCTGCCTCGCTTTCCATGCCAGTTTTCAACTAGTGCAGGGCCCCTATGATATGTGTCAGGGACCCATTTTCTGCATCATTTGGTGGAGCCGTATGTGCAGCAAAACAGTACAATATTTGTTACATATGCCCCTCCCTCCAATGTCTTCAGAAGATCCATGACGTACCAGTTCTGGAGTGTCATTAACCGGATCACCCTCAAATTGCTCTTGCTAGCATTCAGGCCAGGATCATTTGTCAGCTGGATCATCTTCCATCTCATGATCTGCAGCCATTTGCTGCAGCTTCGACTCCTGGCATCAGAAGGGAAGTGAACAAAACCTCTGTCTTGGTGTACAGGCAACATTTATCTGGAATTGCTTTAAGCAGTTTGGAACGATCTTCGGACATGTAATTCAACCGCTTCTTCCAGATCTTCAGTGAGCGCTTCCTCCTCTTTGCCTGCAGGGGTTGGGTCAGAACTTGACTCTGTTGCTGCATGTCAGGCTTATATGTAACTGTTAGATGAGCTTCAGGCACCACGAGAACAGCTGAGTGCAATGTTGTTAGTGCACAGGTGCCTGGCCAGGATGATGGAACCTGCAGATATGCTTGCTGGCTGCACATCCAGTAGAGATCCATAAGGGCTGATGTTCCTCCTGCGAGATCTGGAATGAACAGTGTTTTATGGCGTTTGCTATTCGTGCCAACGGGAACTGTTCCGTGCTCTCGGAAACAGAACTCCTATTATTCCACTGCTTGGACCTCCACTAGAACTGCGTGTGTCTCAATCCATGTCACTTTTGAAACATATGTGGCCCATATTGGGAAACAATTATTATGGATATTCCATATCACTTCATCTCTGAACCCTGCTGACCCCTCCTACTGCGCAGCTCACCACTGCATGTTCCCGACTGTTTGACACAAACAAACACCCCATCCAATTGTAGCAAGAGTCGCGGCTTACATTGAGGGGTGCTATCTTCTTTGGCATATTGTTCTTCATCCATGTCCATTCATGCAACTTGTGCCCCTGGAATAGACTGCAAACCCAACACAGTGCCAGATGAACTAAACACTGGGCTTCCAAGGATGACATTTCCTAGGGTGCTAACATTTTGGGGACCCCTGATGCGTCGGGGATGAGGGAGCAGACATAGCTCCCGTTACACCTCTGTTTCACCACCAAGCTCATGTGGCTGTAGCACATGTTACTTAATTCTGGATGGTGCACATCAGACATTGTATCATTTTCATTTCATTATTAATATGCATTTAGCCGAACCGGCTTTATATATACAATAGTCAAAAAAAACAAATTCTATAGCTCAATATATAATAAATAATTGTGAATACTATACAATCTAACACAATGGGCCTCATTACGACTCAGGCGGTAAGGGTTTTACGGCGGCGTAAACAGCGCCGACCCTTACCGCCTGAGTACGAGGTCCCTTAGCGCCATGGCGGATTTAACACCTGCTTTTAGCAGGTGTTAAAATCCATGGCGCTAAGGGACCATGGAGTTAATTACGCCACCGTAATTTACGGTGGCGTAATTAACGCCTTCCCCACTCCCATTATGCCCTTTGGGGCAAAATGGGAATGGGGAAGGGAAAATGGGAAAATGGGGATTTACCACCCCGCCAAGGTTGGAATGGGGCGGTAAGTCCGCCTACCACCATGGCGTAAACATAGTTTACGCCATGATGGTTAAGTCACGGCCCAGGCGGTAACTTACCGCCTGGGTCGTAATGAGGCCCAATACCTGCTATGTTTCCACAATAGACAATTCTTCCAATATTTCTAAACATTTGAGATAAAATTTGACCATATGTTAAATAAAATTCATTGTATTGCCCTCTAGCAGCTGGTCCCACAACAGTTCCTTGTCACTCCAGTTTATCTTGTTATCACAGGACTTTATGTAGATTTGATGCAATGCATTGAGGCTTTCGCAGTGAATAAGAACATGCTTTACAGATTCAATTTCTTGACAGCCACAAAGGCGACGCATTTGTGCTTCTCTATTAAGACCAATTCTAGAACCCCTGATCTCAAGTAGGGGAGTAATGGTGAATTTCAGCAGGGGGTATTGCCGTGCCACAAAGCTATCAGTATAGGCTATTGTATAGCTTGGAACCTGTTCTCGGTCCATCAGGTCGCGAATTAAGGTATCGCTATTGACATTTGTCGCCACCTGTGTGAAATCAGCCTCGTACCATGTATACAGAGTTTATGTTTCAGTTGATATCTTAAGGCTAATAAGCTAGGTCTAGTGGCTAGATGATCAGAGCTTGATACCCAAGTCGTTTTTCCACTCAGGGTGCCAAGACTAGTTGGATTATCTAGCTTCATATAGGCTTGAAAAACTTCCACCATGATGATACCGTTATTGAGAGTTTTTATTTTCTCTTAATGTATAGCCGTCCTGTAGTTGTAGGCAATGGCATCAGCCTTCTGTTCAAATTCCAGGCTAATATATTCAATAGACAGGTTACACGGCATTCTAAACAGAAGTCTCAGTATTTTTGATTTAAGTTGGTTTAGACGTGTTAGAAATGTCTCACCCCATACTTCCAGACCTTGCATGGAAAAGCAATAACAATAACATTACAGGAGGGGAATAGCAATAAAGAAATAAAAATGTGCCTCCTCAATACAAGATCCTTGAACAATCATGCCCAGTGTATACATGATTTCATAATAGAGGATAACATACATCTACTCTGCCTTACAGAAATGTGTCTGCGAGATTCAAGTGCGCCTATGATTGAGATGGCAGTACCTGTAAGTTATAGAATTCACTGTAAAAACAGAGAGCAGGGGCAATGAGGAGGTGTGGCGATCAAAGCAGGAGATAACATTCACATGTTCTCAACTCCAAGTTATTGCCAGGGATGTGCAATCCTCCATTTAAAACACCCCCCAACCCACAAATAATAGCTGTATGAAAATCATTGTTATATATAGACCTTCATCTCTAATGATAGATTTCAATGATGAAATAATTCAGTTACTTAGAAATCTCAAGGGCCCCAATACAGCCACTTTGTTCTTGGGAGACCTCAACAGATGAGGGGAGATGCCAAGGACAAAGAGGCTCTGAAACTGGAAAACGCCCTGAATGACACTGACTTGAAGGTTTGCAACAAATAACCTACCACACCTAATAACAACCAGCTGGATTGGGTGGTAACTTGTAACCTAGATATCAGAATGGAAAAGACCATACCATCTATATGGTCGCACCATCACAAGGTACATTTTGCAATAATCCCACAAAATCCTCTGCCCAAAAGTAACAATGAAATCAAAAGGATCCAGAACAGGAAGTTAAATAAAATCACACTAGAACTGTTAGAACAGTGTATCGAGAACATCATGACTCATAAAACTGAGGCAGACTCATGTGAAAAAATAGTACAGACATACAATACACTTGTACAAGATCGTGAAGATCAGATGGCCCTGCTTAATTGTAAACTAGTTAGGGCCAACACAAACCACCAAAAATGGTTTAATCCCCAGATAGCCAGCCGCATGAGGGAGAAGAGAAGATTGGAAGCTAGATGGTAAAAGCAACCCATGACTCACAATAACAATAAATTAAATGGAATTCAGCTGCACTATAAACAAAGCATTAATGAGGCAAAGAAAAAATGTTTAAACAAGAAAATAACAGCATCTAACTCAACAAGTAAACTGTCCGAGATCTTGATATCCCTAGAAAAACCTAAGACTCTGTAACCCCCTTCTAACCATTGCAAGAAGAATGCCAAAAGGTTCAGGATGCTTTTGCAGCAAAAATCTTGAAAGAACGAGAGGCAATTAGAACCTCCCAGGTAACTACATCTGACCAACAAAATCCATCTGTAGCTCCACAGACGCAGAAAGTGCCAGAAAAATGTCAGCCCCGTTACTACAGAGGACATGAGGGCCCTTTTGACAACTATGAGACGTCATGCACAGAGAACATACTACCAACGAAGTTGATTCTAGAACACAGAGATATCTTTATACCGCTGTTTACTAGGATTGTAAATGCATCATTCAGAAATTGTCACATACCAGAGACCATCAAGACAATCACAGTTACACCATTAGTAAAAAAAAGCAGGTTTGGACCAGAAGGACCCAAGCAACCTCCATCCTATTACCAACGGTAATTTTCTGCTGAAAATATTGGACAAGGTGGCCGCATCCCAACTCCAAGCATTTGTGGAATCAAATGATATTCTTCTTAATCGACAGTAAGGATTTAGATTGGCCCACAGCACTGAAACGGCCATGCTGGGCCTCCAGACCCATATGCTCCACATTATGGACAAGGGCATAGCGGGCATGTTGGTGTTACTGGACTTGTCAGCGGACTTTGATTTGCTGTACCACAAACAGCTCCAATGGTCATTGGAACACCTGGGTGGCTGCTCGGCAAAAGTTATGAATTGGGTGGCCTCATTACTGGCGTAACGGAGATCAAAAATCCATTGGGGGGAAATGTTATCATGTCCAACACCCATCAATTGTGTAGTCCTGCAGGGGGCAAGTTTGTCCCCCCTGCTGTTTAATCTGTACCTTAGGTGCTTATGCACAGTGCTCAATGACATCGGAGCCTATTTTAGTTGTTGGTGGTGGAATTGAGAGACTGCTATGATACAGATACTCGTTAGGTGGCAACTATTTATAACACCATTGAGACCTGAATGAAAGCCAATTAGATGTGCTTGAACGGGAGTAAAGCCAAGTTAATTATCTTTGGATCATACCAAGCACGGGCCAAATTAAGTCAGGCATATGAGACATTTCAGATCAAAAACTCCTCCATCCAAGTCCTTGGAAAAGTAAAAACTCTTGGGATCTATTTAGAAGCATCATTAAGTGTAAAACCGCATGTTAAGAATCTGAACAGAAACTGTCAATACTTTCTGCGACTATTAAAACATATCAGACCCTACCTGAATGAAAAGAATAGTGCAACCATAGCAAGGGCGACAATGTTATCTAGGCTGGACTATGGAAATGCCTTACAGATAGGAGCAAGTAATGGGTGCATTACTGTAAAGACTGGTAGGGGGTGTCTGTACTTCTGCTCTCTATATGGTAGAGGAGTGGCACAGAAGACCCCAGCCAAGATTCTCTATAAGGTAGCAATGGACGAGCAATCAAGGCCTAGCTTCTCAGGAGGTGATGCGGGCTGGTTCTTAAGTACAGTGTAGTCCCCGAACCCCCACAAAGGAATGTCCACATACTGTATTACTGAAAACACAGTCTTTATATAATCAATATTCAAAGGTATGTACATGATCACAATAACGCACTTTGTACTTGGAAGTCAATAATGATAAATATATACAATTCTAAAGTGGTACCAGTAATATTATCGAATCTCATTAAAGTGCATCAACTGTACGGTTAAAATGTCACACAGATTAATAACGAGGAAACCAGCAATAGAGATAGGCAGGAACGTAAGATGGTTGAAACAATAGGCAGAAGGCTGGCCCCGTTACCTAGACACAGTTCTGTGTGGAGATCCCCCCACCTGGGCAACCTGTAAAATAAGATATATCGCACAAGCCCAGTTCGTATGTTCAATAGTCTCACTTCTTCCTATTAAGGTTTTACCCCCCCAATGTACCTGGTGGAGTAGAGTTCTCTGACGATGCGTCGACCGATCCTTCTTGAGTGCCTCCCTTTCAGGCGGGAGCCACGGATCGTCGAGAGGTGTCGGGAAACTTAGCGTTCGGTGTCAGGGAATCGACGGTTAACAGGGTGAACTACGGCAAGAAAGTGGCAGCTTCGTTCCTAGCGGTGCTCGTCGACGACAGAGCATTCGCGTCCTGCAAGAAAGAGGCGTGTGGGGCACCTAGGTGACGATAGTTCTGGACCACAAAGAGATGATGAAGAACTGTGGCCCAGCAAGGGCGTCGAGTCGTCGGCGTCTCTGTGATCTTTAGGTGGTGGGAAACCCACCGGCGGATGCTCCTCGGTGCGTCAATGGTCAGGCCTTCTCCAGCAGGATACAGCAGCGACGATGCAGATGAGAGCGTCCTTGGATTCGAAAGTATTTAGGCAAGCGGGAGCACGGCGGCTCCAGTCGGCGACAGCGGTCATCGACAGCAACAGTCCGGGCACTTCTCTTTGTGATTCCTCAGCAGTCGCCGTCTCGGGTCGGCAGCCTGTCGGCAGTGGTGGGTGCTATCATAGGGCGGCCGGGCACCCCCCCCAGAAATGCTGAAAAGAGATTCATTCAAAATTCAATCGAATTCGAGATGCATTGATGCTTTGCCAACAGCGCGGGGGCGCTGTGACAAGGCAACAATACGGTACCAGAGAGTGTCAGTGTGCACAGTGGGTGTAACGCTCACCTGATTCTCGCAGAGGCGCCGGTCTTGACTGGGCGACTACCGTATCTTCAAAGGTGATGTGTAGCACCCGGTTGGCTCTTTGGGCTGGACCTCTGTGCACTGTATGCCTGACGTGTAGAGTAAGATGTCTGCAGATAGAAAATATGGGGTTAATGAACTGGGGTTATTGGGGTGTCCCTATCTCTTTCCTCTTCTCCTCTCCTGTGGACCCCCAAAGGTTAACGCTCTCACCTTAGGTAAGTGAATGCCGAGCTCTCCATCTGCCTCGGGGCAGGGTGCTGTAACCAGTTTCTTCACTGGATAGGTAGCGCAGGCCTCTTGACTTCAGATGACTGCTGTCCGTCGTTTACTGCACGAACGGTAAGTTTCGAGTCATTCAAATGTCTTTAAAGTCTTTAGTAATGATGTCTCTTGTTTTGCAGGGTTCCGGCGATGGCGGATGACGGGCTGAAGTGAGTTGAAGATGGAGCCCGTGTGATGAATTGAAGCGCCTGGAAGCACGTAAGTAAGCGCTTGTTGCCTGCTTCACTATGCGCTCTAACTGTCTTTCTATTTTGCAGGTACGAGTTCGGAGCGGCTGCAGGGTGCCGGAATACCCACTGGATTAGATGTGGAAAGGAGTAATGGCACGTGAGTATTAAAGTTCCCCAATGTCTTTAAACGCACCTTGTTTTGTCTTTCAGATGCGGGATGCAGCGCCGAAGGCCTCCGGAGCGTGCGAAGAGTTGGTAAACTTTTGTCTTTCAGATGCCGGAATGCAGTGTGAAGACCTCCGGAGCGCACGAAGAGTAGATAAGCCTTTGCCTTTCAGATGCCGGATTGCTAACCTGTTCTTTCTTGTCTTTATAGGTGTTGCTGAAGACTGGATTCAGGATGGTAAGCCTTTGCCTTTCAGATGCCGGAATGCTAACCTGTTCTTTCTTGTCTTTATAGGTGTTGCTGAAGACTGGATTCAGGATGGTAAGCCTTTTTCCTTAGGCCCAGGACCGGATGCAGAAGACACGATGAGCGTTCTGCTGCAGAGGTTGCAGAATAACGCAAAGCAAGATTCATCCACCGGGTGTGGTTTAAATAGCCTCCTGTAGTGCTTAGGTGTCTCCTTCCACAGCCACGCCTAAGTAAGAAAAGAGTTCCTGGTAAGAAAAGAGTTCCTGCCTTCCAGAAGAGTTCCAGTGTTCTGAATCTAGGGAGTGGCTCCAGCCCCACCCAACAGGAAAAGTAGTTCCAAACAGAAGAGGATCAGAGGCTCAACTGGCAGGCAAGTAAGCAGCATGGTCTGCTGAAGGTAAGTCCACCCAAGCATTATGAGCCCGGCGCTTCCAGCGCTGGGACTGGGCATATTTATGAGCCTGGTGCCACTGGCGCCAGGACTGGGTCCAAAAGGTCCCAATTGGGACTGGTTGGCACTCGGAACCTGGGTTATGGATCTGCTTCCAAGGGAGTTGGGAAAACCCTGACCTTTTGGAAGCAGAGATCATGACAGTACCCCCCCTCAAGGCCCCTCCCAAACCGGGCTTCTCCGGGGGTTTTGGCTTGTCAGGAAATGTTCGGTGAAATCTTTTGATTAGGTGAGGAGCGTGGACATATTCAGCAGGTTCCCAGGATCTCTCTTGGGGGCCGTAGCCTTTCCAGTCAATTAGGTAGAATAGTTTAGATTTGGAGATCTTGGAGTCCAGAATGCTTTTGACTTCAAACTCGAGTTCTCCATCCACTAGGATAGGTTTTGGAGATTTGGTTAGTCGGGTTTGAGGTTGCACTGGTTTTAATAGAGAGACGTGGAAGACCGGATGTATCTTCATGTGCGGGGGCAAGTCCAACTTGACCGCTACTGGGTTTACTATGGTAGTGATGGAATAGGGACCAAGGTATCTTGGGTTGAATGTGCGTGGCCCTTTTAGAGATAGATATTTGGTGGATAACCAGACTTGATCCCCTACTTGATAGTGAGGGGCTTCCTTCCGATGTTGATCTGCTCCTTTCTTGTATTGTTCTTTAGCCCTTTGAAGGTGAGAAACAGCTTCCTTAAAGGCTTGGGTGATTGTAGAATGCAGGTAGTCTACTGCTGGTGTTTCAAGATCTTGGAGGGGATCCAACTCCGAGGTTCGAGGGTGACTGCCGTGCAAAAGAAAAAACGGGGTTTTCCCAGTTCCCAAATGGACAGAGTTATTGTAGGCATACTCGGCTATCCAAAGGATATCTTTCCAAGTTTTTTCAGTTTGTTGCAGCATGCAGCGTAAATACTGTTCTAGAGTTTGATTGGTCCTCTCGGTTTGTCCGTCGGTCTGAGGGTGGTGACTGGTCGATAGTCTCACATCAATTTGAGCCGACCGACAGCAACTTCGCCAAAAATGAGAAATAAATTGACTACCTCGATCCGAAATTAGAACTGAAGGAAAACCGTGCAGTCGGACGATGTTTTCGAGAAATTCTCGGGCCAGAGTTGCTGCTGTTGGCAAGCCTTTGAGCGGAATGAAATGCGCCATCTTGGAGAATAAGTCCATGATTACTAGAATCGTATTGTATCCGGAGCATGGAGGTAGATCGGTGATGAAGTCCATAGAAAGCGTATGCCAAGGGCGAGGTGGGATGTCAATAGGGCGTAAGAGGCCTGCTGGTCTTTCCTTTTGACTCTTGTTTTGGGCGCATACTCCACAGGACATTATAAAGTCTCTGATATCTTTTTTCCAAGACGGCCACCAGAAGTAGCGCTTGATCTTTTCTGAGGTCTTGGATATACCGGGATGACCTTCCATTAAAGAGTCGTGATAACAAGAGATTACTTTTTTCTGTAAATCTGTGCTGGGTAGGTATAATCGTTCTTGGAAATACAATAAGTTGTCCTTTACTGCAAAGTCCTTTCCCTGCAGATGCCAATTCTGTATGTCTGCTGGAGTTACAAGTTGCCTGGCTTTATCCTTAACTTCCTCTATGGATTCTGTGGCGATTACACCCAGAATTCTTTGTTCGGGAATGATTGGTACAGGTTTAGGGTTGACCAAGTGTTCTTCCACTCCCATCTGAGAAAGGGCATCGGCTTTACCGTTCTTTGTACCAGGTCGATAGGTAATTATGAAGTCAAACTCGGCAAAGAATAATGCCCAACGGAGTTGTCTAGAGGATTGGGCTTTTGCGGTCTTCAAATATTGCAGGTTTCGGTGATCCGTAATCACAGTAACGGTGTGTCGGGCCCCCAGCAGATAATGCCGCCAAGCCTTAATGGCAGACTTGATAGCCAGAAGTTCCTTGTCAGTAATCGTGTAATTGATTTCAGGAGGCGAGAATTTGCGGGACCAAAATGCCACGGGATGCAACTGATTGGTTACCGGGTCCTTTTGTGATAGAACTGCCCCCATGGCAAGGCTTGAAGCATCAGTTTCCACGATGTAGGGGAGTTCGGGGCGAGGGTGTTTTAAGATTGGTGCAGAGATAAATTTAGTCTTCAAATCCTGGAAAGCTTGTTCCGCCTCGGTAGACCATTCAAAACGTTTGTTTTTCTTTAACAAGGCAGTGATGGGCTGGACTATTCGAGAGAATTCGGGGATAAACCTGCGGTAAAAGTTAGCGAAGCCTAACATGCTTTGCACACCTTTTACGGAGGATGGTGATGGCCATTTGAGAACTGCATCGACCTTCTTTGAATCCATACGCACTCCGCCAGGTGATAATATGAATTCCAAGAATTCAACTTCAGTCACGTTGAAAACACATTTTTCCAACTTAGCGAAAAGTTTGTGTTGATGCAATCTTTCGAGGACCATTTTCACGTGTTTCCGATGTTCAGATTCCGATGAAGAATAAACGAGGATGTCGTCAATGTAAACAACAACACATACATCTATGAGCTCTCTGAGGACATCATTCATAAAATATTGAAAGGCGGCCGGGACATTGCAAAGTCCGAAGGGCATGACCTGATATTCAAATAGCCCATACTTGGTGCGGAAGGCCGTCTTCCATTCATCGCCCTCTTTTACTCGTACCAAGTGGTAAGCTCCTCTAAGATCCAGCTTTGTATATATGCATGCTTTTCTGACTTGGTCCAGGAGTTCAGGGATCAAAGGTAACGGATATCTATTCTTAACGGTGATCTGGTTCAGGGAGCGATAATCGATACAAGTTCTAAGGTCTCCTTCCTTTTTTGGAACGAAGAACAAAGCTGAAGAAGCAGGGGACTTGGAAGGACGAATAAACCCATTTGCCAGGTATTGATCCAGGTATTGTCGAAGGTGAAGGTTCTCAGGCTCGGTGAGGGCATAAATTCTACTACAAGGAGGAGTAGATCCAGGTATCAGGTCTATCTGGCAGTCATAAGACCTATGAGGAGGTAGAGAGTTAGCCTGATCCTTCCGGAAAACATCTTGGTATTCTAGGTATTCGGGAGGTAACTGGGGAGTCTCTGAAGAAATTGCGGCCAGTGCAACACCAGGTGGAGGGTGACAAGTAGAGACACATTCTGGAAACTGGACCGTTCTTGCTCGCCAATCGATCAGAGGATTGTGTTTCTCTAACCAAGGTATTCCTAGAATAATCTGAAACTGAGGGGCCTTGATCACATCGAACACGATCTTCTCATGGTGTCCATCTTGACTTACTAGGGTCACCTCTTGAGTGGTATGCGTTACTGGCCCGGAGGCTATCTCCGTACCATCCACCGTAGTAATGACGTCCTTTACAGCCTTGGGACAAAGAGTTAGATTCATCCTCAAAACCATTTCATGATCCACATAATTGCCGATGGCACCGCTGTCGACGTAAGCTTCAATTGCATGTAATCGATCCGGATTATCAGGGCTAATGAGGACCATAGGTATCACGAAATGCGAGGTCACGGAACTGGTTTTCACGCTCGGCAAGAGGACCTCTATTCTTGTCGGGCGAGGTCGTTTCCCTGCTCAGAGTTTGTAACTTTGGTAACTGCAGCTCCTACTGCCTTCTTGGCAGGTTTCACCGGACAGTCTCGAAGAAAGTGCCCTGAGTTTCCGCAATATAGGCATAATTGCAACTGTTTCCTCCTTTCCCGCTCCCTTTGTGTTAGAGGACCTTTCAGACCCCCTATTTGCATGGGTTCCCCGGAGTCTACTCCTTTGGAAGGAGTTGGCGGTATGGAAAATACTCAAGCATCAAACTTGGAACGATCGGCCTTCCTGTTCTGCAGCCTGTGATCTATTTGAACGACCAAGTCTATATAATCCGAACAGTCTTGTGGGGGATTCACTACTTGGGCTAAAACGTCTTTGAGCTCTCCACGTAGACCTCTATAAAACAGCGTAATCCTTTTTTCCTCAGGCCATTGAGTTTCGACTATTAGTCTATTGAAAGATGCAATATAAGCCAAAAGGTCTTGATTACCCTGTCGCAACGAAAGAAGCTCATTGTCCAAGGCCTGCCCCTGTGAATGTCTTGCGAACAGTTTTTCCATACTAAGCTGAAAGGCTTGAAAATCATGGAGAACCGGATCATCTTGATTAACTAGAGGGATCGACCAGTCTGCCGCATTGCCACTAAGGTACGAAAGTACAAAAGCTACTTTTGCTTGATCAGTTGGAAAGGCTGCTGGCCGGCATAAGAAGTGCAACCGGCACTGATTGATAAATACTGCAAACCTCTTTGGGTCACCAGAAAATCGTTCGGGCGGAGCCAGAGGTACATTCCCAGGTAGGTTGATCTGCACTGGATTCATAGAGGATGTTGAAGGAAGATTTGCCCCTGATGCGGGTAACGGGGTCTGTCCGGCTTGTGACTGTAGCACTTGTCTAGCAAGATTGTCTGTTCTCTCCTTGGAAATAATTAGTTCCCTTCTTAGAGCATTCGTTTCCTGACGAGCTGCATGCACTTCTGCCCTTAGTTCCCCAAGTAACCGGGCTAGGGGGTCAGCATCCGAGGTTTCCATAGCGCCTGGGCGAGAGATTTGCGGTAGGCTTTGCGTTCTGTAACGCTCACCTGATTCTCGCAGAGGCGCCGGTCTTGACTGGGCGACTACCGTATCTTCAAAGGTGATGTGTAGCACCCGGTTGGCTCTTTGGGCTGGACCTCTGTGCACTGTATGCCTGACGTGTAGAGTAAGATGTCTGCAGATAGAAAATATGGGGTTAATGAACTGGGGTTATTGGGGTGTCCCTATCTCTTTCCTCTTCTCCTCTCCTGTAGACCCCCAAAGGTTAACGCTCTCACCTTAGGTAAGTGAATGCCGAGCTCTCCATCTGCCTCGGGGCAGGGTGCTGTAACCAGTTTCTTCACTGGATAGGTAGCGCAGGCCTCTTGACTTCAGATGACTGCTGTCCGTCGTTTACTGCACGAACGGTAAGTTTCGAGTCATTCAAATGTCTTTAAAGTCTTTAGTAATGATGTCTCTTGTTTTGCAGGGTTCCGGCGATGGCGGATGACGGGCTGAAGTGAGTTGAAGATGGAGCCCGTGTGATGAATTGAAGCGCCTGGAAGCACGTAAGTAAGCGCTTGTTGCCTGCTTCACTATGCGCTCTAACTGTCTTTCTATTTTGCAGGTACGAGTTTGGAGCGGCTGCAGGGTGCCGGAATACCCACTGGATTAGATGTGGAAAGGAGTAATGGCACGTGAGTATTAAAGTTCCCCAATGTCTTTAAACGCACCTTGTTTTGTCTTTCAGATGCGGGATGCAGCGCCGAAGGCCTCCGGAGCGTGCGAAGAGTTGGTAAACTTTTGTCTTTCAGATGCCGGAATGCAGTGTGAAGACCTCCGGAGCGCACGAAGAGTAGATAAGCCTTTGCCTTTCAGATGCCGGATTGCTAACCTGTTCTTTCTTGTCTTTATAGGTGTTGCTGAAGACTGGATTCAGGATGGTAAGCCTTTTTCCTTAGGCCCAGGACCGGATGCAGAAGACACGATGAGCGTTCTGCTGCAGAGGTTGCAGAATAACGCAAAGCAAGATTCATCCACCGGGTGTGGTTTAAATAGCCTCCTGTAGTGCTTAGGTGTCTCCTTCCACAGCCACGCCTAAGTAAGAAAAGAGTTCCTGGTAAGAAAAGAGTTCCTGCCTTCCAGAAGAGTTCCAGTGTTCTGAATCTAGGGAGTGGCTCCAGCCCCACCCAACAGGAAAAGTAGTTCCAAACAGAAGAGGATCAGAGGCTCAACTGGCAGGCAAGTAAGCAGCATGGTCTGCTGAAGGTAAGTCCACCCAAGCATTATGAGCCCGGCGCTTCCAGCGCTGGGACTGGGCATATTTATGAGCCTGGTGCCACTGGCGCCAGGACTGGGTTCAAAAGGTCCCAATTGGGACTGGTTGGCACTCGGAACCTGGGTTATGGATCTGCTTCCAAGGGAGTTGGGAAAACCCTGACCTTTTGGAAGCAGAGATCATGACAGTGGGCCGGCCCCGGCTTTCACAACGGGGCGCGTCCCGTTTTACGCTTTTTTTTTATAGTAGAGTGCGTGGAGCTTGTAGCTCCACGCAGTCTGTGTAAGACCCTTTAATTAAAAAGCTGGCGGGGCGCTTCAGGGGTGGCCCCACAAGTATAAAGTATGAGCAAACAGCGCACTGAAAATTCCCTCCCTCGAGTCGAGTCCCCCTCCTCCTACATGGATACAGTAATGTCATTGGCTGTTTGCCAGCCAATGACAACCCTTGCATTGGTTGGCAAACAGCCAATGACATTACTGTATCTATGCAGGTGGTCACTGGTGCAGCAGGGACCCTGGCCCTTCTTTCTTTGAGGATGACTGTGGGATGTTTTTACCTATGCATCCAAGCCCTACCATAAAACTGTGCATTACTGGCATTGAAAACATCATGATGGCCAGAACTCCCCAGAGAGTGCACAGAGAAAACATGAAGAATAGGCTGCCACCCATTTTTGCCTATGTTGTGAGCACAGGAGGGCACTGCCTAAAACCACCATTGGGCTACACACATAGTAGCCTGAAACCATTGGGAATGGCAATGCTGATTGCCAAAAGCAACCTAGAACTGTGGGGAATTCATTTTCTTAATGTCAAAAATGGATGCAATACTGGTGCTCACCACTATCAGAAAGCCGGCGTTTTAAAACCACCAGACTTTTGTGTAAAATTTAACAAATGAACCCAAACCAGGCCAAGGAAAGACTTGCTAAGAGGTGGATACAATGTAAAACTATATTCTGAAATGACTTGAAGGAAGTCATTATTTAATGTATATATAAAAAATAGCTGGGGATGTCAGCAGCTTAAGTGAATTTGTGTTTAAAGCTACTAAAATTGAAATGTTTAGAATTAATGAGTGACCTACTTGTGAGTGTCACATAGGTTGCAATTGTTTAAATGTCATAGTTTTGAACTTAGAATCAGCATTCCAGCTGCATGTGCAAAAATTGTAAGTTGGATTTGAATGTAGAAAACTAGGAACTAAAGTGACATTTAGCTGAATTCTGCCTGACAACTACCCCAACATGAGTTGAACTGGCTCAACAACTCTTCCCAGGCCTGGCTGCATTCTGCTGCCCCTGCCAAAAGGAGATGACACCTCTCTGATTGGATTAGGGGAGTGGTACCTGCAGACTGCAGGAAGTTGACCAAAGCCCTGTCCTGGACTCAGGCAAATGTTATATTGGGGCGGTCGTAAAATGGCTTCCTCTTGGGAGAAACTGGGAGGGGCAGTGCCTATGAGAGCAAGCTGAGCTTGGGGGAAGTGGATAAACCAGAAATTCCACCATGTGCTTTGGAAAACCACACCCCTTTGGGGCCAGAGCATGATTTTAAAAAGATGGATAATTCACAGTGCGGACTTGTCAAAATTATATAAATAACATCATCATTCTTGCGATTTTTCTGTGCACATTTTAAGAGGTGTTAGGACCCTGTGGTATGTTCTTGGGGATAGTAGCAGAAAAAAGGTTATTACTCCAAATGTATGCATGTTAAAAATCTGACACTTTATCATCTGAAACCCATATCCCTGGTGCACATTTGTGTAAAATCTGGAAAGGTTTAGAGGTCGTTATCTGGATGAAAAGGTGAGAATTGTGTCATAAGTGGACACGACATCGTACAAAGACAGGGATTGGATGGTTTGGTGCTACAGAAAATATGTTAACTGGACCTATAATATTAGAAAAATGGTACATAGATAAATATGTATTTGGGTCAGAAATAGATTGTGTGCAATTTGACAAGGCGAGGTTCCTCTGACCATAAAACCTACAGCATCACTCTGACACTCCATTTGTTTCCCCCAATCAAGGGAGAGAGGAAAGCTTGGCCAATGATAAGTGAGAGGGGCAGGCTTAGCTAGGCCCAGGCACACACACATTTTCAAAACACATAAAAGGAACATTGAAACCCAGGTAGAGACATTCACTTTCCACTTTCTTGTGGGACGCTTTGCCAGGAGACTTCAGACTTCAAATCCATCAATCTCCAGAGACCAGAAATTAACTCCAGAATTTGTAGCAGAGAGGCCTGAATCCACAAGCTGAATCCTATTCAGCAGGCCTCAAAACCAATCAAACTATTCAACAGCCGGGCGAGCTGTTTGAATTATTTGCCAAGAACTTTTGCAAGAACCTGTAGCAGTATCCAGAAAGCAGTGCTGTACCCGGAACCAGAGAGAACCAGAGACCAGATCGCTGTGAAGAACCGCTAGCAGACGTCCAGCCAATCCTGACCCGATCGGTGACGAAGCCGCATTCCTGTCCAAAATCTAGTGTGAGTACCCAGCTAGCACTGTGCCAAAACCAATCTCTTAGTTTAAAATAATCTAATCCAAAATATTTTAGCCAATTAGAACTGTCTCCTAGAATCGTTTCATTCTGTCATCTTTAAAACTGAAAACTGTCATCTGTCATTCTGAGCTTTAAAATTTCAAATCCGAAAAACTACCTTTACTAAATCGGCCGTATCTCCGGAAACGTTTGTGCTAGGAACGAGATTTAACTTTCATCTTAAAGCTTTCTAAGCTTTCCAACGTGCCTAGAACCAACTTCCTACTCCTTATTGTGCCTCCGTAATTGCGCTCGACGCACGCGACTAAATTTGCCGCGATTTTACATTTTGCTTCATTTCAGCCACGTGTAAAAATATTTGTCCTTGCTTTCCTTACTGAAATTCGTGTGCAACCTGACAATCATTCATAGAGCATTGCTAAAGTGATCTTGAATTAATTTAAAGTATCTCTCACTCACCCTGAAGCTCCTATCGGGAATTAAAAGCCTTTTTAGCATATTTTTCACTTAATTGCAACCACATCAAAATAGCTTGCCTGTGTTTAAAACTCCTTACTATTTTCCTCTAAGCTTGCTAGGGT
Source organism: Ambystoma mexicanum (assembly GCF_040938575.1). NCBI lineage: Eukaryota > Metazoa > Chordata > Amphibia > Caudata > Ambystomatidae > Ambystoma > Ambystoma mexicanum. The sequence goes on along the minus strand of NW_027182481.1, from coordinate 1,362,560 downwards.
GGGAACTGAATTATATTTTATTGCATTCCTGGGAACTGTGTGCTTTCCTCCCATCTCTTTACCTTGCAAGAGGGGGGGGTGAATTGCTACCAGGGGGAAAAGTGATTACATTGTTTTGTTGAAGTCATATCAAGTTTATTTTCTGTACTGCATTTTCATTCATCATTGCATTGTCCTTGAAGCCAAAAAAGCATTCTCAGCTACTTTATCCTCTCTACATCACTTTTGAACCATCAAAAAGAGTGTACCACTGTAACATTATCCATTGTTGATCACTCTCATCTTCACAAGTGTGCTATCAAACATTAATTTATTATAAAAGTGTGATATATATATATATATATATATATATTGTTTAATTTTCAAATAAACCTTTTAATTTGCAAAACAAACCTACTTCTTGGCTCAGTGGGGTCAGGGGGATTCTAAGAGAGGGGTGTTATATAAGGGTTGTCATCCAAAGTAAACGAACTGGACATAAAAACATATCAATAAGGGTTTCCCTCAGCATCCCAGACTAGGCATTGACTTAGCTGTAGTGTTGAATTGAAGTCGCTTACAGAGTGGGGGCATATCCGGTTAGATCACCACGCTGTTTTACACTGTGAAAGCACCCCTCAAAGGAACGCTCTAAGGAAACGGTCTGTTTTGCAAAATAAAATACAAACTTCTGTAAGTCAGGAAAGAACTCAAATTCCAGAATGACGACACTGGTAGACATCAAAATAGTTAGAGATCACTTCTTACATAAGCTATTTGTGAGAGGTGAATGGACTGAGCAGGGCCAGGATGCGTGGTTGCAGGCAATCACACGACAGGTCACTGCAACTGGGTTAGATAACTGGAGAGATCAGGGTCCCTTACATGTGGCCCTGAGTGAACTATACAGGGTTCCTAAAGCTAAAGATGAACACCACAAGATGGTTAGGATAGCGGCATATTTGTATCTATATATGGGAGCCATGCAGGACAAATGTGCTGAAGGCCAAGATCTGGCAAATAGGCAACAGATCGCGTTAGAGAAGGCCCAATCTGACCTGGTCTCTTCTGAGCAGAGGATGCACAGAAGCCAGGAGTCAGAAAATGAGAGCAGACAGTATCTCATTAAAATCAAAGAGGACATGTGTATCCTGCAACAGGAAAAGTCTGACCAGGATACCAGATTTCTGGCCTTGCAGAAGGAGTACCAAGAAGGTTTGGACTCCCTACTGCAGAGCCAGAAAAAGCTGGAGCAACAATTAGATTTCAATAGGGCATGTGCTGAGCAGGTAGTCACCCTGCAAAGCCACCTAGATAGGGAAAAGGCACAGAGCAATAAACTGATCCTGAAAGACCTGGATACCCAGGCAGAGTTTGATCAGGAGCGCCAGAAAGCTGGTGCCCTTCAAAGGCAAAGGGACGACCTGGCGGCACAGATGCAGACTCTAAGTCAGGAAAGGGATACCTTAGGCCAGGAAGTCTGCCATTTAAAAAGGTAAACTGAAGAAAATCACTCGGCCCTCCAGGGGCTGGGTAACCTCCAAAAAGAGCATCAGAACCTGTTAGAGCACACCAGGAGGGTGGAAGAGGTTCTGGCAAGAAAGGAGCAGGCCAGTAGGGATGGGACTCAGGAGGTAACCCTCCTGCAGCAAAGACTGGCTCAGTACTCCAGGACCAATCAGGAGGCACAGAGGGAGAATGAGGCTCTCTGCCAGCACAATGATAGGCTCCAGCAACAGGTAGCCATGCAGGAGAGACTGATAGAGTCTAGTAAGGCCTTAAATGAGGAACCGAAAGCGCAGGCTCTTGCATTGCAACAGGGAGCAGGGGCTGATAGAGATGAGGTTCGCTGGGAAAGGGAAATGCCTGAGCATAACCTCAGGAGCCCTAGGACCAGAAGCCTTCATCTCTTCCAGTCCCTGGACTCTGCCACCCCCATGTCCCCTGGCGCACATGAGCACAGGGCCATAGGGATGGCAGATTACTATTGAGCCAAAAGGATGGGGCTCATAGGCCAGTACCACCCAGGAATGGATGGGCGGGCATCCGGGTATGGGTGCCTAAGTACAGTGCAATTTAGTGGGGAACCCCAGGAGAGTAGGCCCACTAAGGGCATCCTGAAAAACTCTGCCCAGTTAGGTCAGTGGGGGGGTACCCATTAAATCCTGGTAGCAAGGAGGGATCTGAAGACTCCTCTGAGCGTCACAGGACACAGGAGACCAGGTCCCCGCATTCTGCCAGCTATTCCCAGGCTCGCAGAATCCGGGAAAACCTGGAAGATCGGACGGGCACCTCTGGGAGCAGTGCATCTGAATCAGAGGATGAATGGACCAGGGTTACCCGAACCAAAAAGGCCAATAAGGTGAAAAGGGCCTTGCTTAAAGGACCCCTTAAAACAGATTAAGGCAATCAGGAGTGTTATCACGCCTTATCATAAGAACGCCAAGTATTCTGTTTGGGAACACTTGGAGCTCTATGAGCAAATGATGGAGACTTTCCATTTGAAGGACAGCAGTAGCTGCATCCAGTATGTCAAATGGACATTCTCCCCTGAATACTCCAGTTTTTTTGCGGGACTGGATGACCAAAACCATTCAAGATGGTCCACATATAGGGCGGCCATCTTGAAACATTTTTCTGTACATAGAAATCTCAAAGAGGCTCGCAAGGCAGCCTACAATTTGCAATGTGGGGAGGATCAGGCCCCACAAGAATTTGTGCAAGAATTGAAGCATGCCTTTGCGCAGACCACCAGAAGGGTGCGCACAGACAGCACATTTTTCCATGCTCTTCCCAAGTACATAATGACCCTGCTCGTGAGAGATTTTCACGAGAAAAGATCTTTAGACTGGGTCATTGAGCAAGCCACCCGGATCTATGAGGTGCAGAAGCCCATAGAAAATAAAAGTAATGTGCAGAAAAACCCCAAAACCAACAGCACCCCTGCTGCTGCCAAGGTGGCAGAGGTAAAGTTTGCCCCCGTTTTAGATTTGGAGATGGGGGGCCTAAAAACCTGCCTGCACCAAATAATTACCAGCCCTGAAGGCCCTCGGCCAGTCACAGACAGGGAGTCGAGGAGGTAGTCCCACCAATGGGGTCCCCCGCTCCCCTGACTATGTAAGTCCCCGCTACAAGGGAAACCGACCAATCCTGGGTTATGTGTGGACTCCTCCAGCCCAAGGGGGGATCCAGCCAAGCACCTATCCCAGGGAACTTCCCTCCTAACTTCCCACAGGAGGGCAGAAATTCCCCAAACACTGTGCAGAACTTTTTTCCCAGGTATCCACAAGGTTTCCAGCCCCAAAACCATCCATCCTTCTTTCCCCAATTCCCTGAGCCCAGACAACCTAATCCGGGAGGGGGGAGGCCAAGGATGGAGGGGTACCCAAATCTTCCCCACCCTGGGTATTACCAGAGAAGGGATAGCTACCCTTCCCGGGATCAGCCCAGGGGAGAAAACACAACCCCGTATCAACCTGAGCGGGTTTTCCAACTTGAGCGCCAGGTCCAAAATATGGCACGGGATCTGAGTCACATTCTGAGGGCTCAACAGAACCCTCAGATGAGCATGCCACCGCAGAATGCCCCAAACTCTGGACATGGTGCTCCAGAACAACGACGGGGGCAGCATCCCGATAACCCACCGGTTCCCAGGGAGGAGGCACAAGGGAAAGAGGGGTGTAAAGCCTTGGAGGAAGCTTCCTTCCCAACTTGTAAACAGCCCCTGGAAAACCAGAAACCGGAAACAAAATCTCCTGCCCCTGAAAGCCTGCATCCCAAGGTGCAGAGGGGGGGGTAGGAGAAACAAAGGACCCAAACAGACCCACATTGTGGAGGAGGTACAGGTCTTCCAATTTGAGGCAGAGGGATCCTAAGAAGATCCTGGGGAAAAGATCTTCTCCTTCAGAGATGGGGGAACCCTTCCCAAGTAAAAATGGGTCCCAAGAGATTCCAATCCACACTGGGTAGCTGTGGGGATTGAGCTGTCGCCGCCCATCATCCTATCCCAGAACCAACAATACCAAAAACCCCTGGTTCAAACCCATCCTGGTGACTGCCTCCAAAAAGGCAGGGGCGGCCCAGAACCGGAACCAGGGGAACCTAAAACCGAATCAACAGACTGGGTAGATGTGGGGATTGAGATGTCGCCGCCCATCATTCTATCCCAGAACCAACAATACCAAAATCCCATGGGTCAAACCCATCCTGATGACTGCCTCCAAAAAGGGGGGGGGGGCGGCCCAGAACCCGAAACCATTTCCAGTTGCCAACTTTTTCTTTCAGATTCCCCAGGCTCTTCACAGAATTCTGCCCAAATCTCTTCTCTCGCCATGTCCAAAACCAGAAAGTTAGCCCACCAGTTGTCCACAAATGTGCATTATCTGTGTCCCCTTGAGGAGAAGGAGGGAAGATACTATGCCCCGGTACAAGTACAGGGGCAGGGTACAATTTTGGCACTGGTGGACACTGGATCCCAAGCTACCCTTCTGTCCAAAAGGGCCTTTGATGAACTAAATGTAGGGAGGGGGGAGAATTACTGCATTCCTCTCACCTCTCTTCCTGGACAACTGCAGAACTTTGACGGGAAGGAAATTCCTGTCGAGGGGACTGCAGAGTTGGAAATTAAAATTGGGCGACACAAGGTGAAACACCCGGTCATAGTAGTGACTCCAGAGGGCACCCCTTGTTTACTAGGGAACGACCTCCTGAGAAGGTTGTCACCCCTAATAGATTGTGTAAACAAGGTCCTCTGGACCCAGACTAGCCGACCAATAAAATTAAAACAGAGTGTCAACCATGTTAGTTTAAATGGCACCTGCCACATGGTTGAACAAAAATCTGACCAAGTAGAATTTCACTTCCAGAACAACCAAATTCCAGACGTGACAGTAATAGCAGTAGGAAAACAGACGACAGACAGGTGATGGGGGGTCCTCTATATTTCTGAAAATCAACCTTCCTTCCAGTTTAAGGTGGTATTCCACACTGGAAGGAAATACTCTGAAATTCTTTAATAATCCACAATCAGAAACTCCCACTCCTATAGTCCAGAACGATGTGAAATCAGCTCAGAGCCTGGCTGATATTCAGCAAATTGGAGATCAGTTGTTCATCCCTGTTCAGTTAAATGATGGGAAGGACTCTGTTCTCGCCCGAGTGTGTGTGAACAACGGTAAGAGCTTAATCAGCGAAGCCATGTTCCGCCAACTCCCAAAAGATCCAGCCATTCCCACATTCAAACTGATAGACAAATGGGAAATGGATCTGGAAACACCCAATTCCAAACATCTCCTGCCAGGCAGGTGTATGCTCAAAATCTCCATTGGCAACAAGAGCATAGTCCATAATTGTTGGGTCGTGCGAGACGTCACTGCCGCCTTTTACTTAGGCAGTGACATTCTCAATCGCTTCGCCATTAGTTTGGACCTAATAAACTTCAGAGCTTGGTCCCGATTAGCGGATAATCTCATGGGCTTTGATGATCAAGAAAAAGCATTTAGGTCAGCTCAATTGCTAACTTATGCAGTTGAAATTCAGCTTAAAGAGGAAGTCACCATCCCAGAAAGGACCCGACAAGTCTCCCTGGAAGTGAAAGTTAAAAGAGGACAAACATTGAAAAACCCAGATGCTTATATTCATCTAAATGCTTCTCTCCAACAGCAAGGGTTAGGGGTAAACCCAACACCATTAGTCAACATAGAACATGACACCATTCCAATAGAGGTGGATAACAACGACTTAAAGAGTATTACTCTAGCCGCAGGCACCATTATTGGAATGTGGTTGATGACCGACATTTCTCCATTGATTTAGGAAATGAACTGTTAGGACAAATCCCCAACGACTGTTTTGACACTGACAGTGAGAACAATACAACACCAGACAGGATTTTCACCCGGCATGGGGGGAACTTCCTGGTGTACACTTCTTGCCCTTATGGTAAGGAAGATGTGACTAGTGACTTCAGGAGGGATGAGGTGATTTTCCAGTTCCATGAGTGCTGCCTTTCACACCTGAAGCCTCCAGTCCAAATCAGCACTCTGACCAGGGACTTCTCCACCCAGCTGGAGGAGGCCGCTGAGATAGCTGACCAGAAGTCTTTCCAGGCTTCAGGCAGATGGTGGAAGAGAGAGTCAACCTCGCTGATGCCTGTGTGACTCTGGAACAGAAGCAAAAGTTGAAACGTTTTCTTGGATTTCCAAGATTTCTTTGCGGTAGACTCATATGACTGTGGTCGCACCGACATCCACACAACAACAATTCCCACGGACCCTGGCATGCTTCCAGTGTTTGTGAAGCAATATCGTTTGCCTCTCGCATCCATGGAGTCCCTTACTGAAATAATTAAGAACCTTGAGTCCTGGGGAATAATCCGTCCAGTACACAGCACCTTCAATAATCTGGTGCTGGGAATATTGAAGCCAAACGGCCAGTGGAGACTCTGCGCCGACCTTAGGGAGCTCAACAAACGGTTCCATACTTCCCGATGGCCTCTGCCCTACATTGACCAAGGGCTGGCCCAGATCCAGGGGTCACAGCTATTCACTGCAATAGACCTGACCAATGGATACTGGACCGTGCCTGTCAGTAGGGAGGACCAATACAAACTGGCTTTTACCTTTGGGGGCCAGCAGTACACATGACCCGGACTTCCTTCGGATACCTCAACTCCGGCAATGAATTCAACATTTTCCTACATAAGGCCATGCCTGACCTGGGTGCGAGGGGTAACCTGGCTTATGTAGATGATGTCCTGTGGAAGAACACATAGCGGAGATCCGTTATGTTCTGATACAGTTGAGGGCCGCCGGAGCAAAACTTTCCTTTCAGAAGGCACATTGGTGTAGAACCCGTGTTAATTTCTTGGGGCATGAGATTACTCCTCAGGGTTTCTGTCCCCAAGAAAAGAAAGTGGAAGCACTCCAGAAACTGAAGGATCCCACAACTCTGCGGGAACTAAGGAGCCTCCTTGGACTGACTAATTACAGCAGAAAGTTCATTGAGGGCTACGCAGAGATCACCAGACCCCTGATTCATCTCTTGAAGGGGGGGGTCAAGTGGGCATGGGGTCCAGAACAATCCAAGGCAGTAAGACAACTCAAGAGAAGCCTGTCACAAGCGCCTTGCCTAGCGTACCCTGTCAGAAACAAGGAGACAGGGTTTTCTAATACGTGCTTGACGGCAGTATTATACCGAAAGCATGACAAGGTCAATAAAGTAATCTCCTATGCGAGCAAAACTTTATCCTCTGTGGAGGAAAAATTCAACGATTGTGAGAAGGCACTCCTGGCAACGGTGTGGGCATTGAAGAATTACCGCCCGTTTATCCAGGGGGAACACATCATAGTGGAGACTCCACACCAGCCTCTGCAATCTCTCCAAAGTGACAGAATTCGGGTCGGAAATGTGAGTGTTAGGCGGAAACCTGTGCAGTTCCCTCTGGGACCACTGCAAAAGATTTAGGACTACATGCGTTGGCGGTGAACCCACTTGGTAGCAGTCTGTACCACACAGATTCACTTGGTAGCTGTGGCTGAGCAGTCACACTTCTCTCAAGAAAAGTTGAGCAGTATGTGGAGTATTCAAAATAGGGCAATTCTTCACAGCAAGACAAGCAAACACGCAACGAGGCTTAGTGTAAAGATATTAAGGTATTTATTTATAACAAAATATCTATGAAAAACACTAAAGCAAATCACGGCAAACAAATCAAACACAATTACTCTACGAAGTAGAAAACGATCAATCCCCCTAGCAAAATATCGACAACTCTAGGTTCTACCGGTACCACTTATTTTCAGACAGAGGTGTATACCTCAACCTAGATGACACTCGAATATTAGTTAGGACGGGAGAGAAAAAGATCGGCAGGTTATGAAATCAAAACAGTTCAATCCTAGGCGGATAAAATGCAAGGCAGGAAGGCAAGAATCACAATAGATTGTAAAGTTCAGAGGCCAGGCCCACTCGGAGAGAGGCAAGGCGCGATGTCCCAAAAAGTCTCTAGTGGAGATGCATTCAAGTCTTTATAGCAAATTGTTATCGGCAGATTGAACCAGTTCAGAACAAAGAATGAGCAAAGCTTGGAGGCGACCCATACATCCTAGAGAGACCATCAGAATTTTGGCGGTGACACCCTGACCTGTGCTCAATGGTGAAATCAAACCCTTGCAGGCAGATCAACCATCTCAATAGTTTTGGGTTCTCCCCTTTCATTTGCATTAACCATCTCAAGGGTTGGTGGTCAGTCTGAATAACAAAAGTAGAACCATACAAGTACGGCCTAAACTTCTTCAGAGCCCACACGATAGCAAAGCACTCTTTCGATTATTGCCCACCTTGTTTCAGGATCCTTCAGCTTGCGGCTGATGAAGCAAACGGGGTGCTCCCTACCTTCCCATCCAGTTGACTGAGTACGGCACCTATCCCTACATTGGAAGCGTCTGTCTGCACAATGAAGTGTTGGCGGTAATCAGGAGCTCTGAGTACTGGGGCTTGGCAAAGAGCCTGTTTCAGGTTTTCAAAAGCCTGATTGCACTCTTCGTTCCATTTAACCTTTTTATGAAATTTGGGCGAGGAGATGACATTCAGTGGAGAAGCTATGGTCCCATAGTTCTCTATGAAATTCCTGTAATACCCAGTGAGGCCTAGGAAGGCTCTCACCTGGGTTTGAGTAGTCGGTGTTGTCCAATTTTGCACAGCTTCAATCTTACTGAGCAAAGGCCTTATTTCTCCACCGCCTACCTCATACCCAAGATAGACTACCTTACTCTGTCCAATTTGGCATTTACTTGCCTTTATGGTCAGATTGGCTCGTCCAAGAGCCTGCAAAACATCTCTCAGGTGGATTACATGTTCTTCCCAGGAATTGCTGAACACTGCTATGTCATCCAAGTATGCCATGCAGAAGTCCTCCATCCCATTCAGAACCTGGTTTACCATCCGTTGAAACGTAGCAGGTGCATTCTTTAGTCCGAAAGGCATTACCTTAAACTGGTATAAGCCAACGGGGGTAGAAAATGCAGTTTTCTCATTGGCATGGTCTGCCAATAGCCTAACGTCAAGTCAAATGTGCTGAGGAACTTGGCGGCGCCAAGTTTATCCACCAACTCATCTGTTCTTGGCAAAGGGTGGGCATCAGTCGTGGTGACCTCATTAAGAGCTCGATAATCCACGCAGAATCTAAGTTCTTTAGATCCGGCCTTTGGTACTAACACAACTGGGCTAGACCATGGACTAGTAGAGGGCTCTATTACCCCGAGATCAAGCATCTTGCTGACCTCACCTTTGATGTGGGTTCGTACGTTTTCTGACATGCGGTATCCTCTGCTTTTGACCGGCAGACAGTCACCAGTGAGTATGTCGTGCTGGCCCCAAGGGGTCAAGCCTGGTGAAAGCGAGAACAGAGAGGCAAACTGATTCAACATAAATTTGCACTCTTCTTGTTGCTCGGGTGTCAGATTGGAGGAGAGATTCACTCCTTCAATTTTTTCATCTAAAGGTAAGCCTCTGAGGAGATCCGGAACAGCTTCACTCTCTTCTTCTTCCTCAGATGATGCTAGAAGCAACGCTCCTACATCAGGTCGTGAGACATACGCTTTAAGTCGGTTGGTGTGAAAGACTGTCGGAGCCTCCTTGGGATTGCCCAAGTCCACCAGATAGTTAACCTCTCCGAGTTTACCCACTACTCGGTAGGGTCCCATCCATTTATCTTGCAAGGCCCTCTGCCTTGTAGGGATCATAACGAGAACGAGCTGGTCTTGAGCGAACTCAACGATGTTAGCCTTTTGATCGTGCCAGTGCTTCACCAATGCTTGTCCAGCTTTCAAGTTATCGCTTGCTTCCGTCATCATGTGCGACATTCTCCTCCGGAGACCTATCACGTAGTCAGTCACTCTGACTGGCTTAGGGGAAGGAGCACTCTCCAACCCCTCCTTAATCAGGGCCAATGGACCTCTGACGGGATGACCATAGAGTAGTTCGAAGGGAGAGTAACCTACTCCCTCCTGAGGGACTTCTCTATAAGCAAAGAGAAGGCATGGCAATAGAAGGTCCCACTTACGCTTAAGGGGTTCCTCTAGAGCACCTATCATGCTCTTCATGGTTCGGTTGAACCGTTCTACCAACCCATTGGTTTATGGGTGGTAAGCCGTTGAGAACTTGTAAGTTACTCCGCAGGTTTTCCACATGGCTTTCATGTAGTGGGACATAAAGTTTGACCCTCTGTCAGAGATTACTTCCTTAGGAAACCCAACCCTGGTAAAAATACCAAGGAGGGCCTTAGCCACAGCCGGAGCTGTAACAGTCCTCATAGGAATTGCCTCAGGATACCTAGTAGCATGGTTTACTACAACAAGTATAGACCTGTTGCCTGAGGAGGTTGGAGGATCAAGGGGACCAACAATGTCAATCCCTACTCTCTCAAATGGGACTCCCACAACTGGGAGAGGCACTAACGGTGCCACATTCTTGGATTCAACCTTACCAGAGATCTGGCAGGTGTGGCAGCTCCTGCAGTGTTTTTCTACTTCGGCCCCCATCTTTGGCCAATAGAAGTAGAGCGAGAGCCTTTCCTTATTCTTCTTGAAACTCAAGTGACCAGCCAAAGGAATCTCGTGGGCTAACTGCAAAAACTGTGGTCTGTTCTCTTGGGGTACTACAAGTCGTTTATAGTCTCCAGGTGCAGACTCGGTCGGTTCACTGTAGAAGAGGCCATCTTCCCAGTGCAACCTGTATTTCCCAGGCTCTTGCCCTTCTGCCTGAGCTTCTGCCTGATGGCGAAGACCTTCCACAGTTGGACATTCTCTCTGTCCCTTACTGAAGTCTGCCCTGCTGGGTCCACCTTCTGCCAGTAAAGACTGCAGCTCGGGATGGTCAACAGGATACAGATCTCCAATGAGTTCCTGGCCTTCCATTAGCTCTTCCTCAGAGTCTAATTCTACCACGCAGGGTTGTACCTCCCTCTCAGTCTCGGCTGGAGGTGGAGTTACGGGTGTGACGTTGGACAACCGCGGGGAAGTCCGTGTCGGCTGCACTGGAATGCTGGCGGCTGGTTTCGGGATAGAAGTCTTAGGTTTCCCCTTCGCTTCTGATTTCTTGGAGACAGCGGCCGACAATTCCAAAGGAACAGGAGTGATTTATTTCTTCATCATCTCCTGGAGAGCACCGCGCATGGTCCTCTCTCTTGCGGGTCTGGTTAGCTCCTGTAACCGTTTACTAGGAGGTCTGGGAGTATGCGATACAACTCCGAGAGTTTTCAAATCGTTACCCAACAGTACGCGTCCTGGTACCTCACTCTTTATGCTGACAGGTATCTTCACAGTCATGTCGTTACACTGGATGAGAACTGGTAATTGGGGAAGCATCTGCACAGGCCCTCCAGCTAACTTGGTGAGGCGTTTGGGTGCCTTAGCAACATCCTCAGCCTGAAAAAACGATTTATCCACCACAGTTATGCTGGCCCCAGTGTCCTTAACGGCGGGAGTCTCCTGACCATTCACCTGGACACTGTCCTTGTAATAATCTTTAGTATTATCGGGGATAGAATTATAGACATATAAATTCTGTTGTTCCCACAATCCCAGAGATACTAAAGAAACGCTGGCTGAGACTCCAATGGGTTCGTCAGCTAGCAGTAGAAAGTTTCCACTTGTCATTTGGACTTCCTCCTCTGGAGCGAAGGCTAAGGAGACAAGCTGGACCCCTGAAGGTTTACCCTTACATCTGGGATCTCCTTTCACGTGGTCAGTCGAGCCACAAACAAAGCATTTACCGAACGCTTTCTGGAATGGTGGCTTGTTCTGACCTCCTTCCGGTTTGGCACCAGAAGACACACTATTCTGCTCTGGTTTTCCCGGTGGCTTACCCTTCTGGTTTTGTTTGGGGCCCTCTTTGGAATGTGAGTTATTCGAATTCTCTTTTGAGTCTTTTTTAGGCTGTTTTCCCTCGTCCTTTTTCTGAGTTGCCCCAGAATCCTTATGAGTAGCCCTGTTGGCAACCCACAAGTCAGCAGCCTTAGCTAGTGCCCTGGAATCCAATTCCTTTGAATCAGCCAAGTGCTGTCTGAGCTCAGGAGAACAGGCATCATAAATAGACTCCAACATAAAAAGATTTCTCATACCCTCATAAGTGCTCACTTTGTAACCCTTAATCCATCCCTCTAAGTTTTTCAACCCTTCACTCGCCCAGGTAGCCCAAGGGGTACCATCATACTTTTTGAGGGTTCTAAACCTCTTAAGATACTGGGAAGGGGTCTTCCCGAATCTAGCTATCAAAGCTAGTTTCACACTTTCGTAATCCGTCTTATCCACCTCCCCCAACTCCATTACCACATCAGTCGCAACAGGAGAGAGCCTAGAGAACAACCAGGGAAGCAACGCATTCCCGGTGATGTCCTGGAGCCCATGATTGTATTCAAACAGTTTCAGCCAATCCAACACATCCAATCTCAGTTCATACATACCCACTAATTCCTTCGGCATCCGGGGTCTTTTGGGACTGGAGCTCCTAGAGGAACCAGAGGAGAGAGAAGCATTTTCCATAGACAACTTTTTCATCTCTAATTCGTGATTAAGTTCTATTTATCTGAGTATTAACTCAGCTTGCTTCTGCTCAGCCTGGGCATTCATCCGTCTGAACTCGAGTTCTTGGTTTCGTTCAGATTGAGCCAAGAACCGTTTGTATTCTAGTTCGAGCTTCATTTTTTCAAGTTCAAAATAAGCAGGGTTACTTGTGGGACCTGGTATGGGCCCCGTAGGCACAGCTGGTAAGGCAGGTAGAGGAGCGGGGGAGACAGTTTCGTTAGCCTCTCCGTCCTCGTCAGCCTCTTCATCGCTATTATCAGAATTACGATTCAGATCAACACCATTACTGTCGTCTACATTCGCTGGGGAGATTGGTTCCTCTGAACCAGTACCCAGACTTTGGTTCGCCAGCAATCTCTCTATTAGTTCTAACTTCTTGCCTCTTACAGAAAAATTCTCTTGCCTACAGAGAGCTTGCAGACTCTCAGTATTTTCACCTGACAAAGACTCTTGACTGTAAGTTTCCATCGTAGACATGTTTTTTGAAAGTTGCTTTTTGTGAAAAGTTTTGTGGTTAGTTATCCTACAGTGTCGAAAAGCACTCTAAACTGTATACTCGATACAAATCCCACCGCTGTACACCAGTGTTAGGCGGAAACCTCTGCAGTTCCCTCTGGGACCACTGCAGAAGATTTAGGACTACAGGCGTTGGCGGTGAACCCACTTGGTAGCAGTCTGTACCACACAGATTCACTTGGTAGCTGTGGCTGAGAAGTCAGACTTCTCTCAAGAAAAGTTCAGCAGTATGTGGAGTATACAAAATAGGGCAATTCTTCACAGCAAGACAAGCAAACACGCAACAAGGCTTAGTGTAAAGATATTAAGGTATTTATTTACAACAAAATGTCTATGAAAAACACTAAAGCAAATCACGGCAAACAAATCAAACACAATTACTCTACGAAGTAGAAAACGATCAATCCCCCTAGCAAAATATCGACAACTCTAGGTTCTACCGGTACCACTTATTTTCAGACAGAGGTGTATACCTCAACCTAGATGACACTCGAATATTAGTTAGGACGGGAGAGAAAAAGATCAGCAGGTTATGAAATCAACACAGTTCAATCCTAGGCGGATAAAATGCAAGGCAGGAAGGCAAGAATCACAATAGATTGTAAAGTTCAGAGGCCAGGCCCACTCAGAGAGAGGCAAGGCGCGATGTCCCAAAAAGTCTCTAGTGGAGATGCATTCAACTCTTTATAGCAAATTGTTATCGGCAGATTGAACCAGTTCAGAAAAAAGAATGCGCAAAGCTTGGAGGCGACCAAGCGGAACGGAGAGGATTAAGACACCTCACTCGAACCGACCGAAAGGGAAGCCAGGTAGACACGGTACCTTGTTGTGGAGGGCAGTGTCATGATCTCTGCTTCCAAAAGGTCAGGGTTTTCCCAACTCCCTTGGAAGCAGATCCATAACCCAGGTTCCAAGTGCCAACCAGTCCCAATTGGGACCTTTTGGACCCATTCCTGGCGCCAGTGGCACCAGGCTCATAAATACGCCCAGTCCCAGCGCTGGAAGCGCCGGGCTCATAATGCTTGGGTGGACTTACCTGCAGCAGACCATGCTGCTTACTTGCCTGCCAGTTGAGCCTCTGATCCTCTTCTGTTTGGAACTACTTTTCCTGTTGGGTGGGGCAGGAGCCACTCCCTAGGTTCAGAACACTGGAACTCTTCTGGAAAGCAGGAACTCTTTTCTTACCTAGGCGTGGCTGTGAAAGGAGACTCCTAAGCACTACAGGAGGCTATTTAAACCACACCCGATGGATGAATCTTGCTTTGCGTTATTCTGCATCCTCTGCAGCAGAACGCTCATCGTGTCTTCTGCATCTGATCCTGGGCCTAAGGAAAAAGGCTTACCATCCTGAATCCAGTCTTCAGCAACACCTATAAAGACAAGAAAGAACAGGTTAGCATTACGGTCTTCAGTGACAGCTCTTCACTTACCTGGTCCATCGGCTGTCACCAACGCCTCGCGCTGTATTCCGACATCTGAAAGACAAAGGCTTACCTACTCTTCGTGCGCTCCGGAGGTCTTCACACTGCATTCCGGCATCTGAAAGACAAAAGCTTACCAACTCTTCGCATGCTCCGGAGGCCTTCGGCGCTGCATCCCGCATCTGAAAGACAAAACAAGGTGCGTTTAAAGACATTGGGTAACTTTAATACTCATGTGCCATTACTCCTTTCCACATCTAACCCAGTGGGTATTCCGGCACCCTGCAGCCGCTCCGAACTTGTACCTGCAAAATAAAAAGACAGTTAGAGCGCATCGTGAAGCAGGCAACAAGCGCTTACTTACGTGCTTCCAGGCGCTTCTATTCATCACACGGGCTCCATCTTCAACTCACTTCAGCCCGTCATCCACCATCGCCGGAACCCTGCAAAACAAGAGACATCATTACTAAAGACTTTAAAGACATTAGAATTACTCGAAACTTACCGTTCGTGCAGTAAACGACGGACAGCAGTCCTCTGAAGTCAAGAGGCCTGCTCCCCTTATCCAGTGAAGAAACTGGTTACAGCACCCTGCCCCGAGGCAGATGGAGAGCACGGCGTTCACTTACCTAAGGTGAGAGCGTTATCCTTTGGGGTTCTACAGGAGAAGAGAAAGGGAAGAAGAGAGAGACATTCAATAACCCAGTTCATTAATCCCATATTTTCTATCTGCAGACATCTTACCCTTCGAGTCAGACATACAGTGCACAGAGGTCCAGCCCAAAGAGCCAGCCGTGTGTTACACATCACCTTTGAACATACGGTATACGCCCAGTCAAGACCGGCGCCTCTACGGGAATCAGGTGAGCGTTACAGGCGCTCCGGTGGGGGCAGTTGTTCCTGGTGGTGGATGCACGTCGGGTCTTGGCCAAGAGTAGAGATGATCTCGTCGTCGAAGGAAAGTAAAGTCCGGTGCACCACCAGGGAAGAGAATAGCCGCGGAGTGCTCCGTCACAAGGCACCACCTTTTGGTCGCGGTACAGGGGTAGTGGCTATCCGGTTGCCGAGGTGCTCTGCACGGGCAATTCGACCACTGCGTCCTGAGGCGAATAAAAAGCAAAGGGGACTGGTTGTTCCCACCAGTCAGGGGAAGAGACTCTCCGGCAGGGAGATCTCCTCTGCCGTCGGGAAGTGGTGAGTCGGTTCCGCAGGGCTCCACCAGAGGTGTCGTCGTGCAGGTCGGCTCAGCGTTACCCTCGTCGGATTCTTAGGTCCTGTGGCGACTTCTTAAGATCCAGTCCCAAAAGCCCTGCTTTTATGCAGAAGACCCCCATTCATTCAGCCTAGCTGTCAATCAACACATGCTAAGTGGTGAGCGGGAAGGCTCACCACCTGGGCCAATCACTCCAGAGTGCGATCTGAGTTGGCAAGGCAACTCAGTCCAGGGTGCCTAAACCCCCTCCCACACCCCTGAGGTAACCCAGACAGAATGGCACCACTTTGGAGGGTCTCTGTACAGAGGCCCGCCAAAAGTGGAACAAAGGCTCAACCTTTGGTTTAGGAATCACAGAGACGAACACAGACGCCATTTTAAAACCGAGGTCTGGCAGAAAATACCACTCGATAAACTTATTTAAGATAAGTAGATCAGTGGTACGTCAGAGATAAATGAAAAAAAGTATCAATCTCCAACAATGGGACGAATCCCATAGGGTTATGTTCGGGGTCGAACATAACAAGTAGTTTCCACTGCCACCAGCCAAATCTCGACAAGGGGGGGTGGGACAGTGCCCACTCGAGTAACAGGTCTAGGAGTAATCGAATTAACCCTACTAGTACGTCCACAATAAGATGGTTTGTAATAGTCCTGTTAGTAAATTTAGGTCTAGTAAAGCCAATGGTGACTTTACATGCCCGGGGAGACAGTAGTCAGTCCCCGGGTATGGAGTCTATGGTGGGGGACCCGCTAGGGCGCCCCCGTGTTACGGCACGTAGGGTGCGGTGTAACACACATAGAAAAACATATGAGACCCTATGGAGTAAAAGACCCCATAGCCCATCGAACACATTGACATTTCAAAGGAATTACACACATACATGTCCAAGAGTGGGAGAAAAGAGTCTCACTCTTGGCAGGATGGAAAAAAACAAACTCCAGAAATCCAGCAAAGCTGCTGGGGGACTCACTAGGTTAGGAAATTCAGCCTAAACAGAGAATTCTCCCTAACAGTGAGTAATTCCCGAATTACTTCCTGGTTTCTGTCAATGCAAGGCTTTCCTGTAGAGGTCAGATATGGCCAAAACAAAAAGAGTCCCCTCGCGCAAGGTCTGGCTGACTTGCATGATTGTGCCAGAGAAAACTGTCTCGAGGACGAAAGTCTAAAAATCAAGGACAACATGGAAGCATACCTTAATTCCCCACACAAAGTCTTTGAAGAAGACAAGTTGAGGGGATGCCCACTGTCTATGTGGATGGATGCTTTTACCATGTTGACTACAACGGGGAGAAAGAACTGGGGGCAGGCGTAGGGAATGCATGGGTGAAGGAGTTTCCAGAACTCTCCGCTGGATACAAAATTGGTCCCCGAAGTAGTCAGGTGGCAGAGTTGATGGCTGTGCATCAGGCCATCCTCACTGCTGTCCAACATCAACTCCACAAACTGGTCATAATCACAGATTCAGATTATTTACGGAACGGGTTCGTGGAGCACCTGGTTAATTGGAAAACCAGAGGCATGTTATGTGCTAATAACAAACCCCTGAAACATGGGAAGTTAATCCAAAATATTGATGATCTGGTCACATCGAATGGGATGACCATCTACTGGAAAAAGATCAAGGGTCATTCCAAAATAGAGGGACCAAACAAAACTGGAAATGACTTAGATGATCAGCTGGCCAAAACCGGGGCCATCCAAGGGGATCTAATAGAAATAGTGTCCCTGTTGGGGGAAATCCAGGTCACTGCTATCACTAGGTCCCAGAAAAATGCTCACAATGATCTTTCAACTGCCCAATGGAGTAAGGAGACCCCTGATGCTGATTTGATTACAGCTCAGAAGGGGGATCCAATAATTGTTTTTTACCAACACATTGAGGACCCTGAGAACTGACGGATACCGATTACATTGGGAAAGAGGACCTAAGAGTGTTGATGAAATGTCCAAAAAGGTTCTGAATCCAAGACAGTTTGTTGGTAAGGAAATCCCAAGCTGGCCATGATCAGTGGGTGGTTCCTACCTCATTCTGAAGCCCGATGTTAAGTCACGCCCATGATGCGGCCACCGCCGGTCATAGGGGATTTCACATAACACTGGAAATCTTAAGAGACGTTGCATACTGGCCACACATGGGGCAGGAACTCGACCAATACTTGAAGGGGTGTCTGGTGTGTGCACAATTTCAGCCATCATCCCTCACACACAGTGCACCTCTCCAAAAGAGGGGGATGATACTGCCATGGTCAGATTTGCAAATCGACTTCGTAGCCCCTGTAATTCGCTCGTCTAGAGGAAACAAGTACATGTTGACCGTCACATGCTTGTTTACCAAGTGGGTGGAATGTCTCCCGGCCCCAAACTGCAAGGCAGAAACAGCAGCTGCCCTGATGATTAACCACATCTTTTCCCGTTTTGGTCTACCTCAAAGGATTGAGTCAGACAGAGGTAGCCATTTCACCAGCGAGGTAATGACAAAGATATGGGAGATACTGGGGGTCAAAAGGAAGCTACATATTGCTTACCGGCCAGCTTCTTCTGGAGCAGTAGAGAGATACAACCGAACTATTGTGAGCATATTAAAACAGTTTGTGGCAGATTCTGGGCCAAGTTGGGATATCTGATTACCTCTGGTCCTAATGGCCATCAGATCTACCCCTTCATCTGCAACTAAAATGTCCCATTTGAGTTGATGACCGGACGCAAGATGGTGCTTCCCCAGCATTTGCTCTACAGGACCCAAGAGCAGACATTGATAAATGCCTCCACAACTCATGAGTATGTGGAGAATTTAAGGAAACACCTTCAACATGCTTTTGCCTATGCTCAGCGGAATCTAGAAAGATCAGCTGATAGCATGAAAACCCACTACGACCTGAAGACCACCAGGAAGGAATATACTGTGGGAGACCGGGTCTATCTATACAATTTCCAAAGGAACCAGGCCAAACAGAGAAAATGTTTGCCTACATGGAAGGGACCGTTTGAAATTATAGACAAAATCTCCCCTGTAGCTTACAAGATCCGCATCCCCAAAGGCAGTTCGGCGGAGGGGGAAGACAAGTGGGTACATATAAATCAGCTAAAGTGTTGCCATCCCAGACACACACTGCAGCAACTGGAGGAGTCCTCTGCAATACCAGAGGGGACCGCTCCAGATTAATTAAGTTCCCATCCTAAAATATCCCACATATAGTCTCTAAAATAATATGATTGGAAAAAAAATGTTTCATGTTATATCTTGTTTTAAAATAAGACTGAAAAATGTATCCTGATGTATAAAATGTATATGCCGCCCCACCATTAATAGTGGTGGAGAAATGTCTACGAATAGGTATTGCCGCTTTTGCTTTATCATCCTAGGAGAGATGAAACCACTGAGTCTGACCAAGGAGAATGACCCGGAGACCGGGAGCAAAGATCCGAGGGGCCTGGGGTACCGCCCAATATTCCCATCAGGACAGGCGAGGAGAACCGATCGAACCAACCAGATGGAGAAAAAGATGCTGCACTGCGCCATCTACGGAACTGGAAGAAGATGAGGCGAACATCCCAGATCTTGCGAGTTCCATCAGTGAAAGATCAGAATGGCCATCGCAAGAGGAGGGGCTTGTGGGATGTTTTTACCTATGCATCCAAGCCCTACCATAAAACTGTGCATTACTGGCATTGAAAACATCATGATGGCCAGAACTCCCCTGAGAGTGCACAGGGAAAACATGAAGAATAGGCTGCCACCCATTTTTGCCTATGTTGTGAGCACAGGAGGGCACTGCCTAAAACCACCATTGGGCTACACACACAGTAGCCTGAAACCATTGGGAATGGCAATGCTGATTGCCAAAAGCAACCCAGAACTGTGGGGAATTCATTTTCTTAATGTCAAAAATGGATGCAATACTGGTGCTCACCATTATCAGAAAGCCGGCGTTTTAAAACCACCAGACTTTAGTGTAAAATTGAACAAATGAACCCAAACCAGGCCAAGACTTGCTAAGAGGTGGAAGAATGTAAAACCATATTCTGAAATGACTTGTAGGAAGTCATTATTTAATGTATATATAAAAAATAGCTGTGGATGTCAGCAGCTTAAGTGAAGTTGGGTTTAAAGCCACTTAAATCGAAATGTTTAGAATAAATGAGTGACCTACTTGTGAGTGTCACATAGGTTGCAATTGTTTAAATGTCATAGTTTTGAACTTAGAATCAGCATTCTAGCTGCATGTGCAAAAATTGTAAATTGAATTTGAATGTAGAAAACTAGGAACTAAAGTGACATTTAGCTGAATTCTGCCTGACAACTACCCCCAACAGGAGTTGAACTGGCTCAACAACTCTTCCCAGGCCTGGCTGCATTCTGCTGCCCCTGCCAAAAGGAGATGACACCTCTCTGATTGGATTAGGGGAGTGGTACCTGCAGACTGCAGGAAGTTGAACAAAGCCCTGTCCTGGACTCAGGCAAATGTTATATTGGGGGGGTCGTAAAATGGCTTCCTCTTGGCAGAAACTGGGAGGGGTAGTGCCTGTGAGAGCAAGCTGAGCTTGGGGGAAGTAGATAAACCAGAAATTCCACCATCTGCTTTGGAAAACCACACCCCTTTGGGCCAGAGCATGATTTTAAAAAGATGGATAATTCACAGTGCGGACTTTTCGAAATTATATAAATAACATCATCATTCTTGTGATTTTTCTGTGCACATTTTAAGAGGTGTTAGGACCCTGTGGTATGTTCTTGGGGATAGTAGCGGAAAAAAAGGTTGTTACTCCAAATGTATGCATGGTAAAAATCTGACACTTTATCATCTGAAACCCATATCCCTGGTGCACATTTGTATAAAATCTGGAAAGGTTTAGAGGTCGTTATCCGGATGAAAAGGGGAGAATTATGTCATAAGGGGACACGACATCGTACAAAGAGAGGGATCGGATGGTTTGGTGCTACAGAAAATATGTCAACTGGACGTATAATATTAGAAAAATGGTACATAGATAAATATGTATTTGGGTCAGAAATAGATTGTGTGCAATTTGACAAGGGGAGGTTCCTCTGACCATAAAACCTACAGCATCACTCTGACACTCCATTTCTTTCCCCCAATCAAGGGAGAGAGGAAAGCTTGGCCAATGATAAGTGAGAGGGGCAGGCTTAGCTAGGCCCAGGCACACACCCATTTTCAAAACACCTAAAAGGAACATTGAAACCCAAGTAGAGACATTCACTTTCCACATTCTTGCGGGACGCTTTGCCGGGAGACTTCAGACTTCACATCCAGAGATCCAGACTTCAAATCCATCAATCTCCAAAGACCAGAAATTAACTCCAGAATTTGTAGCAGAGAGGCCTGAATCCACAAGCTGAATCCTCTTGAGCAGGCCTCAAAACCAACCAAACTATTCAACAGCAGGTCGAGCTGTTTGAATTCTTTGCCAAGAACTTTTGCAAGAACCTGTAGCAGTATCCAGAAAGCAGTGCTGTATCCGGAACCAGAGAGAACCAGAGACCTGATCGCTGTGAAGAACCGCTAGCAGAAATCCAGCCAATCCTGACCCGATCGGTGACGAAGTCGCATTCCTGTCCAAAATCGAGTGTGAGTACCCAGCTAGCACTGTGCCAAAACCAAACTCTTAGTTTAAAATAATCTAATCCAAACTATTTTAGCCTATTAGAACTGCCTCCTAGAATCGTGTCATTCTGTCATTTTTAAAACTGAAAACTTTCATCTGTCATTCTGAGCTTTAAAATTTCAAATCCGAAAAACTACCTTTACTAAATCAGCTGTATCTCCGGAACCGTTTGTGCTAGGAACGAGATTTAACTTTCATCTTAAAGCTAAGATTCTAAGCTACTCCTTATAGTGCCTCTGTAATTGCACTTGACACACGCGACTAAATTTGCCACAATTTGACATTTTGCTTAATTTCAGCCACGTGTAAAAATATTTGTCCTTGCTTTCCTTGCTGAAATTCGTGTGCAACCTGACAATCATTCATAGAGCATTGCTAAAGTGATAATAAATTAATTTAAAGTATCTCTCACTCACCCTGAACCTCCTATAGGGAATTAAAAGCGTTTTTAGCATATTTTTCACTTAATTGCAACCACATCAAAGTATCTTGCCTGTCTTTAAAACTCCTACCTGTTTTCCTCTAAGCTTGCTAGGGGGGAACTGAATTATATTTTATTGTATTCCTGGGAACTGTGTGACTTTCTTCCATCTCTTTACATTGCATAAAGGGGGGGGTGAATTGCTACCAGGGGGAAAAGTGATTACATTGTTTTGTTGAAGTCATATCAAGTTTATTTTCTGTACTGCATTTTCATTCATCATTGCATTGTCCTTGAAGCCATAAAAGCATTCTCAGCTATTTTATCCTCTCTACATCACTTCTAAGCCATCAAAAAGAGTGTACCACTGTAACATTATCCATTGTTGATCACTCTCATCTTCACAAGTGTGCTATCAAACATTCATTTATTATAAAAGTGTGATATATATATATATTGTTTAATTTTCAAATAAACCCTTTAATTTGCAAAACAAACCTACTTCTTGGCTCTGTGAGGTCAGGGGGATTCTAAGAGAGGGGTGTTATATAAGGGTTGTCATCCAGAGTAAACGAACTGGAAATAAAAATATATCAATAAGGGTTTCCCTCTGCATCCCAGACTAGGCATTGACTTAGCTGTAATGTTGAATTGAAGTCGCTTACATGACGCCTGAGCTAAGCTGCAGCCCTGCCCTTTCCTCCAGACCACACCAGCCCAGCAGATATGACGGCCTGGTCCATGCGAGCTTGCTCGCGGACCGGTACATGCAGAATGATTGATGTTGTTGGGGCTGGGCCCAGGGGAGTGTAACACCACGGCCCGTCAGCACTGAACGACGTGTAGGCCAGGGCCTACACGTCGTTCAGTGTTGCTGACTGCTGTGTAGGTAGGCAATTGGGCCTGTGACTGTCCCATTCCCCAGGCCCGCTACTACCAAGGTGGGGGCTACCTGGCCTGGCCTTTCTTTACCCACGGTCCGTGGCCCAAGCGCCTTGGGCCACGGACCGTAATAAAGCAAGGCCCAGGGCCAGCAGCCGTTCTGCATGCCTGCTGGCCCTGGGCCTTGCTTTATCATGGTCCGTGGCCCAAGCTCCTTGGGCCACGGACCGTTGGTAAAGAAACACGTGCTGCTGCACATAGAATATGATCTCCAAAAAAATGTGCCGTTTTATATTGGGCCTTGTGTCTCAGACACAAGGCCCAATATAAAACGGCACATTTTTTGGGAGATTTGATGTGCAGCAGCATGCGTTTCTTTAGTAAAGAAACGCGTGCATGAATGGAAATATAGCCACGAAGCATCACTAATGATTACACTTGCAGCGGGAGGGGGGTCAGGCGGCTGTTTAAACGCAGCAGGCTCTCTGCATATATCCCTAGTTTGTGGAGCTGACTGCATTTTGAGGAGCCTGGCACTAACGTGGCCCCGGAGTTAGCTGCTGGACCGTGACTGGGAGGTGGGGCCCCTCTCCGATGACTAGGCAGTGTGGTTGTTGTTGTTGTTTTCCGCAGTCAGCATAAGCCTTCTTTCCGCATGCACTAATGACTTCCTTGACACTCTTTAATTAGCTCGCAGTCATGCTGGCAAAGTAACCCAGGCTCAGCGACCAACGCCGGGTTGTGCTGCCTGCTTTGTCATCAAAAGGGATTTCTGTTAAGTCCCTGCGAGTGAATGGTGCTTCAGAATTCTGAACTACTGCCTGCCAGTCCTCCAAGGGCGTAATGTTACCGGGATGTACTGTGCATATATGTTAAAACCGGGCGAGGTGAAGTTCTGACATTTTCTGCAACACCTGTCATTGCATCGGTCCTCTGATATATTTTGGGAAATGCAGTGGGTGGTGGGAGGCGTGCTTGTAATTGAATAGCTGGAAAGGTGTTCCCTGTGTCTGCGGGCACGGGTCGGTGTGTAATACAGAAGGCTGTTTGGCATGCTCTCCCGCCTGCGCTGCCATGCCAGTCCCTTCGTAGCCCACAGATGAGCTGGCCCTGGGCCTGGGCCTTGCTTTATTACGGTCCGTGGCCCAAGCCCCTTGGGCCACGTACCGTGGGTAAAGAAACATGTGCTGCTGGACATAGAATCTGCAAAAATATTTGCCATTTTATATTGGGCCTTGTGTCTGAGACACAAGGCCCAATATAAAACGGCACAGAACCTTAAGAAAGTGCACAGCCTGAAGTGGGCCCCTGCAGCTCTTCGTGATGCCCAGTATGTCGCCCAGCATCAGTCTGAACATGGGGTTGCCAATGCCATTCACCTCCAGCAGCCAGTCTCCTTTCCTGCACGCTGGCTAAACCCCACCGCTAACGGATGCCACCGCAACTCGCCTGCATTTTACCCACCGCCCAGTGTTCATCCCAGTTCGCCCCGGTCCTCTCGGCAGCTGGCAGTCCTGGGGGTCTGGGGTGCGTTGTTAGGGGGTGTGGGTGGTGGGATATGCCACCACCACAGTAAACCCAGTTTCACTTTCAGGTGATGGAGAGAAATTGCAGATGTTGGCGTGTTTACGTGTCACTGTTGTGGTTAGATTCCTGGACTGTAGGCAGGGTCGGGCACCAATAAAAACATGGCCCACGGATACAAATGGCGATTCATTCCTTTTGATATAGACTGTTTAGGGAAAATATGATGCAAATTGTGCATCTTTTTTGTGGTTAAATTGAGTCCTGTTGAGGGCCAGGTCTTCGTGTACAATTGTATTGGTGGGAAACATAGAAGGGCAATGCTTCTGAACTGTGCATCACACTTGGGGGGAGAACACCCCCGCAACCCGTTTGGGGCGGCTGGACTCGCGCACTGTGCGCGCTTGCTACAAAATTCACCCTGGGAAATTTACACCCCACCAGCTTTCAAACTCACCAGCCGCCACTGCCTGTCGGTGGTCTGTCTACCAGGGAGCTTTGGCAAAGGTCTGCTGATGCACGATGGTCCCTCGTAGCTCGGGAAGAGGGCGCCTTACCAGGTCCTGTCTGGGTCAGTCCTTGGAGACACAGCAGCTTTCAGATTGTGAAGGCGAGCAACAGCAATTCTTCTCGTCCAGCAGGGCTTCAAGGTTAAGCTTCAGTTACTCCAGTTACTCATCGTAGTGGACTTCTGCTTCTGAACAAGATTCCTAGCAGTGAGAGGTCCTCAGATATACTTTTGATATCCCATTCATTCCGCTGGGTCATACTCAAGCATCCAATCACGACTAAGGGCATTCAGGCAGGCAGTCAGTCAATCAGGCACACGGTGCATATCAATTGGTTGACAATTGGGGGTTCTCCCCACTTGGTGACTCTATGATGGAGTCTCATGCATGTATGTCTCCCTGTCTTTTCAGAGTGTAATTGCTTATCTCCTGATGAAGACGTAACTCAATTAAAGTTAAATACGTCAAAACCGGTTGAGAAACCAGAGATGAGGTCGATTTTGGACACCGACGTGGCCCATCCCAACCCATGACCACCTGGGCAATTTGTTGTGGTCTCTTATATATTGATTATATATTTCTTTTCCTTTTAATGAAGACAATAAGTAATCGATTGTTATGACTTTTTTAGGATAAAGTTTTAGCTTATATTTGTTATTGTTGTGTATGTGTGAATGGGTAATGGACGCATGTGTATGAATGATATGAATTGTATGTAAAATCATGTGTTCGTAAATTCTTTCCTGCGATGTAAAATTGTTATGAGTGCTATGATTAAATCATGATTAAAATTCTGATATTTAAATAATGGATCAGGTCTAATTAAATTCCTTGATTCCCTTGTTTTCAAAATTGTATCATCTGGATCCTTTTTTCCGAGATTTGTAGTATACTAATACCCTGACCCAGAGTGTGGGGTCCCCTGTGACTTTCAGATAAATACACGGTGCATTCAGGCCATTCACTTCTTTCCAGACACTCACAACAAGTTATGTGTATTGGGACAAGTACCCACCCATTCAACACTCCACACTGCATTCATACCGGTTTCGGGCAGGGCTGTCTCAGTCATTGTGTCAAGCACCAGATACTAGACATCCACAACATAGAATGCATATTCGTCACACACTCCATTCACTCAGGTCCCACCCACAGGCGTACCCACAACCTATGGTCGTTGAGAAGTCTCCAGCCAGTCTGGTCGGCACTTCCCCACACTACCATATATGGAACTTCCACCCAACTGCCAGTCAGGGGGAAGGGACAGAGTCAGGGCTTCCCGGGACTTCGGGAAGATCAAGGTAACAGGCGATGGAAGGCAAGAGGCCATGGGGGCCATTTCATCTCCATCAGGAATCTACCGATTCCAATGACAGGGCCTGGGCATCCCAAAATGGAGGACGCTCAGGTCACCAGTCGATTCAGCACATAGCTGCCACCAGCCCGTACCCTGCGCTGTGGGTCACACACAGGTGCCCAAAAACATACACTAGGGGCACAGGGTTGCACCCCTACCCATGGATGCCATAAGGGTATCCCATGGGTTTGTTCACTAAAACCAAAGGAGAGAGCTGCACTGCCAGGAGTCCCACATAAACTCCTGCACGAAAAACACGAAAGAACACACGATAAAAAACAGTAAAGGACAAGGATACGGAGGCCCTGTCCCTCCGATGCATTTCCAGCATCACAGTCGCCCCCCCCAGACTGAGGTTAGGGTGCCTAATCTCCCACAAGATAGACACCCTCATCCAGACGGTCAACATACCTCTGGAAAGGCCATCTGCATTATCGTGACTCTTCCCTGGTCTATGCTCAATGGTGAAGTCTAGCCCTTGTCGGCTAATGGACCACCTGAGCAGTTTCGGGTGCTCACCTTTCATCTGCATAAGCCACTTCAGGGGCTTATGATCGGTTTGGACCATGAAGGTAGACCCGGTAAGGTAGGGTCTAAAACACCTAAGGCTCCAAACTATACTAAAATATTTCTTTTCAACTGTAGCCCACCTAAGTTCCCTACCCTTAAGTTGTCTACTGATGAATATGATCGGATTTTCTCTTCCTTTTTCATCTAACGGGACAAGACAGCTCCAATTCCGGTGTCGCAGGCGTCAGTTTGAACGATAAAGGGCTTGCTGTGATCGGGCGCACAAAACACCGGTGCCCTACACAGACTTCCTTTCAAGCCATCAAAGGCCCTCTGACAGTCTTCAGTCCAATTAACCTTCCTAGGTTATTTGGGTGAAGTCAGAGCTGTCAGGGGTGCAGCTATGGTGCCATAGTCTGCCATGAAATTGCGATAATACCCAGTGAGGCCCAAAAAGGCTCTCACCTGGGTTTGAGTAGTGGGAGTCTCCCAGTCACGTACATCCTGTACCTTACTGGGGAGAGGTTGGATTTGACCCCCTCCTACCTCATGACCAAGATACGTGACTTTCCCTGAGCTATCTGGCACTTGGTGGCCTTGATAGTGAGGTTAGCCCTTCTGAAGGCCTGCAACACTTTATCCAGATGCGTCATATGCTCTCCCCATTAGGAACTGTAGACGGCAATGTCGTCTAAGTAAGCCACACAAAAGGCTTCCAGCCCACTGAGCGCATGGTTGACCATTCTCTGGAAAGTGGCAGGGGCATTCTTCAACCCAAAAGGCATGACCCTAAACTGGTAGAGTCCCTCTGGTGTTGAGAATGCCGTCTTTTCCTTGGCATGGTCCGTCAGAGCTATTTGCCAATAGCCTGAGGTAAGGTCGAAGGTGCTCACAAATTTGGCAGCACCTATGGTGTCCACAAGCTCATCCGCCCTGTGCAATGGGTGCGCGTCAGTTTTGGTGACGGCATTGATTCCTCGGTAGTCCACACAGAACCTCCAATCCTTGATACCTGCCTGGGAACTTGCCTTGGTGACAAGGACCACTGGACTGGACTAGGGACTGGTTGAGGGTTCAAAAACACCCAGATCCAACATCTTGGCGACCTCAGCCTGGATGTGGTTCTTAACTGTATCTGACATACGGTAGCACCTGCTTTTGACAGGCAGACTGTGACCAGTGTCAATTTCGTGCCTACACCAAGGTGTAAGGCCTGGTGTCAGGGAAAACAGAGAGGCATACTGCCGGAGCAAAGCCCTGCAAGCCCTCTGCTGCTCTGTTGTCAGATCGGGAGAGAGATGAACTCCCTCCACAGAGCCATCCTGAGGGTTGCTATGCAGCAAATCAGGAAGGGGCTCACTCTCATCCTCTTCTTGCTCTGAAGCTAGCAAGAGACAAGAGACTTCTGCTCGCCTGTGGAAAGGCTTGAGCCTGTTAACATGGAATACCTGCAGGGCTACCCCCGAGGCTCCCATGTCAACCAGATAATTGATCTAGCCCATCTTGGAGATTATCCTGAAGGGTCCAGTCCATTTATCTGCCAAAGTCGGAGGCTTGGTAGGCTCCATCACTAGGACCTCATGTCCCGGAGTCCAATCCACTTGCGATGCTTTATGGTCATGCCAGTACTTATTCAATTCCTGGCTGGCCTTGAGATTCGCTGTTGCCTGACCCATCACCTGTGTCATCCTCCGTCTGAGGCCTAACACATAGTCCCCCACTTGCTTGGCGGGACTGTAAAGACTGGAGGGGTGTGTCTGTACTTCCGCTCTTTATATGGTAGAGGAGAGGCACAGAGGACCCCAGCCAAGCGTCTCTATTATTGGTAACGTAGTCGAGCAATCAAGGCCTAGCTTCTCATGAGGTGATGCAGGCTGGTTCTGAAGTACAGTGTAATCCCGAACCCCCACAAAGGAATGTCCACACACTGTATTACTGAAAACACAGTCTTTATATAATTAATATTCAAAGGTATGTACACGATCACAATAACGCACTTTGTACTCGGAAATCAACAATGATAAATATGTACAATTCTAAAGTGGTACCACCAAGGTTATCAAATCTCATTAAAGTGCCACCAAGGTTATCAAATCTCTTTAAAGTGCATCAACTGTATGGTTAAAATGTCACACAGATCAATAGCGAGGAAACCAGCAATAGAGATAGGCAGGAACGTAAGATGGTTGAAACAATAGGCAGAATGCTGGACTCTACCGATAGACACAGTTCTGTGTGGAGATCCCCCCACCTGGGCAACCTGTAAAATAAAGATATATAGCACAAGCCCAGTCCACATATTGTTCAATAGCCCTATTTCCGCCTATAATGTTTTACCCCCCCAATGTACCTGGTGGAGTAGAGTTCTTCGAAGACACATCAGCAGATCCTTCTTGAGTGACTCCCTTTAAAGCAGGAACCACGGATCGTCGAGAGGCGTCGAAGATGGTGAACTTGTTGTCGACGGCGGCGATGAGAAGTTCAAGGGTGCCGAGACCCCGATGTCGATCCAGGCGGTGCTCGTCAGCGATGTCCTGCGAGGACGAGATGTGCGGGGCACCTCGGCGATAGATTGTTCAGGACCGCAAAGAGTTTCAGAAGAACTGTGGCCCAACAAGGGCGTTGAGTCGTCGAAGTCTTTGTGGCCTTCAGGTGGCGGAAAACCCACTGGCGGATTCTCCTCGGCGCGTTGGTCGTCCTCGACTTTCTCCGGCGGGTCAAAGCGGTCGACGTTGCGGTCAAGGGAGTCCTTGGATTCAAATGTTCTTAGGCAAAGGGATCGGGCGGCTCCGGTCGTCGGCGGCACGGCATCAAGTGGTCCCCACGGCTGGGCAACACAACTTCGACGGGCCTCCAGCGGTTACACAAACCTGCGAACCCTGGTCGACAGCAATGGACTTCGACAGCAGCGAAGTCCGGGTCCTTTGCTTCGCTCTCCTCAGCGGTCCCGTCTCGGGTCGGCAGCCTTTCGAGGGTCTGACTTCCAGGGAGCTTCTGCGAAGGTTAGCAGTGATCGATGGTCCCTCGGAGCACGGGAAGAGGGCGCCTTACCAGGTCCTCTCTCGGATCAGTCCTTGACGAGTTTGGCAGCTTTCAGATCAGGTCGAAGCAAATGCAACAGCAAGTCTTCGTCTTCCAGCTGGGCATCGAGGATCAGAAGTTCCAGTTACTCTTAAAGTGTAGACACAGCTTCTGAACAATTTCCAGTGGTGAGAGGTCCCCAGATATACTGTCTTGTCTCTCATCCACACTGCTGGGTCACTCTCAGCAGCCAATCATACAGAAGGGCATTCATGCAGTCAGTCAGCCAATCAGGCAAACAGTGCATTCAGGCCATCCTCCTCCCTCTCAGACACTCACAACAAGGAATGGGGATTGGGACGAGTACCCAGCCATTCAACACTACACACTGCATTCAGGCCAGTTTTCGGGCAGGGCTGTCTCAGTCTTTGTCTCTCATACCAGAAACCAGACAGCCACAACAAGAAGTGCATATTGGTCACACACTCCATTCACCCAGGTCCCACCCACATGAGGTACCCACAACATACAGTCACTGGGAAGGCTCCAGTCAGTCTGGGCTGGACTTCACAACAACACCATATATGGAACTTCCACCCAACAGCCAGTCAGGGGGAAGGGACAGAGTCAGGGCTTCCCAGGACTGTGGGAAAACAAGGTAATAGGTAATAGAAAGCAAGAGGCCACAGGGGCCATCTTGTTTTCCATCCGGAATCACCTGATTCCAATGGCAGAGCCTGGGTATCCCAAAATGGAGGATACTGAGCGCACCTGTCAAATTCAGCATGGAGCTGCCACCAGCCCATACCCTGCTCTGCGGGCCACCCACAGGTGCCCAAAAACATACACTAGGGGCACAGGGTTGTACGCCCACCCATGGGTGCCGTAAGGGTATCCCATGGGTCTGTTCACCAAACCAAAAGAGAGAGAGCTGCACCGCCAGGAGTCACACATGGACTCCTACGTGGAAAATATGACAGAACACACGATAAAAAGGCAGTAAAGGACAAGGATATGGAGGCCCTGTGCCTCCGATGCATTTCCAGCATCACAATAACCCCCCCCCCAGACTGAGGTGGAGGGTGCCTAATCTCCGCCGGGATAGGCGACCTCATCCAGACGGTCAACATACCTTCTGGAAAGGCCATCTGCATTATCGTGACTCTTCCCTGGTCTGTGCTCTATGGTGAAGTCTAGCCCTTGCAGGCTAATGGACCACCTGAGCAGTTTCGGATTTTCACACTTCATCTGCATAAGCCACTTCAGGGGCTTATGATCTGTTTGGACCTTGAAGGTAGACACCGTATGGTAGGGCCTAAAACGCCTAAGGCTCCAAACTATACTGAAACACGCCTTCTCAACAGTAGCCCACCTACGTTCTCTACCCTTAAGTTGTCTACTGATGAAGATGATAGGATGTTCCCTCCCTTTGTCATCTAACTGGGACAAGACAGCTCCAATTCCGGTGTCACAGGCATCCGTCTGGACGATAAAGGGTCGGCTTTAGTCAGGCACAAACAACACAGGTGCCCTACACAGACTTTCTTTCAAGCCATCAAAGGCCCTCTGACAGTCTTCCGTCCAATTAACCTTCCTAGGTTGTTTGGGGGAGGTCAGAGCTGTCAGTGGTGCAGCTATGGTTCCATAGTCCGCCATGAAATTGTGATAATACCCAGTGAGACCCAAAAAGGCTCTCACCTGGGTTTGAGTAGTGGGAGTCTCCCAGTCCTGTACATCCTGTACCTTACTGGGGAGAGGTTGGAGTTGACCCCCTCCTACCTCATGACCAAGATATGTGACTTTCCCCTGAGCTATCTGGCCCTTGGTGGCCTTGATAGTGAGGTTAGCAATTTTCAAGGCCTGCAACACCATACCCAAATGTGTCAAATGCTCTTCCCAAGTGGAACTGTAGACGGCAATGTCGTCTAAATAAGCCACACAAAAGGCTTCCAGCCCACTGAGAGCATGATTGACCAATCTCTGGAAGGTGGCAGGGGCATTCTTCAACCCAAAAGGCATGGCCCTAAACAGGTAGAGTCCCTCTGGTGTTGAGAACGCCGTCTTTTCCTTGGCATGGTCCGTCAGAGCTATTTGCCAATAGCCTGAGGTAGGTCAAAGGTGCTCACAAATTTGGCAGCAGCTATGGTGTCCACGAGCTCATCAGCCCGGGGCAATGGGTGCGCGTCAGTTTTGGTGACGGCATTGACTCCTCGGTAGTCCACACAGAACCTCCAATCCTTGGTACCTGCCTGGGAACTTGCCTTGGGGACAAGGACCACGGGACTGGACCAGGGACTGGTTGAGGGTTCAATAACACCCAGATCCAACATCTTAGCGACTCAGCCTGGATGTGGTTCTTAACAGTGTCTGACATACGGTAGCTCCTGCCTTTGACAGGCACGCTGTCACCAGTGTCAATCTCGTGCTTGCACCACGGTGTAAGGCCTGGCGTCAGCGAAAACAGAGAGGCATAGTGCTGGAGCAAAGTCCTGCAGGCCCTCTGCTGCTCTGTTGTCAAATCTGGAGAGAGATGCACTCCCTCCACTGAGCCGTCCTGAGGGTTGCTATACAGCAAATCAGGAAGTGGCCCACTCTCATCCTCTTCTTGCTCTGAAGCTAGCAAGAGACATGAGACTTCTGCTCGCCTGTGGAAAGGCTTGAACCGATTAACATGGAATACCTGAGGGGCTACCCCTGGGATTCCCATGTCAACCAGATGATTGACTTCGCCCATCTTGGAGATTATCCTGAAGGGTCCAGTCCATTTATCTGCCAAAGCGCGAAGCGTGGTAGGCTCCATCACGAGGACCTCCTGTCCCAGAGTCCAATCCACTTGCGATGCTTTAAGGTCATGCCAGTATTTGTTCAATTCCTGGCAGCCCTTGAGATTCGCTGTTGCCTGACCCATCATCTGTGTCATCCTCCGTCTGAGGCCTAACACATAGTCCCCCACTTGCTTGGCAGGACCTGGAGGGGTGGCTTCCAAACCTTCTCTGATCAAGGCAAGGGGCCCCCTCACGGGATGTCCAAAGAGTAACTCAAAGGGGCTGAAACCAACACCCTCTTGAGGTACCTCTCTGTAAGCAAACAGCAGGCATGGCAGGAGGAGATCCCATTTCCTCCTCAGGGGCTCTTCCAAAGCACCTATCATGCCCTTGAGAGTTTTATTAAATCTCTCAACCAGACCATTGGTCTGGGGGTGGTAAGAGGGGGAGAACTTATAGGTTACTCCGCACTCTTTCCACGTGGTCTTCATGTAACTAGACATGAAGTTTGGCCTGCTCCAAAGGCAATACCGGCTCCTTCTCCACACTAAGAAGAGAGCCCATATCCAAGCCTGCGTCTTTGTGGCATCTAGCAACTCGACCAAACTCTTTAAAATCTGCAAGGAGCTGGCCAACCCTGCGGCAGTCTCTACCTCTCCTGTCACCTCCCAGGCCATCAGCATAGCCGTTGCCTTTCATTTCATCTAAAAAATCCAGGACATCCTATCCACCCTCTCGTCCTCTCCTGCTCCTCCCAGAGCTGCCAGAAGCACGGAAAGTGCTCTCCTGAGCATCTGTGAAGACCTGCTCTCCAACCTTGATTTAAATATCCTATCTGTCCTCATCCTACATGATCTTTCTTCTGCCTTTGACACGGTCAACCATGTCACCTCTGCGATAACCTTGGTATCACTGATTAGGCCCTGGCTTGGCTGACCACCTTCCTTTCCAACCGACCCTCCCAGGTCCAACTTGGGTCCTTCCTTTCCTCTATCTCACTTTCTACCTGTGTTGTTCCCCAGGGGTCAAACCTCGCTCCTTGGCACTTCAACCAATACCTGGCACCGCTTGCCCACTGCATTGCTGCTCTCTGCTCAAGCATTCACTGCTATGTGGGTTGACACCCAACTTGTTTTCAGGCTCCCCTCTGCCACCTCTTCTCCCTCTCTCATCGCTGACTGTCTGTCTGCAATCCAGGTGTGGTGCACCACCAACAACCTCTGCCTTAATGCCAGTAAGACAGAGATAATCCTCATCGGCACACCTGCACTTTCCTTTCCAGTCACTCTCTGCCCGGCCTCCCTTGGCCTTCTCCCTGCTCCCACTTGCGAGGCTAAGAACCTCTGGGTCATCTTTGACTCCACGATTTTCTTTTCTCCACACTTCTCTGACGTCTCAAAAAAGTCTAACTACCACCTGCACCTACTCAGAGGTATTCTTCCTTTCTTCTCCTTCCCCGGAGGCTCACTGTCTCCAGAGCTCTGGTTCTCTCTAGGCTGGACTATTGCAACAGCCTCTTCCTAAATCTGCCTGCAACCACTCTCCGCTCTCTGCAGATCATCCAGAACAAGACTGCGAGACTTGTCCTTGGCCTCAAACCCTGAGATCGTATCTCTCCAGCCCTGAAATCTCTTCATTGGCTCCCAGTGGCTGCAAGGATTGAATACAAGACCCTTTGCATTGTCTACAAGGCTTTCTGGGGCCTGGGTCCACAATACTTTGAACTCTCCCTCTGTAAATATCTTCCTACTTGAGCTCTTCACTCCTTCACCTCCAACTCCCAGAGGGTCAGTCACTTCTCCAAGCAACGAGTTGGTGGTAGATCCCTTTCCTCGGCTGGGTCCTCTATCTGGAACAGCCTCCCTGCCTCTCTGAAACTTGAGGAGAACCATCTTCGTTTCCGGAAGCACCTCAAGACTTTCCTCTTTGCTCCTGCCTTCGCTCTTCCTCTCCCCTGCTAATCTGTCTGCTTTGGCACCGGACACCTGGTTACCCTCTGATATCGGGCCCAGATACGTGCCCTCCCAGCCACACATGTGCACTGCCTCCTGGCAACCCTTGCACTTCGGTCTGTATCTGCTACCCTCCGTACTTGTGAGCTACACAAAGTCCTCTTTTTAGGGACTGGGTGGGTGAGGACGGTTATACACCAAAGCTACAAATTCCCACAAACCAGCTTCCTATCCTCTCTGCTAAGAGTGAGTATTCACAGATTCAAACGCATATTGTCATGTTCACCCCCTACTCAAAAAAAGGAGCAATTAACCATGTGATTTATCAAAAATAGACATATTTTAATTTTTCAAAAAACATTACACTTAACAATCATATTCTAAAAAATATTTAACAAAGACACCATACAAAATTCATTCCTATGCTTGCATGTGTATTATCTACCTGGAACACCAGTTCTTATACCAGACCCCTTCTATACCACACTGTGGGGTGTATATCTTAACCCTCAGTGATGTAATTGATGCCCCTCCTGATTTCTACGGGCAACGAGGCTGTGCCAACACTCTAAGCATGTGTTTCTAGAACCAGCATTAATCTCAATTTCGACACAAACATATACATGAATTCATCCCTAGTATATATTCTGCTGGTTCTGTCTTCAGGGCACTTAAATCTTTCTTGTATTCTTCCAGTTGTCACGCATATTGTTACATGCTACCAGCCATAGTTCCAATATCTCTAAAAAAATAAAACATAGACAGTCTAAAACACATGGTTGTGTAATTTATAACATAACATTTCATACATTTATAACATGACATTTCATGCACTGAACCTGTACCAACTTCATCTCTATTCTCTAATGTCAGCAGAGGGATATATTGCATCGTGATTTCTTTGTACACCACTAGATTTTCATTTCTTAACATACCATTTTACAATACTTAGCACCTCCCAGTCTTCCTCTGGGTGCCATTGTCTATATTTGTTATCCAGTATTTTTATCACAACAACATTTCACCAACAAATTTTTCACGGAAATGTACTCTCTTCCCTCACCCCCGTCACCAGATACTTTGTATAGGGGGTGTATACAGCCCAAAATGGTTTATGGCCTGAAATAAGTCCAGGTACTTCAACAAAGTTTACCTAAATTTGTCTTGTTCTACCAAAACGATAGGTGGCTTGTGTGTTGAGTCCGCCATCAGCGGAAAAGCGTTTTCTCCCACTCTATCCAACACGACTGTTCCTACTGCCTATTTATTGTCTCTGAAAGGAGAGAAAACAAGAACCAAAATATGTTTCCCTGAGTTTTATTACTATCTCATGGTAAAACTTCAAAGTTACACCCTGTATTATTATCGGCTTACCGGTTCAGGAGATTCCAAAGTGTGTCTTATTGGGAGGGTCATGCACAGGGAACTTCACTTCCCGGCTTAATTTTAAGCCTTCACTGTCTCGATCTACCGGTGGTCACGATGACCTACTGGAGCGAAGGAGATAGGACAAATCAGGTATGTGGATCGCGGGAGATTTACGCATTCACAGACCTCTCTATCGCTATTCTTACCTTTTGCCGGCTCGGCGTGCTCGCGGTGTATACTCCGTATTCGAGCTGTCGTCGGTCGTCTTAGTGTAACCTGGCTCCCGAGTGCTAATGTTGGGTGGGTTTAAATGCGCCAACTTGCACTTAACGTATGTGTACGTGTACGTGCAGTCTCACGTGATCTACAACCCTCTTTTTGACCTACGCCTACGCCATCTTGGAACGGGAGGTTGTACCCGTCTCACTTCACAGATACCACATCCTCCCTTGGTCTACACGGGCTTTCATATTGTCAAATATGGGACCGGGCCCAATTCTAAGGTTCGTATGTGGTAACAAACACAAAAAGGATATAAGTGGCGCAGAGAAACCCTATCTCAGTGCAGTTCGTCCCATTGGCCGCTATGATCACCCAAAGTGGATAACTGTTCTCCCCTTGTGTATACCACATTAGATGCGGGCCTCTTGTTTCTTTCTTGATTTCTTATTTTTTATGATGGATAAATAGAGCCCATTCGATAGAGACATTCAAGCCATTTTTGACAGTGTCTAGTGAATAAATCCATTTCTGTTCGGATTGTCTGAGTCTAAGGTCTCTGTCACCTCCTCTCGGTTGTGGAAGTATCATTTCGATGATAAACCAAAACATATTGTCCGCATTGTGGAGGAAGCTGGTTTGTGGGAATTTGTAGCTTTGGTGTATCTGCTACCCTACAGTCCCCTTCTAGCACTTATCATATTATACACCGTTGTCTGCACCTTATTTTCGCACTTACACCTGCTGGCCACACTACCTGTTGTTGTTCTATCACGTGTTCAGCACTTTCCACTCCTCCCCTGCCCCTCGCACTTCCCCCTTCCCTCTCCCCTGCACTTGCACATTCTCAATGTAACTGGGCCTAGTAAGATCATTGTTTTGTCCTCCATTGTTTCCCCTCCCTTGCCCCGTCACGCTCTGAAACACTTGTGTATGGGCACGATACAAATACAATATCATATCATATCAATATTAGCCTCAGAAGGAAGGTGAGTAACAGCAATATTCGATAGAATAGAAATTATTTTATCCATAAAACACCTGGACAAGGAATTACACAGGGCCTGAGAGGAGGGAACAGGAACCGGTAAGCCAGTAGAGAGATTACGAACCACTTTGAGCAACTCCCTGCTGTGATTCACAGAGGTTTCAATAAGAGATGCAACGTAAGAGATGTGTATTTCATGGCAAGGTGATACTGCAAGGTGACCAGAGACCAGGCAAGCTTGTCCCTGTGAGTATAAGAGCGCCTCCACTTTCGCTCCATCTGCCTGCGTTGTAGGCGAAGGGCACGCAGCTCGTCCATGAACCACTGCTGAGAGGGGCGTGAAGATAGCCTCAATGTCTTGAGCAGAGCAAGGCTGTCTGCAACTGCTGTCAGAGTCCTACTTAAAGAATTCATGTCCACAGGGGACAGCCCTGAAAGTCAGACAAGTATAAAAGAGGTCATATCAGATTTAGATACTGAGCGCCATCCACGCTGCTGGAAAAATTTGGCTGGTGGAGCCGATGGCGGGCCCTTAATGCCCCAGGTGAAGGAAACAACGAAATGATCAGACCACAGGATTTGAAAGGCCGCAAAAAGAGTGATCTCAGCATCTGCTGAGAAAATCAGGTCCAAGGTGTTACCTAAGGAATGGGTCTGTTCATGACCCTGCTGGGGGAGGGAGAGTTCTTTCATAGAGGACAGAAAGCTTTGAACCTTAAAGTTCACCACCTCATTGACCTTAAGATTAAAGTCACCCACAATTGTAATTGGTTATTTATAAGGCGCTTAATACCTGGAAACGCGGACCCAGGGATCAAACCTGAATTGCTCCGCATTGTCTTGCTACCAAGGCAAGCACTTTGCCCCAGAGCTACCATCCCGACACAATGGCATATCATCCTGACAAAGACAGTTGTTGTTTACTTAAAGAAGACAAATGTAAAACCTGTTCTTACTCCAGGAGGAGTTGGAACCTATCACTTCTTTTTGTACATTGTTGATACAACTGAACTTTTTATTATCAAGTTTTGAATCCGCAAGAACTGTGTGGAACTTTGTGGCCAAACAGAATTTCCTGATTTCTTTTGAACTTTGGA
This sequence comes from Ambystoma mexicanum, assembly GCF_040938575.1. NCBI lineage: Eukaryota > Metazoa > Chordata > Amphibia > Caudata > Ambystomatidae > Ambystoma > Ambystoma mexicanum. The sequence continues at coordinate 1,324,605 of NW_027182481.1, read as the reverse complement.
GCAAAACCTTGCTCAAACCTGGGGAAGGGGAATTAACCCAGGTCATGAGAAGAGGCAGTGGCCATATTGTGAATGTGGTTTTATGTTATATTGTTATATATAATTGTTGGATTGAACTGCCATACATTTCCTTATTGATTTATTGAATGTACAAGTGTGAGGGACAAATATCCTTAAGAGTGCTTTCTTTAGTTTATTTTAGATGGAGAAATCCTTGTCAGGGTAGGAATAGTGACGCGTTTGTCCAACCTTTTCATTTAATAAAATGGCTAAAGTTGAAACCTCTTTACAAAGTCGTCCGCCTCACATTTCTTACCACTCACGATAGGTTCTGAGATGCTGGATGGTTGGGGAAATCCAAGGTTCAGGACACGGGCAAGAGGGATAATGGTACTCAATGAGAGCACTAGTGCTAGGTTAAAATCTTGGAAGGCCTTCTCACTGGAGTTGGTAACAGATGGAAAGAGCACCTAAAGGAAGGGCCTGACTTTATTCAGATGAGGAGTTATTTAGTCCAGTGAGTTTCAGAAAAATGTGGTCGACTGATTGGGGTAGGGTGACCAGAAAATTGTCAGATTATGAGGAGTGAGGGTGAAGACAGTGGCCGTAGTCATGTTCGGCAGGTTGAATTGCCAGAAGTTCAGTGGCAGAGATTTGATTAAGAGGTCCAAGTCATTGGAAAAGAGAGACTGAAGACTCAAGGAGGCCAATAGATGAGAATTATGCAAGAGGAGATGGAACAAGGAGCTGAATACAAATGTACTCAAAAGAAAATGAGATTAAGTCATCGCGGTGGATGGCGTGAGCTCCAGGGCAGCCTTGCCTGAACAGCCATTGGCTAAGGACCAGAGGCAAAGGGAAGCGCCCTCCAGAGCAGCTCCATTCCCTTTTTGCTCTTGTTAGCCCATGGACGCCTGACGTAGACAACCTGCAGTGACTGACAAGGTAAAAGTGGTGTGGGCGGGGAGTACAGCCATTACTGTACTCCAGTAAAACACCACCACTCTTATTACCTAATATCATATATCTACCTGCATTCCATGTTTTGCACTTAGCCTAAATGTGTAAGTTAGACATGGATTTCTTCTAACTAACGTTACTAAAAACAATCAAATCCTGCATACTCAACTGCAAACTCTGAACTGGAGACAACCATACCTCTACCGCACCACAACCCGGATGCACTTCACAACACCCAAACCAGCATAAAAGCAAACCGTGCACAATCATACCTCAACACCACATGCCGGCTACCAACCGAAAATGCACCAATGCCCAGTGACCGGTTTCTCCGAACTGAAGCTGCCAACAGTACCTCAAAGCACTCTTGCTCTTTTATCTCTCAATCCCACTAACAACCCCTCCACCCCAACAGTCCTTATATTGCAGATCTGCCAGTGTGCCAAGAGACTACACCAGTGGCAACAGTGTGCGGTACAAGATCTCAGAACATTAACATCATTTGCCAGTTTTGGCATCAAATGCCCAGTTCTTCCACCATATGCTCAAGCACTTCTGTGATATGACTGTGCTCTTCTACCATACAGCATACCCTTATACCTTTAACTGACAAGTCCTACTCCATATATTCAGGTACTGGCAGAGACATCACTATAGACCATGTTCATGAGTAATGGGTTAATGACAGGCATCGTTTAACCTTTCTAATTTCCAAATGTTCTTCATGTGTGTTTGTATCATTTTCAGGTGAGTTTTGCTGCCGTTTTATATGTTGGGGTAGCGTTCCGGCCCGTTCCGTGTACTTTTTCGTGATAGAATGAAGATTTTGGGCAGTAATGGGTTAATGACAGCATATTGGTGCACCTTTCTCATTTCAAAATGTTCTTCATGTGTGTTTGCATCATTTTCAGGTGAGTTTTGCTGCCGTTTTATATGTTGGGGTAGCGTTCCGGCCCGTTCCGTGTACTTTTTCGTGATAGAATGAAGATTTTGGCCAGTAATGGGTGAATGACAGCATATTGGTGGAGCTTTCTCATTTCAAAATGTTCTTCATGTGTGTTTGCATCATTTTCAGGTACGTTTTGCTGCCATTTTATATGTTAGGGTACCGTTCTGGCCCGTTCCGGCGCGTTCCGGGTTTTACACACACCCTACTTTCAGTGCGAAACCCAGAACAGTCGCAGACATAAAGAAAGGACTCATCGACCTGTCTACATCTCCCTGGGAAATACAAGGAAGATTAGAACACGTGAGTGGCATGGGTGAAAAATGGTGTTTCGTTTTTATCCGTCTGGCTGCATGTTTGTAAAAACCTATTCTTGATTAAGCTGTCCTTTCATTCCTGAATAATTAAATTTCTAATTAAAAATGGTATGAACAAAATCTGATTAAAAATGATAATAATACAAGATATGGCTAGGAGAAATGTCTAGTATTTTCAGTATTGTAGCTACTGCCAAAAATGCATAACGAGAGTATGATTTTCTACTATGCAAATCAATAATCAATGACATTGGTTCAGCGATGGAGAGCATATTGGAGAACGGTGCATATTTCTCTGTGGAGCGGCCATCTCACTATCCCAACATTATCTGCGGTACATGCCATGCCAGACACAGCCATCTGAGATGATGCTCGCCATATTGCCACTAGGTGGCTCCTTGCCGGGCAACAGGGGTTGAGGTGCTTGCATATGCCTGCTGCAGCCACAAATGCACCCAAATGCAACGTGAGGAGGGTGCTCTTTCAAGCACATATGCCTTCAGGTGCCCATCGTTCCCTGTAATGCGGGTGCACACAGGGGTTCAGAACAGCCCCAGTGTTTTCCAGTCAACTGGGAACCAACTGATGACCACCTCATCAACTGGAAGACCTCAGTCCACTGCTCCCCAGGTTTCAGTCTCTTCCCTCATGGCATGTTCTCCCTGCAGCATGGGGCTACTGAGCTTTTGGTGTTTTTCTGTTTCACTGTATGGTTATTTATTTATTTGTCTTTGTTTTTAGAGGATGGAGCAGAGTGCAAAGCAATACTGCATAGAGAGACCGATTGCCAGTGTCGCGAGAATGGAAAACTCGGAGCTAATGATGTGAGCCCCTTAACTGAGACGGGTGATGGGAAAAGGGAAAGCATTCCGTAAAGTCTTCTTGCTTATACAACGGGGGTCATTTCATGGGCAAGGGTGCAAAGTGTCTAGGCCCACATTACAACGGCTCACCATATGCCCTGTATTTTGCTATTGCTCGAGCTCGTTTGGTACTCAGGCTTCCCTCGTGTGTTAAGGGCACATTGCACCTGGGGAAGGGTACTAGCCAATCAGCTGGCCGGAACAGCGCCTACTGTTTCCAGCCACCCGGCCCTGCCTGGGGCGATGTCATGTAATGTAGGGAGGCAACAGGGAGCGTGAGTGTCAGGAATGGCGCCAGTTTGTGGTGATCTGAGGCAGGCGCTGTTGCCTTGTCTCATTTTGTTTGTGCACTTCTGTTAGCACTCCTGTGTGAAGTCAAAGGGCAGGGTTTAGTGTGTAGGTGGCGCGATGCCATTTTCCCAGGTCACATCCCTCCTAAGGGAAGGTGGGTAATAAAATGATGCCCCACTCAGAGAAAGCTCAGAGCTTAAGACGTCTGCAGCTGGGCCCGTCTTCATTCAGCAAAGGTGGGATGAATAAAGATGCGAAGGTGCTGAATGGCAAAGTCGCAGTGCGCATGTGTGAAGAATAGAAACAATGCTTTCGGAAGCTTTAGGAGTGGAGAGCCATTCACGTGCTAATAGCCCTGTCTTCTGACGTCACTGGCAGTAAGCCACTAAGCTCGCGGGAAACAACTGGAAAAGACACTGGCAACGCCAGGCGTCGCTGTAGAATTAATGACTGACCTCGGGGTCACAGCTTGGCCATCTTGCAGATGCGGGGTGCTCTTTGAAGTCGGGAGGTCGCCTGTATCTTTGTCCATCTCCCCTGCCCCTCATCTTGTGCCATCCTGCCCCCTGGTCAGTCATTGCCAGCAGTGTTCCTGTAAAGTTGTGTACTTTGTATGCAGGGGCTCCTTTGCTTTGTGTCCTGCTTTGCATTCATTATCCTTAGGTGAGGCTCCAGGCAAGTCACGTGTTATTTAAGACAATGGGCCCGAATTACAAAAACATTTAATGGGGAAGTCCCACTCAAAAAGGGTTTCTAAATCAGGCCCATACCATCTCGTGCTTTTCTAGCTGCTTGTATGGGAAAGGCTGCTGGCTTTGAAGTGCTTCTATCATTCAAAGGGGCAGCTAAGTGAGAGGCCTTTGCGCCTCGAGGCGTAGCGCCTGTGTTTCAGGGTAACTCCATGCAATGTACGATAATGGACTATGTCAGGCCCTTACAGAATGGCGCCCTGTGCCCATCGCACACCTTTGATGATCTGGCCCGGGGACATCTTCAGACATTTGGACCTGGCATTCCAGTGCTGTATATTTGAGGGGACCCATCGCTTTTTGAGATACCCATGATTAAACTGATCATTACTACAATACCTAATCCCCCACACTAGCGTGAGATGGGGGTTTAGATTCTATTAAAGACACGGAGGCGAATATTATGCATTAGCTTTCTTTACTCTGACACAGCAGCAAAGAAAATAACATTTTTATAAAGCTTTTCTGAAAATAACATTTTATAAAACTTTTCTAAAAATGTATAACAACATTTCAACCAATCACATTTAAAATGTCCCATTCCAAAATGGCGGACAGTTCATGCCCCCCTGGGAGCCAATGGGCATACAGCCAAGTCCATAAATGTCCCTGTGTCCAATAGCAAATCCTCTTTCTGACGCTGTCCTCAAAATATGTTACTGTAGCCATCCTTCACACAATTCAACGAACGATGAATCCATGTAACAGCAGAACTTGAAACTCCTCAACAGAACCAGAACTGATCTCCTTAAAGCAGGACCTCTCACCCGAAATCTGAAACAACCAGAACACAATTAGGGTGGGTGGGAGGGCTAATATTCGCCTCCGTGTCTTTAATAGAATCTAAACCCCCATCTCACGCTAGTGTGGGGGATTAGGTATTCTATGGCAAGACAGGAGGCTCCTATTATGCAAGTTCAAAGCCCTTGCAGAACATTAACCGCTACATGAGCAATGCGTTTATGATAAAACGTTTTGAAAGTTGACTCTCTTGACCAATCAGCTGCTTTAAGGATCTGTTCTAGGCTGCCCCCCAAAAAGGCGGCTTTAGAGGCCATAGCACCCCTGACAGAATGGGGACCAAAAGAGGAAGTGTCAACTCCCGCCTCCCGCATGACCCATTTAACCCATCTGGCCAAAGTGGAAGGGGATACCGGTTTATAGGGCTTCCTATAGGAAATCAACAGCGGAGAGGTATTAGGAGGTCGCAGACTCTCTGTTTTTAACTCAAAACATTTTAAACATGTTACAACACACAATTTATTGTTTTCATGGAAGGCTGGATAAGATATGGAGGAAGTCATGCACTTTGTTCTTCGTGAAACAAAAAAAAGGTAACTCCCTGAGGGGTAAACATTTTATTATCCACATCTAAAGCTCTGATATCGGACACTCTCTTAATAGACACTAGGCATAACAACATTGCTAGCTTGGAAAAAAGTTGTTGCAAAGACAGATCTTCATTAGGAGGCCAGGCTCCAAAGAGGTCCAATACTAAGTTAACATCCCAAAGAATTGAATACTTAGGCTTTGGAGGGATTTTAATACGAATAGACTTGAGAGCTCTACGCACCAGGAAGTGTCTACCCACTGGTTCCCTTTTTACCAACAGGTGACCTGCTGAGATAGCCGACCTGAAACCATTAATGGTTCTGTAAGCTTTTCCCTCTTTAAACAAACCCACTAGGAAATTAACCACCTCTACAGGAGGGGCAGAAATGGGATTGAGGTGCCCAACCACACACCAGCTAGACCAGCGGTTCCATGCTGAAGAGTATCCCAATTTAGTAGAGGGGGCCCAGGAGTCTCTGATGACTGACATAGAGTCCTGCGAAAGGCCTCGGAAGCACCAGGAAGCGCTGAAATCTTCCACGCCATAAGGGAGAGGTGCCCCTGAAGGACCAACTCGTGAGGAAAACCTCCCGGGTTCGTTAGTAACTGAGGATGAAAGGGAAGAAGACGAGGAATGTCTACTGATAGCTCTAGGAGAGCCGGAAACCAAATCTGGGAAGGCCAAAAGGGGGTTAGAATCACTAACGTGACCTCTTGCCTGCGTACTTGAACCCATACTCTGGCTATCATCGCAAAGGGAGGGAAGGCGTACAGCCTCTGACCTGACCAATCCTGAAGAAAGGCATCGGTAGCTAGAGCGCCAGGATCTGGTCTCCAACTGAAGAACCTGTGCACCTGACAGTTTAGCCTCGAGGCAAACAGATCTACTGAAAACGGACCCCAAAGGCATTGTATCTTGGCAAAGAGGTCCCTGTGTAACATCCAATCGCTCCTGTCTTGGAGGTGTCTGGAGTTCCAATCTGCTACTTCGTTGCTGACGCCCGGAAGGTACTCCGCTTTTAATACAATATTGCGGTCCAGACAGAAATGCCAAAACTGCCTCGCCAGATCCGCTAGGACCTTGGACCTGGTTCCCCCCAGACGATTGACATATCTCACTGCTGAGACATTGTCCATGCGTAGGAGCACACAACAATTCCCCTGATCTTTGAGGAAACTGGGGACTGCAAAGGACCCTGCCAACAATTCCAGACAATTGATATGGAGATCCCTCTCTACCTCTGACCATTTTCCTCCCGTGGAGACCTGGCCTAACCTGGCTCCCCAACCTGCTCTGCTGGCATCTGATTCCAGAACTACATCCGGGGAGGGACCAAAAATTGCTTTCCCATTCCATGCCTCCATGTGTTTGAGCCACCAAAGGAGTTCCAACCTGGCCTCCATGGAGAGCTCCACCATTTGAGAGTAAGAGACACATCTGCGTAGATGTCGGGCCTTCAGACGCTGCAGTGCTCTGTAATGAAGAGGGGCCGGGAAAATTGCTTGGATAGACGCAGACAACATCCCCACTATCCTGGCTAATAACCTGAGAGAGATTTTTTCCCTCTTGAGAATACTTCGGATCTCCTTCTTTATCTTGGACAGTCTGCTGTCTGGGAGGAGAAGGATGCAACCTTTTGAATCTATATCGAAGCCTAGAAACTGGATACATTGCGTAGGCTGCAATATGGATTTTTTGGCATTTATCACAAACCTCAGGCTCTGAAGAAGAGTTACTGTGAACTTCAGATGGGAGAGCAAAACCTGAGCGACCTGGGCTAACAGGAGCATGTCGTCTAGATAAATAATTATCCTTATCCCCTAGGACCTGAGAAGAGCCATCACAGGCCTCATCAACTTGGTGAAGCACCATGGGGCCGAGGACAGACCGAATGGGAGGGATGCAAATTGCCAAACCCGACCCCCCCACTGAAACTGGAGGAACTCCTGGTGTGGAGGGAACACGGGAACCACTAAGTAAGCATCCTTGAGGTCCAACTTGACCATCCAATCCGCTGGAAGGAGGGTGTCCCTGAGGAGGTGAATTCCCTCCATCTTGAAGTGGTGGTAAACTACAAAGGAATTGAGAGCTTTTAAATTTATCACTGGGCGGAACCCCTGCTCCGGTTTTGGGACTAGAAATATGGTACTCAGAAACTGGGATGCCCTGTAAGAGGCTGGTACCACCGCTCCCTTGGAGATGAGGTCCTTGACCTCCACATCTATCAGCGACTGCTTTATTCTGTCCAGAACCAAAGGGGCGGGAACTGACAACTGGCAAGGAGGGGAGTAAAACTCTATTCGATAACCTTGGACTGTCTGCAACACCCAGGGGTCCGATGTGAGGGATTCCCACTGTGGGAGAAACCTGGCCAACCTGCCTCCCATACCTTTGAGGGAAAAAACATTTAACACTCGGGAAAATACCTGCTGCTCCTCTGGACCTCCTGGTACCTCTGCCACCACGTCCTCTCCAACCCGAATTCTGTTGCGGGAAGAATTGGGTGTATGCACCTCGAGCAGAGGATGGATTCTGGGCGCCTCGTGAGGCAAACTGACAGGGGCGGGAATGGCCCTGGGAAAAGCGGCCGGAAAAGCGGGCTCTACCTCGTCCGGCCCTGGGGAAAACCTTTTGCGTGAAGACCTTCTTTATATTGGTCTGGGCCTTATCCAAGGCCGTGAATGTATGGACATACGCAGACAGATCCTTAAGAAAACTCTCACCAAACAAATTCCCCTGAGCGGAAGGGCCCGCTTCCCTCTCTGACATATCCGCCAGCTTTGAGTCCAGTCTCATTAGAAGAGACTTGCGCCTTTCCTTTGATATAGCCGCATTGGCGTTGCCGAGCAGGCAAACAGTCCTTTGTATCCAACCCCTTAACATTTTTACATCAACAGGGGAGTCGGAGGCCGCCGCCTCCTCCGCCATCTCAAAAATCTGAGTGACAGGACCCAGAACATCTAAGAGCTTGTCCTGACAGCTGCGCCAGGCCTTGTCCACCCCCTTCCTGGGGTCTTTGCCCTTCTGAGTCAAGAACACCGCCATGGGTTGATAAATATCCGGAGTACACGCCACCTTGTCCTGCAGGACTGGCCTAGGGCATTCTGATCGTAGCTTGCTCCTGTCCCCTTTAGGTAGCGGGCGCCTAACCCAATACTCTAAGAACATGGCAATCTCTTGAGAGGGTTGCCACTCTGCTGACCTGGGGTGCAAAATGAGGGCCGGGTCAAAAAAGGGGACCCCATTAATGTCTAATACAGGACCCTCCTGTGTGGGAACGGGAGCCACCTTCCTCTTACGCCTCTTAGGGGGCGAATCAGAGTCCTCAGAAGAGTCTGAGGAAGAAACAGGTATAGGGGATATTTGCGCAGGGAGCTGGGCATAAGAAGGCCAAGGGGTTGAGGAAAGTGGTTGAGACTCATCCCTCTTGCGCTTTTGGGCTCTACCAGGGGAAGAGTCAGGGGAAGAGACTGGGCGAGGACTGAGTTGTCCCGAAATATGCTTTGTTTTTCCCGTACACTTTTTTGGGGCTTGGGGCTGTACAGAGGGGCCAGCACTCTGGGAAGGGTGAAAATCTGCTATGCGGTTTATTAGCCTGTCAAATGCCGAAGCCACTGTATTATTAAGGCCAGACAAGGCTGAATCAATGGATGACTGGATAGCCTGCTCCACTGTAGGCTGTCTATTCGCCTGGCCCCCCCCATTATCTGTTTTCTTGGAAGGGCGCACCTGAGTACAGGCTTCCGCTGAAGCAGGGACAACATTATTATTTCCCATGCCAGACTTATCCATCATTGGTCACCACAGAAGTGTAAAAACTTCCAATCAATGCAGCCAAGCAGGCTGTGTGCTAAAAGCACCAAATTAGCCGAGCAGGCTTAAACAAAGGAAAGAAACACCACAACTGGGTGAAAACTGGTGACAGCCGAGCAGGCTAATACACACCCGAGCAGGGTGAAAAAAGGAGTGGGAGCAGCCGAGCAGGCTGAGCACAAAAGGATCACAGAATAAAATAAGGGAAACAGAAAAAATAAATATGAAATCTAAACCACTCCTTTTACGGTGCAATGAATTAATGTAATGCTTCCACCGTGACACAACCCAGGCACAAACAGGCAGGCCTAGCCTGAGATCCTTCTATGATATGCGAGCAGCTATATAAACAAACACGCACTGAGTGTGAAACAAAAACCCAGAATGCAGTGAACCATGTCAGGAAGAGGCCAAGCTTCTGCAAACAAACAGTATGAGTCAGGGGCCCAGCTGCCAGAAAGAGTGCGAACTCTGTGAAAGGCCCGGCTAGTGAATGAAACACTCTCACATGAGGGAGAGTTTCACAAATGCAAGAAATTGCAACAAAATGAAAGGCGTGCTAACGCCCTTGTAAAGCAATTAGGAACAAAGAACAGTTTAAATAGCAGGTGCCACTCCACATGGAGCGCCGTTACAAAGTAACAACTTCACAAGGAAATTCCTCCTGACTGGAGGAAAAATGTTCGAACAAACACGCAACCTTTAAAGCAAATGAAATGACAATTTCTTATGCTAATGGTTTACAAAAACACTCATATGAATTGAAATAACACCATAAACTCGATATAAATGCACAATAAGGCATGAGCTAGAGAGAGTAACTTAGCTGTGTCAATGAGCAGCAAAGAAAGAGGATTTGCTATTGGACACAGGGACATTTATGGACTTGGCTGTATGCCCATTGGCTCCCAGGGGGGCATGACCTGTCCGCCATTTTGGAATGGGACATTTTAAATGTGATTGGTTGAAATGTTGTTATACATTTTTAGAAAAGTTTTATAAAATGTTATTTTCAGAAAAGCTTTATAAAAATGTTATTTTCTTTGCTGCTGTGTCAGAGTAAAGAAAGCTAATGCATAATAGGAGCCTCCTGTCTTGCCATAGAATCCATGATCAGAACATGCCAATTCCTGGCTGCAGGCAGGAAGGCGCCAGATGACATTGTGTAAATGCACGGTTTTTACAACTAATGGGATCAGAAGCGCAAAACAGAACAGTCCTTATGGAGAATGCATAAATACTACAACATTTGCATTTGAAATATCAATGAGTATCAGGCAATGAGTACTATTTGGATATATTTCTAGGTAGCATCACCTCTTGTGAAGCCTCACGTTCATTCTAAAGTGCATAATTAGGTGTCTTCAGCTTTTGCCTGGGAATTGCAGCACATAGGGGTGTCCGGCAATAAGCCGGGGAAAAGGTTGTATATATTACTAAGCAAAGGATTTCACCTGCAGATAGGTTATACATATATATGGGTATATAAACAGTGCAGGAACAAGGGGCGCACTCTGGTTCAATGCAGTGTTAGCCTACTCAGCCACTGATGTTCTCCTCCGACCGGTTTCTGTGCTCTTCACATGGTCAGGGAAGCAGTCTTTGCTTGCTGCTCACTGCCAGTGCAGGTGTTCTCAATCAGTGATGATTCTGCTTCAATGACTTCTGCTAGCTGTAGTAATCAGGTTTGCAGGGAAACCACAGAAACCGTTCGGAGGAGAAAATCAGTAGCTGTGGAGGTAAATTGTGGAGGGATCCAGAGTGTATTTAAGGTACTCTGGAGAGTGGAAACTACAGGGTCCTCCCACTGCGGGTGTTTGGGAGTGAGCAGGTTACCTGCAAACCTAATGACTACAGCTACCATAATTCCTTGCAGCAGAATCAATATTGATGGATTACACCTACACTGGCTCTTTGCTGCAAGTGAGACCGCTTCCCTGATAACGTGATAAGAACAGAACCTGGTCGGAGGAGAACATCAGTAGCTGTGGAGGTGAAGTGTGCCAGGAACCAGAATGCACCCCTTCCATCCCTTGCTGGTTATGTTTAAGGTACTCCAGAGGGTGGATGCTCCAGGGTCCTATAGGGTGCTGCACCAAGGCGATATATGCCTGGCTTTGGAGTGCCACCCTGTTGGCGACTCCCATCCCTCCTCCACTGTGGGTGTTTGGGAGTGAGCAGGTTACCTGCAAACCTAATGACTACAGCTACCATAATTCCTTGCAGCAGAATCAACATTGATGGATTACACCTGCACTGGCTCTTTGCTGCAAGTGAGACTGCTTCCCTGATGACGTGATATGAACAGAAACCGGTCGGGGGAGAACATCAGTAGCTGTGGAGGTGAAGTGTGCAGGGAACCAGAGTGTGCCCCTTCCATCCAATGCTGTTTATGTTTAATGTACTCCAGAGGGTGGATGCTCCAGGGTCCTATAGGGTGCTGCACCAAGGCGATATATTCCTGGCTTTGGAGTGCCACACTGTAGGCGACTCCCCTCCCTCCCCCATTGTGGGTGTTTGAGAGTGAGCAGGTTCCCTGCAAACCTAATGACTACAGCTACCATAATTCCTTGCAGCAGAATCAACATTGATGGATTACACCTGCACTGGCTATTTGCTGCAAGTGAGACTGCCTCCCTGATGACATGATAAGCACATAATCCTGTCAGAGAACATCAGTAGCTGTGGAGATGTATTGTGCAGGGAACCAGAGTGTGTCCCTTCCATCCAGTGCTGCATGTATATATGTATATATATATATATATATATATATATGTATATATATATATATATATATATATATATATATATATATATATATATATATATATATATATATATATATATATATATATATATATATATTTATTCAGTAAAGAATCTTTGTTAAAGGGCCGTTATGGTTCCAAGTAAAACCGAAAAAGCCCTGAAATTCACCAGTTATGGTAAGCTAAGCAACCATAACTCGCACCACCACCATGCACTGCTAAGACTAACACCCAGGACATCAAAGATGACATCACAGATGTCTCAGCACCACCCCAACCCCCTCCACCACCGACACCTCCCTGAGGGCCTGCAGAGGGGAACAGGCGTCAGTATGCAGAGGAGAGTGATGAAGAGAATGAGGTAGTGGAAATCCCTACTACTAGTTCTCACCGTGAATCTTGGGTGTGGAGGTTATTTACCACTGTTGATGGAGTACCAAAAGCATGTGATGTGCACACAAGGTGATCTGCAATCAGTGCAAGATGGTGCTGAGTTGTGGGAAACCGGGTTTGTACTGCTATCGTACTACCTCAATGAAGCAACACCTAAAATTGTTCCACGGTGGGGCTATTCGTAAGGTTGTACCTTGCAATAAACGTAGTAGGTTGAGTTCCCCTGCAGCATCCTCCGTTTCCCCTCCTGCCGCCACATAGGCACACTCCTGTGAGGCAGCACATCCCTCCAGCTGCCTCTCAGCCCATACATGATGCTGTTTATCCTTACCTTTCGAGGGTCACAGTATTGTGCATGTACTGTGACGCAGTACTCGGGGGAGAACCTTCGAAGTGGTTTTGAGACTGTGGTCAAGGAGCATGAGAAGAACTGCTACCTACCTGAATAAGGGCGACCCTACATCTTACTCTCTACTCCTGCCCTTTCTTATCCCCGTGGTTGGTGCCCCTTCCTTACCCTCCTTTTCCTTCCTTTTCTTGTGTGTCGTGTTTACAAAACCAAAAATAATATTAAAAAAAATTAAAAAAAGGCTCTTTTCAGAGCCGCCTTTGACAGTTAAAAAATAGAAGTGTCAATGGAATGTGCAAGGCCTTGTGCATTTTTACAAGTCTGCAGACTGTCCGCGGATCTCTAAAATGTTTGCAGTGCTGCCCTGTCACGACCATTGCACTTTTCTCTGGGAGGACGTGGTGGCTGAGCCTTTTTGTGGTTCCAAAAAAGGTCAAAATGCATTTGGTATATTTCGCATAAAAATCTGATTGCCAGTATAAGTAAAATATACTCCATCTCTGTGAAAAATGTTTCAGAAACATGTACTACGAAACATAATGTTTTCATTGAAAAAAGAGGACATACCAACATCTCTCAAAAGGCACAGACAGCCTTGTTAACATTGCACCTTGCTTTCTCCATTTGTGGACCAAATGAAGAAGAATGCAGCCACATTTGTCTCTGCGCAATACGGGAAAAAATTACTCTGGAGTTTGGATACATGTCCATGAGTTTCCCAAGTCCTTCTTTCTTTGCAAATTGTAAAGCGATTCCAGAAACATGTCCTAAACTGTTCCCTCCACAATGAATAATAATAATGTCTGGATGACGCTGTGTCAACGAAGTAGCACAGAGAGGTGCCAAATCCAGCCACTTCATTCCACACACTCCATGCCAGTGCACTTCCACATGAGGGAATCCAAGATGTACAGCCACTCCGCAGCGATCTGCATGCACCTCCAACCAATTTATCCACGAATCTCCCAAAATCCAGACAATCTGCTTTCTGAAACACACAGCCATAGCTATCTCCTCTCCTCTCAGGAAAAAGACTTTCTGACAAGCTCTCTGCTCACACATCACACCCAGTAAGCCCTATTAACCTATCCCTTGCTGTGCTACGTCTCATTTGCATGCCTCTCAACCTCAGAAATCCCATATGTAATACGCGCTGTCCACGGACAAATCGTAAAATCTGAGCGTGAGGAATTAAAATGTAAATAGTGGGCCCCATTTCCCCTTTGATGTTGGCTCTGAAAAGAACCGTTTTTTTTTTTTTGCAGATGTTTCAGAAACACCTTTTATTTTGTATTTTTATTTCCCTTGTTTTCCTCCAGAAATCTTCTCATTGGCTTCTCCAAAGCAACCTTTATGTTCCAAAACAGCATGGCATTTCCCACAAAAGATAAAGACGTGCCATCTTCTTTAAAGAAATGAACATTACCAGAGTCAATGTTGTCATTGTTACAAAAGAACATGCCAGCTCTAAGCATAAAAGCAAACATGCCTCGGTTGATTAAACACCTATCAATATTTTGCTGAGGACAAAAAACAGAACTATTGTCCCATATTGCCCTAGGTAACAAACCATAAAAAATTACCTTGGCATTTGGAAGTAGTTTCATTACTGCCTGAACAAAGTTTCTAGATCTTTTAACAAAGTAGGGGCACTGACAAAACCCAAATGCAAAGCACCACCGTGCAGGACAACCACATGTGGACTGTTAACAATAGCCATATCTTGGCAAACTTCTACCATTGCCTGCAAATTGAAACCAGGCACAGTGCTCCACACCACCTCCACTCCTTTCACATCAACATTCTTTCCCACATTCCTACATTTTGCATACTGCTCCAAGCCATTCACAAACATATCTCCAAGCACCACCACCCTGACTTTCTCCACCTTCGCCATCTTCACTACACACAGCCTCTCTCAATACGAAGCAGAACCTCAACACCTGATTGGCTAATCCTCAAAATACACTCCCATTTCATGCTCGGAAGCCCCAGATGTGCCATGTCTTGTCTACGAACAGCCGCGCTATCCGCGGAGCACGTAAGTAACACTGGGGCAGCCCTTCTACTCTTTCCACTTCACTCTCTGCACCAGTCCCTCATTGGCTACTGTTAAGCAGTCACACAACCATCCACATGCAAGGCCTCTACATCTAACTCCATCATCACAATTCAGCACTTTAAATGTACTGTTGATCACTGCAAGTACAATTGCGCTCTGACTGCAAAGCACCTAAAGCAACTACTAGTAAACTCTCCAACATTTCTACTTGCAGATTCATGCACATCCGCATGCATGAACACAAAGACCATGTATGAATATTTTTTTGCACAGTACATCATACATGCCGACATTCCGACCCACCTGGGAGGGACATTTCCTCTGAAAAATAGGGAGACAACATTTGTGTCATAAGAATGCATTGGGCAAAGATTTATTTTCGGTGGGAGAATGTGAAAAATAACAATATTTTTCACAGAAAAATGGGGAGTCTCCCGCCGAAATCGGGAGGATTGGCATGTATGATACATGTACATCTCTTGTATAAATGCATATAAACAGAGTAACTGCCACTTAACCTGTGTAAACTGTAAAACAAGCTTACTGTCATTTCTCCCATCTGCTATGATCAAGTGTCACTTGCAAAGTCTCTTCTCTCCAAATTTTTATTTACCCATATTATTAACTGCAATCTGCAAACTGTTATTTTCTTCATTCATTCTATCATATGTATATTTAGTTGAAGGGACGTTATGATTAAGTTCTACTAATAAAAACCATTGAAATTCAGTGAAAAAAATTTTGTGAAAGGGATGTTATGGTTACAAAGTAAAATTGAAAAACCCAAGAAATAAGCCTGTTATGGTTTGCTATGCAACCATAATTAGCGCCACTGCCATGCACTGCTAAGACTAACAACCAGGACATCAAAGATGACATCACATATCTGGGGAGGTTGTTTTTATTCAAAAGTTGATGACTTCATGTGAATATACTACATTAAAACCATTATACACATACTATAAACGGACCTCAACTGCTATGCCTTTTTAAGTGCACCACACCCTGTGCCCCTCACTGTGGCAGTTTCTATCTTCCCCATCTACTGTAACCGTTTCTCCATCTCCTATCCATCACCTCTCACTAAATCTGGCAGGAAGAAACTCAAGAAGGATATACTTGCCTCAAACCCAGGCCTTCCCATCGTTGACACCTACATCAGTGCTTCCACCGGAGATACTCTCACCGACATCCTCTTTGTCGTTCCTTCTCCCGACCTATGGTCTCTCCCCATATGGCCACTTTGCTCTCTCTTTAATCTTCCTCACACATAAATGGTGGCACCCGCTGGGAGGCCCTTTTTCCCTCCTCTTCCACCTCCAGGGCCATCATAAATGTCTATCGGAACAGTACCATCCTAGTACAAGGGCCTCAACCCAAACTCTTACATTTTGATAGGCTCCTTTCTCACCTTATCAAGTTTCCTCTTTCCTCTTCGCGGGCTCCCTTGCCACTTGCCTACACAGCTGCCCAGGCTCCCTTGCCATTGATGCCCACATTGGCTTCCTTGCCACCCTCACCACCTCCCTCACAACTAACCTGTGTCACTTTCAACTGTACAGGCTCCCTTGCCTACTCCCACTACACTGACAACCTCATCGGCCTCTTCCACCCTGCCGCCCTGGCCACCCACTGCTGCCTCATCTGGGGCCCTCTTTCCCCCTGCGAACCCTCCCACACTGGCTCCCTTGCCTGCACCATCATCACTGACTCCCTTATCATCCTTGCCTCCCCTGCCTCCTCCTATATCTATCTCTCAGGCACACTTACTGCTTAAAGGGGAGACCTCTGTCCCCTGAAGACCCCCCCATGAGTCTTTCAAAAGTGGCAACCTGCTCCATGTTGCCACACTAAACTCTCACTCTGCTGTCAAGCACTCCTCTGACATCTGCCACCTCCTTGAACTCTTGGGCCTTGCTGTTCTTGTTCTTACTGAGACATGGTTTAAGGACAGCTCTGTCATGAGTTTTGACAGACTTCTTCCTGAAGGCTACAAGATCCTCTCTCTGCCCTGACCTAACAGGCCAGGAGGTGGAGTAACCTTGATCTTTCCTGAGTGGATCCCTGTTTCCATTATTCCCACTCAGGTCTACATCTCCTTTGAAAGCCTGTTCTGCAGGCTCTCTCTTTCCCCTCTCACCTCCATTATTCTGGCCACCTTCTAACGGACGCAGGGCCAGTCCACCCTCTTCCTCTCGGAATGGTCTGACCTGGCCTCTTCTCTCCCCTCTTCCTCTTCCCAACTCCTCTTGCTGGGGGATCTTAACATCCATCTCGACTCTCCGGACTCCTCAGGACCTTTCCGTAACCTGTGTGATTCCCTCTCTCTTTCCATTCTACCCTCTGGTCCAACGCACACTGCTAGCCACACCTTGGGTGCTTCCATCTCCACAGACATCCCTCAATCTTTTCCTCTCACAACCTCACCCTCATGGACTGATGATTATCTTCTCTCTTCACACTTGAAGCTCTCTTCTCCTTTAGCAATGGCACAACCTACACCACCTCCTGCCCTCAAGGTCATCCGACTCATGAAACAAGTGTCAGTGGCTGCCTTTGCCTCCACCTACTCTCCTCCTTCTACTCCTACAGCTGACTCCCACCCTGATACAGCCCACTCTTGACATTCTTACCCCTGTCATGAGGGTCCGACTGAAGCCTGCCAAAAAAGTGCAACTCTTGGTACGACCCTGATCTAGCGGGCCTTAAAAGCAAGTGCAGAGCAGCGGAACGGAAATGGGGCTCTTCAGATGGACCTCAGACAAACTGGCCTGTCAACTTCTTTAAAGGCAATATAGACTCTGCATCCACTCCAAGAAAAGAGCCTACTTTCAAGCCTGCATCTCCACGGCATCTAACAACACAGCCAAACTCTTCAAAGTCTGCAGGAAACTGGCGAACCCAACCACTGCCACATCCTCGACTACACTTACCCAGGCCGTTTGGTCTGCCCTGGCTGCACACTTCACCACCAAAACACAGGACATCCTAACCTCTCTCTCTTGCTCTACCCCTGCACCAACATCTCTTGGGACCCCCTCGGCCGTCCCCACTCCTCCCCCTCTTCTCTGCTCCCTCTCACCTGTCACACCCAAAGAGATCTTTAGACAAGTCCGGTCTATGAAAGCCTTTTCCAAACAGGTGGACCACTGCCAGTCCAAAACCATCAAGGACAATATTGATACTCTCGCTCCAGCCTTGGCTGATCTCTGTAACCTCTCTTTCGCCACTGGAGTTTTCCCCTCTCCTCTCAAGCATTCCCTCGTGCACACTCTGCTCAAAAAACACTCCGCTGACCCATACAGTCTGGTAAACTATCGCCCAATCTCAATCATCCCTTTCCTGGGAAAACCCCTGGAGAAGCTGTCTATCACTCAACTTACCCTCCATACTGAGGGCCTCATCACGAGTTGGGCGGTAATGCCGCCGGTATTACCGCCGGTGCTAATAGCCCTGCCGCCAAACCCCCCGGCGCTATTAGCTCCGGATCACAGGTTTGGCGGAATGGTTAGTGCCCATTCCCCATTGGGCCCATTCGGGAATTCCTCATTCCCCATTGGGACCAATGGGGAAAATGTGCACTATTACCGCCAGTGGATTTCACACCAGCGCTAATAACACCGAAAATCAACAATTTTGCCACGGATTTCCCCCAGCTCACAGCTGGGGGTAAATCCGCCAAGGCCATGATCTGACAGACCCTTAAATGCGGCAGTAATAGCATTACCGCCACATTTAAGGGTTACCGCCAAACTCCTGATGAGGCCCTGAATCTGTTGGTTGTCTCCAAGACCATTAGTCTGGCTTTAGAGCATCCAGAGGCACAGCAACTGCTCTACTGAGCACCCGTGAAGACCTGCTCTCAAATTTGACCCCAACACTCCCTCTGTCCTCATTCTTCTCGACCTCTCTTCTTCTTTCGATATGGTAAACCACAAGATCCTGATCACCAGTCTCTATGATACTCTGGGCATCAAAAATCAGGCCCTGGCGTGACTCACCTCCTTTCACTCTGACCGGCTCTCGCAGGTGGAACTCAGGCCCTTTCCTCTGCCACTCTCTCTGCTTGTGGTGTCCCCCATGGGTGTAACCTTTCCCCCTGGTTTTTCAATATCTACATGGTCCCCTTGGCCCACAGGATCTCTACCTTTACCCCTAATTTCAGTATTATGCGGATGACATCTTCCTACTTCTACTCTCTGTCCTGCACAACTCACCCAAAACAGAACTGCAAGACTTATCCTTGGCCTCAAGCCCTGGGACCACATCTCTCCAGCGCTGAAATCCCTCCAATGGCTCCCCATCGCTACAAGGATTAAGTTCAAGACCCTCTGCATTATACAAAAGGCTTTCTGGGGCCCGGGCCGCACTCTCTACTATGCTCTTTTCCTAAATACTCTCCCTCTAGAAGCCTCTGCTCGTCCTCCAGCTCTCTGCGGGTGAGCCATTTTCACAAACATAGATTTGGGGGTAGAGCTTTATCCTCTGCAGGCGCTTGTTAGGGAGAATTCTCATAAATGTGCTAATTCCCTTCAATTTAGAGACCCACACCAACTTTGCTGGATTTTAAGGACTTGCTTTTTTTACCTGGAGAGAGTGTGAACCTTTTTTTCCCACTCTCTCATGTATTTTGATGTGTGTTTTACTCTTGTGTTCTTTGAATATGGAGTTTTAGACAACTCCATAGGCATCATCTTTTCATGTGTGTCACGCAGCACCCTCAGTGCAGTAACACAGTGAAGCCTTTCTAGGCTATCCCAAGGTTTAAATACCTTCTCTGGGATAAACTACTGTTTCCCAGAGAATGTAAAGTTAAAGCCAACTTTACTAGTCTATTTAAATTCCTAGACCCAGCACACACTATCTTCCCATAGAATGCTGGGGGGCGGGGGGTTACCTAGTATCTCCTGTGTCTAGAAACTCACATAGCAGTCAAATGCTACCCTTTCCTATCAAAATCGCTGGGGGCAGTGGTTTTACAACGAACTACCATGACTTTTCCCGACCGCGAACACTGGCTGCGTTAAATCGCAGGAGCCATGTTTTTCAAGATGGCGCCTAAGCCCCCTTTGCTTAAACAGGTCCCGGTCTTCTTTTTTCACCATTTCTTTTTGGAAAGGTCCTTCTAGAGTTTGTCTCTGCATGCCAAACTAGGTTTGGTCCCTTTGTTTCTATGCCTTTGGTGGGCTTCAGGACTGAAGACCGCCTCTGGCGCCTGAGTGTCTGGGTGGGCAGGACGTGAGGGAGGTGCCCGAAACTCCCTGTGCTTAGTCTCCTAGGAGACCCAAATGCACTCTGGCGTGATTGGCTGGCTGACTGTCCGGCAAGGACATCCACCCTGCTGGGTGAGTGGCAGCTAGGCTGGAATGAATGGGAGAACACTGTTTGAAAGGCGAGTCCCTTGGCTTGGAAGGCAGAGTCGACCACTGGAACGAAAGAACCGAAGACGAGCTGGAAGAGTACGGCTGCTGCAACTACTGGACCGTTGGTTTGCCAGGAGGAGCCCTGCAGCAGGTCTGAATCGCCAAGTTCATATCGACACAGAATCCCCTTCAAGGACGACTTCTTCCTTTGAGTTGGTAGGACCAATCAACTTGTAATCCACCTGCATACCATTCTCGGAGCTGGTTAAGATTAACTTGAGGGAAGGACACCATCTTGTGTGCTTGAAGAACAGCAACCGGAATCGAAGAATTTCCAAATTCCCAGCTATCTGACCCATCCCAGTGCACAGCAGGAGTCCCCCGACGTCCTGCCTCTTGTCCCCACGACTGAGGCTCAGGAACAGCGAGATCTGCAGGAACTGCCATGAACAGAAGTCTTCAGCTGCATCTTTTTCTTCAATATAAGGTACTGTGAAAACCCGACCAAGAGAACTTACCTCTCACCGCGAAAGATCATGGAACTTTGGCAACTTGCAGGCCTAGTCAGCTTGTGACCCGTCATATGAACCTTACTTCCGTGAACTACTTCTAAGAACCGTGGCAAAGACTTTTCTGTTTAAATACCAGAGCCGTTTTTACTTATACAAGACACTAGCCCATTGACTTTGGCCTACCAATTGCATTGAATCAACTCCTCTGGTGAACTCAAACTATTTGCACTGTTTTGGAGTAACTGTAATATTCGTTTTTATCAATTTATGCCTTTTTGCTTCTACTTTAATGCTATTTTGCTCCGACTTTAAGTGAGCTCAACTGCTTAGTAATCAGTATTGTAGCATAATTTTTGTGTGATATTGGTTGCCTCATTTAGTGAATTCTTTATAAATTATTGTGTAATAAATTAATAAGTGTTTTTACCAAGAAACCTTGGGTATAAGTGTCTATCTGAATACTTGTCATTGTAGACCTTTGTGTAACACCCTTACAAGCTCACATTCCCTCTTGAGATAAGCCTGGCTGCTCAGCTCGCTACCAACAACTGTGTGGTACAGACTTATACCAAAGGTTGGTTTTGCTTGCACCTGTATTCATAGTTGTGTGTAGTGGTCCCAAAGGGTACTGCATACAAACTCTGCCTAACATTGCTTCCCTCTGGACTAGCCTCGCTGCCCCTCTCCATCTTGAGCCGGAGCACCTTAAGTTCTGAAAACTCCTCAAGACCTTCCTTTTCTCTTCTTCCTTCTCTCTCGCTCTCCCCTGCTAACCTCCTTTCTTTTCTCTCCTCGCCCGTTCTCCTCCCTAACTCTGTTCAGTTTTTGTTGACTGGTTGTCTGGTTCACCTCCAGAGCCTACAGGTCTCAGGCTCCCCTTCCAGTGTTTTTCACTTGCCTCCCGGCCGCTGCACTTTGTTCAACAATACCGCACTTTCAGCTTAAACTCCTTTAGCGGGACAACCTATCTACACTTAACCCATGGCCTTGCTTAACGGACTCTTTGTTCCCCCCCATTCTCCCCTCCTTCTCTGCACCTCAGTCTGTACGTATGCATGACCTAAATGTAATAGGACAAGTTTGTTCATCTGTCCTGTCCAATGTTCCCTCTAATCATTTTTCTCTAAGTGCGGAAAATGTTGGCTTTCATCAGTCTGGCTATAGAGCATTCAGAGGCACATAAACTGCTCTTCTTAACACCCGTGAAAGCCTGCTCTCAAATCTGGACTCCAACTCTCCCTCTGCCCTCATTCTTCTCGACCCCTCTTCTGCTTTTGATATGGTAAACCACAAAATCCTGATCATCCATCTCCATGATACCCTGGGCACCACAGATCAGGCCCTGGCGTGGCTTTCCTCCTTTCATTCTGACCAGCCTTCCAGGTGGAACTCAGGCCCTTTCTCTCCTCTGCCACTCTCTCTACTTGTGGAGTCCCCCATGGATCTAACCTTTCCCCCTGGTATTTCAATATCTACATGCCACCCTTGGCCCACAGCTCTCTGACATGCAGCTCTCTTTCGGGCTACCCTCAGCCTCCTTCTCCTCCTCGCTCATCCCTGACTGCCTATCCGCAATCCAGGCTTGGTGTGCTTCCAACGATCTATGCCTGATGCCAGTAAGACAGAGATAGAGCTTGTTTTAATTCCTGCTCCCGCTTTCCCACTTTCTCATTGGTCTGCCTCCCTTTGCCCTGTGCCCTCATCTATCAATGAGACAAAATATTTTGGGATCATCTCCGACTCCACTCTCTCCTATTCGCACATCTCAGACATCTCCAAAAAGTCCAACTACCAACTGCACCTCCTCAGAGGTATTCTACCTTTTCTCACTTTTCCCAAGAGGTTCATCACCTCGAGAGCCCTGTTTCTCTTGAGGCTGGACTTCTGCAACAGCCACTTTCTCAATCTTCCTACATCTACTCTATGTCCTCTACAACTCACCGAAAACAGAACCGCAAGACTTATCCTTGGCCTCAAGACCTGGGACTGCATCTCTCCAGCAATGAAATCCCTCCACTGGCTCCCAGTTGCGGCAAGGATTAAGTTCAAGACCCTCTGCATTATACACAAGGATTTCTGGGGCCCGGGCTCACACTATCTACTACGCTGTAATCCTAAATACTCTTCCTCTAGAGGCCTCCGCTCATCCTCCTCCAACTCTCTGCGGGTGAGCCGCTTTCACAAACAGAGATTTGGGGGTAGATGTTTATCCTCTGCAGGTGCTTTCTGATGCAATAGCCTCACTGCCCCTCTCCATCTTGAGCCAGTGCACCTTAAGTTACGGAAACTCCTCAAGACCTTCCTTTTCTCTTCCTCCTTCTCTCTCCCTCTTCCTGCTAACCTCCTTTCTTTTCTCTCCACCCTCCTTCTCCTCCCTAACTCTGTTCAGTTTTTGCTGACTGGTTGCCTGGTTCACCTCCAGAGTCTACAGGTCCCAGGTTCCCCCGCCAGTCTTTTGCACGTGTCTCTGGGTCGCTGCACTTTCTTCAACAATAGTGCACGTTCAGCTTACGCTCCTTGAGCTGGGCAACCTCTCTGCATTTAACCCAGGGCCCTGCTTTGCAGACTCTTTGTCCCCCACCCCGCCACCAGGGCTAAACTGCCCCACCGGGACACCGGGACATCCCCCGTTAGGCCTCGGGGCATAGTGCCTCTTTGGCATAGAGGGAGGGTACAAAATTAGGAGACCGAAAATTATCACGTTGCGCGAACATCCAGCCAGCCTGGGTGGTTTGCATTGAATTGGCTGCCTGGTGCAGCGCATTTCTTTTCTTCCCCAGCAGGCCTGGTTGACCTGACGCTGGCTCCCACCTGCGCACGATGAGGGGCAGCGCACGTGCCCTGCCTGCTGGATGCAGCCGGTGGCTTGTGCTCCCACTGCAGTAGAGTCTGTTCTACACACCCACATTGCACAGGTCAGGTGCAGCAGCCTGGTTGCTAAAGTGCACTGGTGGCAGTTTGGGCAGGCAGCAGCAGCCAGGCCGGCTTTCTGACAATGACGAGCGAGGACCAGCAGGTGAGATTGAGAACGGAGCTGACTTGGTGGCAGAGTGTCAGACGGTTTGGGAACGGGGATGTGAAAAGATGCATTGTATGTAGATTATCGACGTATAATAAATACATTTTTTCACACCTTTCACATTCACATGTTGAGAGAAGGAAGAATTAAGAAAAAGATTGCTTGGTGGCTTTCACAGTGGGAATGTGGGTGGGGAGACGGGGATTGGGGTAGGGCCGTGTGTAGTGTAATATACTATTGTTGTTTGGGGTCAGGCCGGGTGTAGTGTAATGTACTATTGTTGTTTGGGGTCAGGCCGGGTGTAGTGTAATATACTATTGTTGTTTGGGGGCGGGCCGGGTGTAGTTTAATGTACTATTGTTGCTTGGGGTCAGGCCGGGTGTAGTGTAATGTACTATTGTTGTTTGGGGTCGGGCCGGGTGTAGTGTAATGTACTATTGTTGTTTGGGGTCGGGCCGGGTGTAGTGTAATATACTATTGTTGTTTGGGGTCGGGCCATGTGTAGTGTGATGTACTATTGTTGTTTGGGGTCGGGCCGGGTGTAGTGTAATATACTATTGTTGTTTGGGGTCGGGCCGGGTGTAGTGTGATGTACTATTGTTGTTTGGGGTCGGGCCGGGTGTAGTGTAATGTACTATTGTTGTTTGGGGTCGGGCCGGGTGTAGTGTAATATACTATTGTTGTTTGGGGTCGGGCCGGGTGTAGTGTAATGTACTATTGTTGTTTGGGGTCGGGCCGGGTGTAGTGTAATGTACTATTGTTGTTTGGGGTCGGGCCGGGTGTAGTGTAATGTACTATTGTTGTTTGGGGTCGGGCCGTGTGTAGTGTAATGTACTATTGTTGTTTGGGGTCGGGCCGGGTGTAGTGTAATGTACTATTGTTGTTTGGGGTCGGGCCTTGTGTAGTGTAATGTACTATTGTTGTTTGGGGTCGGGCCGGGTGTAGTGTAATGTACTATTGTTGTTTGGGGTCGGGCCTTGTGTAGTGTAATGTACTATTGTTGTTTGGGGTCGGGCCGGGTGTAGTGTAATGTACTATTGTTGTTTGGGGTCGGGCCGGGTGTAGTGTAATGTACTATTGTTGTTTGGGGTCGGGCCGGGTGTAGTGTAATGTACTATTGTTGTTTGGGGTCGGGCCGGGTGTAGTGTAATGTACTATTGTTATTCGGGGTCGCGCCGGGTGTTGTGTAATGTACTATTGTTGTTCGGGGTCGGACCGGGTGTAGTGTAATGTACTATTGTTGTTCGGGGTCGGACCGGGTGTAGTGTAATGTACTATTTCTGTTCGGGGTCGGGCCGGGTGTAGTGTAATGTACTATTGCTGTTCGGGGTCGGGCCGGGTGTAGTGTAATGTACTATTGCTGTTCGGGGTCGGGCCGGGTGTAGTGTAATGTACTATTGCTGTTCGGGGTCGGGCCGGGTGTAGTGTAATGTACTATTGTTGTTTGGGGTCGGGCCGGGTGTAGTGTAATGTACTATTGTTGTTTGGGGTCGGGCCGGGTGTAGTGTAATGTACTATTGTTGTTTGGGATCGGGCCGGGTGTAGTGTAATGTACTATTGTTGTTTGGGATCGGGCCGGGTGTAGTGTAATGTACTATTGTTGTTTGGGATCGAGCCGTGTGTAGTGTAATGTACTATTGTTGTTTGGGGTCGGGCCGTGTGTAGTGTAATGTACTATTGTTGTTTGGGGTCGGGCCGGGTGTAGTGTAATGTACTATTGTTGTTTGGGGTCGGGCCGTGTGTAGTGTAATGTACTATTGTTGTTTGGGGTCGGGCCGGGTGTAGTGTAATGTACTATTGTTGTTTGGGGTCGGGCCGGGTGTAGTGTAATGTACTATTGTTGTTTGGGGTCGGGCCGGGTGTAGTGTAATGTACTATTGTTGTTTGGGGTCGGGCCGGGTGTAGTGTAATGTACTATTGTTGTTTGGGGTCGGGCCGGGTGTAGTGTAATGTACTATTGTTGTTTGGGGTCGGGCCGGGTGTAGTGTAATGTACTATTGTTGTTTGGGGTCGGGCCGGGTGTAGTGTAATGTACTATTGTTGTTTGGGGTCGGGCCGGGTGTAGTGTAATGTACTATTGTTGTTTGGGGTCGGGCCGGGTGTAGTGTAATGTACTATTGTTGTTTGGGGTCGGGCCGGGTGTAGTGTAATGTACTATTGTTGTTTGGGGTCAGGCTGGGTGTAGTGTAATGTACTATTGTTGTTTGGGGTTGGGCCATGTGTAGTGTAATGTACTATTGTTGTTTGGGGTCAGGCCGGGTGTAGTGTAATTTTAGTTTTTGATAAAATGCCACCTATAAGCTCAAACTATTGAATTCGAGTACAGCTAGGGAAAAATGCCATATGAGGTGGGGCACAGAGCTTGTAGGTGTTGTTTGGTTACTTACCCACGCATTGAATGCCCATGGCCATGCTAATCCTTATGGCCATTTCCACCTGCTTTCTGCCTCTCTGCACCCAAAACACATCCTCCTGGGATCTCTTTTGGCTAGCCTTAGCACCAAGCTTTGTTCCCTGCCAGTGTTTTCTCACAGCAGTCTTCTGAGAGTTAATGACTTCATTGGAACTGTAAAAGCGTTACTGGTGTAATAGAAATGTCTTACCAGGTCTGCCTTCAGCCACTCTATTTATAAGCACTATGCCTGTCCTTCATTGAAGTTCTGTCAAAAACAAGCATTGGCAAAGTCAAAATTTCAACTTTGTGCATCAATATTTGGCATTTAAAGGCACTGCTACTATATTCCCAGCTACTCTCACCACTTTGCAGGTGCTACAATCCAGCTAATACCACTATGACAGTGTCTGGCAAATGCCTTTTCCATGCCTACACAAAAGTCAAAACTGTTGGCATTGCCAATGCACGTTTAAGACTGCCTTTTAACTGTGTGCCATTCCCAACATGGGAATAGGAGTATAATTATAATTTTACTTTTATCGCGACAAACACGCTGCCCCTGAGCTATCCCCCCTCACCAATGGATGAAATGGATTTAGGGATAAAGGTTTGTCTGGGCACCTTTAATAACGTATGAATTTGTTTGTCTCATCTGCAAAATGTGGAACGTCCCCGGTCCCCCTGTCATTGAAGATCTACTTTGAGAGATCATGAACTTCTTTAACACATCACTTTTTAATCCATATAAAAACCACTTTAAATGCACTCTTTTTGACCAATTATATTGAACATTTTCTTGGGATACTCCCAATCCCCTCATAGAAAGGTTGGGCTTGTGTGCTGTGCTCGCCCCTTTGGCGAAATATGGGGCCACTTTGAAAAAAATGTCTAGGGCCACTTTTGGTTCCCAGTCCGGCCCTGCCCCCCACACCCTCCTTCTCTGCACCTCTGTCTGTACATATGCACGTATGCATAACCTAAATGTACTAGGACCAGTTAGTTCATCTGTCCTGTGACTAAATCTAGCCTAAACTTCCAATCAGGCCGATCAATATGAACTAGGAAGTGTTCAAAAGCAAACAGTGACGGGAACGAAGGACAGATTCCAGAAATTATAAAACAAACTGAAGGCCATTGGACTTTCACATCAACAGGTTGGTGCATAGCGGGCAAGGGGCTCGGTCCTCTTATGTTTGCCTGGTGGAGGAAGGCTCCAGGCAGAGAACTACATAGGAAATAGTGGGGTTAACTCAAAAGGATGGATTGATGTCAGATGTCTATCTAATCAATATTCACAAGAAGACACTAGAGTCCCCACAAACATTTGGTTTCATTGTATCATAAACAGAGGAATGCATGAATACATTGTATTGGTACATTGCAGAATGCTTTTCTGAAATAGCCATTTTGGTGTCGTAAGGTTAAGTATAGGAATTATATAAATGATCCAGGCAGCAGGTGGAAAAATATAAAATGAAATAGTAAGGAAGTGCTGAGAAGCCTGGAAGCAGAAGCCCATCCCAGAAGGGACTCCCGCACCTTTTCTATGCAGCCATGATGGATGGGGAGCAGACCTGTGAAAGAGCTCCCACAGAAGCAAGAGTTCGGCTTAGAGAGACCCGCAGGATCAGGCAGCCGAGCGGTGAGACCCGCAGGATCAGGCAGCCGAGCGGTGAGACCCGCAGGATCAGGCAGCCGAGCGGTGAGACTCACGGGATCAGGCAGCCGAGGGGTCACAAGTCACACAATGGCTGAGATCCCTCATAGGAGAGAGGAAGCTGAGGAGAGAGGAAGCTGTCCCAGAACATTGTGCTCATCAAGGTTGCTCCAAATCACAAAGGAGGCAGCTTTGGGGTCACGAAACTGTCAGACATCAGTTGCGGAGATAGACAGGAAGCAGCCGCTCCCCCACAGGGCACCGCCAGCGGCACCCCGCGGCTCATATCCTTGATAATGTGCTGCAGTGTTGCCAGCAGGATGGCAAGATAGGGAGTATATGAGCCTTGGCATGGAGAGTGCATGGCACTCCACAGTGGGGACAGCATTCTCTTGCTTCTTAGATGATTGCCTGAGGAAATTATAGCATGGCACAGGGTGCAAGGGCTACCATGGTCTACAGGTAGTTAAAGGTATGGAGCGATCAGCAGAAAACACCATGTTGGAGAGAGCATAGCATGACAGAGTGCCGAAGGCAGGGGGAGAAAGATGGAATCAATGGCAGCTTTTTGAGGTGCACAGATGTGTAGGGCTCTGTAATGGGGCATTGAATGTGCATCAGTCAAGGAATGGGGGATAATGTTGGAGTACTTTGTCAAATACCACTGTCCAGCACTTATAGGAATATGTTGGATGGTATTATGTATCCTTTCTGCAAAGTGACGCAGGGAGTGGTCTCCACACAGGATGCAGCCCAGTGACTCCAATAGCGCCACGATCCCACTGTTGTTATATGGATGATTTTATCACCCTGAACCACAGTTGCCCCTTCACAGCTCATGCTGTCATAAAAGCACTTTACTCTCATACAATGGTGGAGAACGGAATGGACACTTTACAGGTATTCCAGTACAGATGTCTTACTTTACATGTTTCTTTGGTAAATCTGCTTTTTTTGTGGCAGGCCAGTATAATCTTCTTAACATAGTTAGTCTTCATTGAACGGGCGGTTGACATTATTTCGTACAATTCTGTGGCCTTCAGGTCATTATTGAAGGCCACGCTCTATAAGTCTGTCCCACAAAATTATTAAGATTCAGTCCAAGTTATTATGGACTTCTGCGGGAATCAGGTGCATTGAATTCAACAGAATTGCCATCCTGAGGGAACAGAGGGATCCTTGATGTAGAAGGAGAATGTAAAGGTTTGGGATGGGAATTCAGATCCAGATTTAACTCCTTTTTGAATGTTGAAGTAACTATAAGAGACTGTCCTGCTTCATTCTCTAGAGTGTGGAACATGAGAGAAGGTAGACAACAGTCAATATTACGTGAAGCAGGTGAGGATGCCATCTTGCTAGTGACGAATGACGTTGTGTCGACATTTCATCCAAATTGGATGGTTGTTGATTAAGGGTGGGATGAACAGCTCAGCAGTAAACAACTAAGTTAAGACTGAATTTCCTTTGGAATACATTTATGCCAAATTGCTCAAATTCTAAGGGCTGTAATATTAGCTATTTGCACCCAGGGGAAGGGTGCTCAGCCAATCAGGTGGCTGGAACAGTGGGCGAGAATACACATTCTCCACCCACTGTTTCCTGCCACCAGAGACACTTCTGTAAAGACTGGTAGGGGGTGTCTGTACTTCTGCTCTCTATATGGTAGAGGAGAAGCACAGACGACCCCAGCCAAGATTCTCTATAAGGTAGCAATGGACGAGCAATCAAGGCCTAGCTTCTCAGGAGGTGATGCAGGCTGGTTCTTAAGTACAGTATAGTCCCCGAACCCCCACAAAGGAATGTCCACACACTGTATTACTGAAAACAAAGTCTTTATATAATTAATATTCAAAGGTATGTACACGATCACAATAACGCACTTTGTACTCGGAAGTCAATAATGATAAATATATATAATTCTAAAGTGGTACCACCAATGTTATCGAATCTCATTAAAGTGCATCAACTGTACGGTTAAAATGTCACACAGATCAATAACGAGGAAACCAGCAATAGAGATAGGCAGGAACGTAAGATGGTTGAAACAATAGGCAGAATGCTGACCCTGTTACCTAGACACAGTTCTGTGTGGAGATCCCCCCACCTGGGCAACCTGTAAATAAAGATATATAGCACAAGCCCAGTCCATATATTGTTCAATAGTCTTAGTTCCTCCTATTAAGGTTTTACCCCCCCCAATGTACCTGGTGGAGTAGAGTTCTCCGAAGACGCGTCGACCGATCATTCTTGAATGACTCCCTTTAAAGCAGGAGCCACGGATCATTGAGAGGCGTCGCGGAACTCGGCGTTCAGTGTCGGGGAATCGACGGCCCTTCTTGAGTGCCCTCCCTTTAAGGCAGGAGTCACGGGTCGTCGAACATCCGACGGCGAACAGGTTGAACTACGGCAGTGAAGTGGCAGCTTCGTTCCTAGCGGTGCTCGTCGACGACAGAGCGTTGGCGTCCTGCAAGGAAGAGGCGTGCGGAGCACCTTGGTGATGATAGTTCTGGACCGCAAACAGATGATGAAGAACTGTGGCCCAGCAAGGGCGTCGAGTCGTCGGCGTCTCTGTGGTCTTTTGGTGGCGGGAAACCCACCGGTGGATGCTCCTCGGCGCGTCGACAGTCGGGTCTTCTCCAGCGGGATAAAGCGGGCGACGAGGCAGATGAGAGCGTCCGATGATCAGTTGAAGTTCTTAGGCAAACGGGAGCACGGTGGCTCCGGTCGGCGATGGCGGTCGTCGACAGTGGCGGATAAAAGTCCGGGTGCTTCTCTTTTAGATTCCGCGGCAGTCCCCATCTCGGGTCGGCAGCCTGTCACAGGTCTGTCTACCAGGCAGCCTTGGTTTGGCAAAGATCAGCTGTGCACGATGGTCTCTCGTAGCTCAGGAAGAGGGCGCCTTACCAGGTCCTCTCTGGGTCAGTCCTTGGAGGCACAGCCGCTTTCAGATTGTGAAGGAGAGCAACAGCAATTCTTCTCGTCCAGCAGGGCTTCAAGGTCAAGCTTCAGTTACTCCAGTTACTCGTCGTAGTGGACTTCAGCTTCTGAACACGATTCCAAGCAGTGAGAGGTCCCCAGATATACTGTTGATCTCCCATTCATTCCGCTGGGTCACACTCAGGCATCCAATCACGACTAAGCGCATTCATGCAGGCAGTCAGCCAATCAGGCACACAAGGTATTCAGGGCATTCACTTCTCTCCAGACACTCACAACAAGTTATGTGTATTGGGACAAGTACCGAGCCATTCAACACTCCAAGCTGCATTCATACCGGTTTCAGGCAGGGCTGTCTCAGTCATTGTGTCAACCACCAGATACTAGACATCCACAACACAGAATGCATATTCGTCACACACTCTATTCACCCGGGTCCCACCCACAGGAGGTACCCACAACATACATCACTGGGAAGGCTCCAGCTAGTCTGGCCGGGCCTTCACAACAACACCATATATGGCACTTCCATCCAACAGCCAGTCAGGGGGAAGGGACAGATTCAGGGCTTCTCAGGACTTTGGGAAAACAAGGTAATGGGTAATAGAAAGCAAGAGGCCGCAGGGGCCCTTTTGTTTTCCATCCGAAATCAACTGATCCCAATGGCAGGGCCGGGGTATCCCAAATGGAGGATACTCCGCGCACCTGTCAAATTCAGCATGGAGCTGCCACCAGCCCATACCCTGCTCTGCGGGCCACCCACAGGTGCCCAAAAACATACACTAGGGGCACAGGGTTGCACCCCCACCCATGGGTGCCATAAGTGTATCCCACGGGTCTGTTCACCAAACCAAAAGAGAGAGCTGCACCGCCAGGAGTCCCACATGGACTCCTGCGCGGAAAACACGACAGAACACACGATAAAAAGCAGTAAAGGACAAGGATACGGAGGCCCTGTCCCTCCGATGCATTTCCAGCATCACAACTTCCCCTTATGTCGGGAGGCAAAAGGGAACCTCTCCCTATTGGCATCCCAACTCCCCACCCCCAAAACAAACCATACCTGTTCCCTACCCCTCTCTTGCTCCCCACTTACTTGCTGGACCGGAGCTTTGTGCTCCGGTCACAGCGCTCCTCCCGCTCCCAGCCACCGCCATAAAAAAGGAAAAGGGACTTAGTCCCTTTTCCCTACCGTGGCGGCCATCTTTTTTACTTTTTTTTTCTCGGGAGTGTTGGGTGTCCTGACCCACGTTTAAGCTATCATGCTGCAACATTTGGTGCTGTGGGCTTAGAAAATTCAAGATGGCGGAAAACCCACATGTGCGCTGAAATCCAGGAAAGCTGCGCAGTTTGTGCGCACACCAAAATGGTTGCCTCACTTGCCACCCACCAGTGCGAGAATGATAGGCCGGGTTGCCATGAGGGAAATGGGTTGCCAAAGGATAAACAGTAGCGCCGGTTAGCTTCAAAGCGCTTTAAAACCACCCTGTGTTTCTCTGAAGGCAGGCTCAAAATGTCTATTTTAAACATTGCAACACATCTAAAAACTCACTGGACACCAGCAGACATTTGGTAGAATGGAGTGTTGTGTGCCTACAAAATCTGGGAAATGAAGAGCCCAAAACAATGCTTATAACAAAACTGCTATGGAGTCAGCAGTTTAAGTTGCACTGGATTTAAAGACACTAAAATCGAAAATGTTTAGATTAAATGAGTGACCTATGTTTGGTGTCACATGCCTTTGTAACTGTTGAAATGTCATAGTTTTGCACTTAGAATCAGCATTCTAGCTGCATGTGTAAAATTGCAAGTTAATTTAAAAAGCAACAAAAAAACATGACAGTTAGCTGAAAGTCTGGCTTAAGGAACTTGATTTTGCTTGACAGCTACCCCCATCAGGAGTGAAACTTGAGTCAAAACTGTGTTCCCAGGCCTATCTGCCTTTTGCTGGCCACACTAAGGATATACCATCTCTCTGATAATTGAATTAAGGGGAGCCCCCTATAGAATACAGGAGCTCTGAACAATGTAACCCCCTTCACCCAGGCAGATGGTTTATGGCAGGAGTCGTAAATGGTCGTAAAAAGTGGCTTCCTCCTGAAGGAAAGGGGAGGAGCACTGCCTGTGAGAGCAAGCTGGCTTGGCAGAACTGGAAAAACCAGAAATTCAACCTTGTGCTGAGGGTAAACCACACCCCTTTGGAGCCAGAACATAACTTTAAAAAGATGGATCATTCATAGAGCGGACATGTGAATATTTTATAAATGATACCATAATTCTTGTGATTTTTCTGCCCACAGTTTAAGAGGTTTTTAGAACCGGTGGTATGTTCAGGGGGGTTTTAGCGGAAAAGTGGATATTACTCTAAATGTATGCATGTTAAAAATCTGAAACTTCATCAATTAATGTCCCTACTCCCTGCGCACATGTATGTAAAGTGGGGTCAATGTCAGAAATGGCAAAATCAGTTAAAAAGTGAAATATGTGCCATTTCTGAATGCAAGCTCCTAGAAACAGCAGATTTGGGACAGAGTATACCTCATGTGATATGTGACATGGGTATGTAATTTCAAACAACTGTGTAACTGTGAAATATGTGTTTTGATCATATATAGATTTGGGTGCACAGATGACAGGGGAGTTTTTTCAAGAGATCATAAATGGCTGACATCACTCTGACACAACTTAGCTCCCCCAATCAAGTGAGAAATGGAAATTTGACCAATGGCAAGTGGAGAGGGGTAGGGTCTAGTGATGCTGCATACACACCCACTCTCAAAACACATAAAAGCAGACAGACAGGACAGATAGGGACATTCAAATCCATTTGCAGCTGGAAGCTCTGCCGGGTAAATCCATACTTTACCTCCATCAATCTCAAGAGAAAGCTGTGCAGAAAGATCCAGACTTTAAATCCCTCAATCTTCAGAACCAGAGAGAGCTGACCCAGATCACTGTGAAGTGCAGAGACCAGAGTCCAGTTTAAAACCTGACCAGATCCGTGGCAAGGCATATTTCTAAATATAGTGTGAGTACCTAGCAAAACTGTGCAGAACCAATCTCTTAGTTAAAATAATATAATTCAATCCTATTTTAATCTAAGTAGAACTGTCTCTTAACTGTCACCTGTCATTTGTAAAGCTGTCACATGTGATTTGCTAGTTGCAAGCTGCACTTGTCTTTTTGAACTTTAAAATTTCAAATCTGAAAAACGACCTTTATTTAATCGCTCATATCTCCGTGACCGTTTGTGCTAGAGACTTGCAGTAACTTTCATTTGGAAGATGAGATCCTAGGCTTTCTTAGGACCCCAAAACGATAGTGATAGTCCTTGTAGTTCCTCTGTAATCGCACCAGACGCATTCGCGAATTTTACCGCGATTTGCAAATTTCTCCACGTGTAAAAAAAATCTGCTGCTGCTTGCCTTCCATTTGCCAGAAATTGTTTAACCTGCTAATCATCACTGAATCATTGCAAGAATGAGCCTGAGCTAATATTAACTAGATACCACTCACCCTGAACCTCTAGAGGGAATCAAAAGCATTTTAGCATACTTTTCACTGAATTGCCAGCACATATCAAAGCATTTTGCCTGTGTTTTCAAAACTCCTATCTGTTTTCTTTAAGCGTGCTTGGGGGGGATTGAACTGAATCACATTTGATTGCATTTCTGAGAACTGTGTGCCTTCCTTCCATTTCCTTGCATTGCATAAAAGGGGGGGGGGGGGGGTAAATTGTCCAAGAAAGTGATTACATTGTCTTTTGCTGAAATCCTATCAAGTGATTTTTTATACTGCATTTCATTCAACATTGCATCCATTTGAACCCTATAAAGCATTCTCTACCACATTATACTTCTGTACCTATTTACCAGTGTGCTACCTTATCCATTTCATGTCAACTCCTTAGTGATTATAAAGAAGTGTGCTAGTGCCAGATTCTCCGTTGTTAATCTTTATCATATCAGATTAAGTGTGATATTCAATTATTAATTTATTATAAAGTGTGATAGATATATATTGCTTTACTTCTCAAATAAACCTTTTAATTTGCAAAACAGAACTACTTCTTGGCTCAGTGGGGTCAGGAGGATTCCAAGAGAGGGGTGTTATATAGGGGTAGTCATCCAGAACGCATGAACTGGACATAAAGATATATCAATAAGGGTTTTCATTCAGCATTCTAGACTAGGCGTTGACTTAGCTGTAGTGTTGAATTGAATCCTCTTACAAATTGGGGGCTCGGGCCGGACGTATGGGTTAGAATACCACTTGTGCAGCTTAATACAGCGTGCCAGCTGACCAGATACACATATCCAGTCGGATCACCACGCTGCATTACGCTGTGAAGCATTCCTCAAAAGGGGCACTCCAAGAAAAGTTCTGTTCTGCAAAAATAAAATACAAACTTCTGTAAGTCAGGACAGAGACCAATCTCTAGAATGACGACCTTGGTACATATGAAAATAGCCAGAGAGCACTTCTTACATAAACTATTTGTGAGAGGTGAATGGGCTGAGCAGGGCCAGGATGCCTGGTTGCAGGCCATCACGCGACAGGCCACTGAAACAGGGTCAGACTTATGGAGAGATCAGGGTCCATTACATGTGGATCTGAGTGAACTATATATGGCTCCTAAGGCCAAAGATGAACACGACAAGATTGTTAGGATAGCGGCATATTTATATTTATATATGGGAGCCATAAAGAATAAATGTGCTGAAGGCCATGATTTGGCAAAAAGGCAACAGATGGCGTTAGAGAAGGCCCAATCTGATCTGGACTCTTCTGAGCAAAGGCTGCACAGAAGCCAGGAGTCAGAAAATGAGACCAGACAGTACATCACTAAAATAAAGGAGGATATGGATGTGCTGCAAAAGGAAAAGTCAGAACAGGATACCAGATTTCTGGCCTTGCAGAAGGAACACCAAGAAGGTTTGGACTCCCTACTGCAAAGCCAGAAAAAGCTGGAGCAACAACTGGACTTTAACAGGGCATGTGCTGAGCAGGTAGTCACCCTGCAAGGCCACCTAGATAGGGAAAAGGCAGAAAGCAATAAACTGATTCTGAAAGACCTGGATACCCAGGCAGAGTTTGATGAAGAGCGCCGGAAAGCTGGTGCCCTTCAAAGGCAGAGGGATGACCTGGCGGCACAGATGCAGGCTCTTACTCAGGAAAGGGACACCTTAGGCCAGGAAGTCTGCCAGTTAAAAAGAAAAACGGAAGAAAATCACTTGGCCCTCCAGGGGCTGGGTGATCTCCAAAAAGAGCATGCAAACTTGTTAGAGCACACCAGAAGGGTGGAAGATGCTCTGGCAAGAAAGGATCAGGCCAGTAGGGATGGGAATCAGGAGGTAACCCTCCTGCAGCAAAGACTGGCCCAGTGCTCCAGGACCAATCAGGAAGCACAGAGGGAAAATGAGGCTCTCTGCCAGCACAATGAGAGGCTCCAGCAACAGGTAGCGATGCAGGAGAAACTGATAGAGTCGAGTAAGGCCTTAACAGAGGAACTGAAAGCACAAATGCAGGCTCTTGCATTGCAACAGGGAGCAGGGGCGGATAGAGATGAGGTCCGCTGGGAAAGAGAGATTCCTGACCATAACCGCAGGAGCCCTAACACCAGGGGCCTTCATCTCCCCCAGTCCCTGGACTCTACCACCCCCATGTCCCCTGGCGCACATGAGCACAGGGCCACAGGGATGGCAGATTACTATCCAGCTAAGAGTATGGGGCTCATAGGCCAGTACCACTCAGGAATGGAGGGGTGGGCATCCGGGTATGGGCACCCAAGTACAGTACAGTTCAATGGGGAACCCCAGGAGAGTAGGCCCATTAAGGGCATCCTGAACACCTCTGCCCAGTTAGGTCAGTGGAGGGGGTACCCATCAAATCCTGGCAGCAAGGAGGAATCTGAAGACTCCTCTGAACTGCGCAGGACACAGGAGACCAGGTCCCCACATTCTGCCAACCATTCCCAGGCTCGCAGAATCCGGGAAAACCTGGAAGAACAGACGGGAACCTCTGGGAGCAGTGCCTCTGAGTCCGAGGACGAATGGACAAGGGTTACCCGAACCAAAAAGGCCAATAAGGCAAAAAGGGCCTTGCTTAAGGACCCCTTAAAGCAGATTAAGGCGATCAGGAGCGTCATCACGCCTTACCATAAGAACGCTAAGTATTCTGTTTGGGAGCACTTAGAGTTGTTTGAACAAATGATGGAGACTTTCCATTTGAAGGACAGCCAAAGCTGTATTCAATATGTAAAGTGGACCTTCTCCCTGGAATACTCCAGTTTCTTTGCGGGGCTGGAGGACCAAAATCATTTAAGATGGTCCGCCTATAAGGCGGCCATCTTGAAACATTTTTCTGTTCACAGAAATCCTCAAGAGGCTCGCAAGGCAGCCTACAATTTGCAATGTGGGGAGGATCAGGCCCCACAAGAATTTGTGCAGGAGTTAAAGCGTGCTTTTGCACAGACCACAAGAAGGGTGCGCACGGATAGCAGGGAATTTATTAATACGTTTTTCCATGCCTTGCCCAAATATATCATGACCCAGCTCGTGAGGGATTTTCACGAGAAAAGATCTTTAGACTGGGTCATTGAACAGGCTACCCGGATCTATGAGGTGCAGAAACCGATAGATAGCAAAAGTAATGCCCAGAAAAACCCCAAAGCCAACAGCACCCCTGCTGCTGCCAAGGTGGCAGAGGTAAAGGTCACCCCCGTTTTGGATTTGGAGATGGGGGGGCCTAAAAACCTACCTGCACCTAATAATGCTAGGCCCAGGAGGTCCTCGGGTCAGTCACAGACAGGGAGCCAAGGAGGCAGCCCCACAAATGGGGTCCCTCGCTCTCCTGATTATGTAAGTCCCCGTTACAAGGGAAATCGACCCATCCTGGGTTATGTGTGGACTCCTCCAGCCCAAGGGGGGGGATCCAGCCAAGCACCTAACCCAGGGAACTTCCCTCCAAACTTCCCACAGGAGGGCAGAAATTTACCAAACCCTGGGCAGAACTTTTTCCCCAGATATCCACCCGACTTTCAGCCCCAAAACCATCCATCCTTCTTTCCCCAATTCCCTGAGCCCAGACCACTGAATCCGGGAGAGGGGAGGCCAAGGGTGGAGGGGTACCCAAATCTTCCCAACCCGGGGTATTACCAGAGGAGGGACAGCTACCCTTCCCGGGATCAGCCCAGGGGAGAAAACAGGGCCCCGTATCAGCCTGAGCGGGTTTCCCAGTTAGAGCGCCAGGTTCAAAACATGGCGCGGGATCTGGGTCACATACTGAGGGCTCAGCAGAACCCTCAGATGGGTGTGCCGGCGCAGAACGCACCCAACTCTGGACCTGGTGCTCCAGAACAATGACGGGGGCAGCACCCCGATAACTCACCGGTTCCCAGGGAGGAGGCACAAAGGGAAGGGGGGTGTAAAGCCTTGGAGGAAGCTTCCTTCCTCACTTGTAAACAGCCCCTGGAAACCCAGGAACCGTAAACAAAATCTCTTGCCCTGAAAGTCTGTCTCCTAAGGAGCAGAGGGGGGGTAAGAGAAACAAAAGACCCAAACAGACTCAGTTTGAGGAGGAGGTACAGATCTCCCAATTTGAGGGAGAGGGATCCTCAGAGGATCCTGGGAAAAGGATCTTCTCCTTCAGAGAGGGGGGGAACTCCTCCCAAAGAAAAATGGGTCCCTAGGGATGCAAATCCAGACTGGGGAGATGTGGAGACTGAGCTACCGCCGCCCACCATCTCATCCCAGAACCAACAGCAAGAAAATCCCCTGGTTCAAACCCATCCTGGTGACTGCCTCCAAAAAGGGGGGGGGCGGCCCAGAACCGGAGCCAGGGGAACCCACAATGGCTCTGATCTCCAGTTGCCAAATTTTTCTTTCAGATTCCCAAGGCTCTCCACAGAATTCTGCCCAAATCTCTTCGCTAGCGATGTCCAAAACCAGAAAATTAGCCCACCAGTTGTCCAAAAATGTACATTATCTGTGCCCCCTTGAGGAGAAGGAGGGAAGATATTATCCCCCGGTACAAGTACAGGGTACAATTTTGGCACTGGTGGACACTGGATCTCAAGCTACCCTTCTGTCCAGAAGGGCCTTTGACGAACTGAATGCAGGAAGGGGAGAGAATTACCAAATTCCTCTCACCTCACTTCCTGGACAACTCCAGAACTTTGACGGGAAGGAAATTCCCGTCGAGGGGACGGCAGACTTGGACATTAAGATTGGGCGACACAAGGTGAAACACCCGGTCATAGTTGTGACCCCAGAGGGCACCCCTTGTTTACTAGGGAATGACCTCCTGAGAAGGTTGTCACCCCTAATAGATTGCGTAAACAAGGTCCTCTGGACCAAGACTAGCCGACCAATAAAATTAAAACAGAGTGTCAACCATGTTAGTTTAAACGGCACCAGCCACATGGTTGAACAAAAATCTGACCAAGTAGAATTTCACTTCCAGAATAGCCAAATTCCAGACGTGACAGTAATAGCAGTAGGGCAACAGACTGGTGATGGGGGGTCCTCTCTATTTCTGAAAATCAACCTTCCTTCCAGTTTAAGGTGGTATTCCACACTGGAAGGAAACACCCTGAAATTCTTTACTAATCCACAATCAGAAACTCCCACTCCTACAGTCCATAAAGATGTGAAATCAGCTCAGAGCCTGGCTGATATTCAGCAAATTGGAGAGCAGTTGTTCATCCCTGTTCAGTTAAATGATGGGAAGGACTCTGTTCTCGCTCGAGTGTGTGTGAACAACGGTAAGAGCTTCATCAGCGAAGCCATGTTCCGCCAACTCCCAAAAGATCCAGCCATTCCCACATTCAAACTGATAGACAAATGGGAAATGGACCTGGAAGCGCCTAATTCCAAACATCTCCTGCCAAGCAGGTGTATGCTCAAAATCTCCATTGGCAACAAGAGCATAGTCCATAATTGTTGGGTCGTGCGAGACGTCACTGCCGCCTTTTACTTAGGCAGTGACATTCTCAATCGCTTTGCCATTAGTTTGGACCTAATAAACTTCAAAGCTTGGTCCCGATTAGCGGATAATCCCATGGGCTTTGATGATCCAGAAAAAGCATTTAGGTCAGCTCAATTGCTCCCTTATGCAGTTGAAATTCAGGTTAAAGAGGAAGTCACCATCCCAGAAAGGACCCGACAATTCTCCCTGGAAGTGAAAGTTAAAAGGGGACAAGAGTTGAAAAACCCTGATGCTTACATACATCTAAATGCTTCTCTCCAACAGCAAGGGTTGGGGGTAAACCCAACTCCATTAGTCAACATAGAACATGACACCATTCCAATAGAGGTGGATAACAGCGACTTAAAGAGTATTACTCTAGCCGCAGGCACCATTATTGGAATGGCGGTTGATGACCGACATTTTTCCATTGATTTAGGTAACGAACTGTTAGGACCAATCCCCAAGGACTGTTTTGACAGTGACAGTGATGACAATACAACACCAGACAGGATTTTTACCCGGCATGGGGGGAACTTCCTGGTGTACACTTCTTGCCCTTATGGTAAGGAAGATGTGACTTGTGACTTCAGGAGGGATGAGGTGATTTTCCAAGTCCATGAGGGCTGCCTTTCCCACCTGAAGCCTCCAGTCCAAATCAGCACTTTGACCAGGGACTTCTCCACCCAGCTGGAGGAGGCCGCGGAGATAGCCAAACCAGAAGTCTTTCCAGGCTTCAGGCAGATGGTGGAAGAGAGAGTCAACCTAGCTGATGCCTGTGTGACTCTGGAACAAAAGCAAAAGTTGAAACAAGTTTTCTTGGATTTCCAAGATCTCTTTGCGGTAGACTCATATGACTGTGGTCGCACTGACATCCACACAACAACAATCCCCACGGACCCTGGCATGACTCCTGTGTTTGTGAAGCAATATCGCTTGCCTCTCGCATCAATGGAGTCCCTTACTGAAATAATTAAGAACCTTGAGTCCCGGGGAATAATCCGTCCAGTCCACAGCACCTTCAATAATCCGGTGCTAGGAATATTGAAGCCAAACGGCCAGTGGAGACTCTGCGCTGACCTTAGGGAGCTCAACAAACGGGTCCATACTTCCCGATGGCCTCTGCCCTACATTGACCAAGGGCTGGCCCAGATCCAGGGGTCACAGGTATTCACAGCAATAGACCTGACCAATGGATACTGGACTGTGCCTGTCAGTAGGGAGGACCAATACAAGCTGGCTTTTACCTTTGGGGTCCAGCAGTACACATGGACCCGGACTCCCTTCGGATACCTCAACTCCGGTAATGAGTTCAATATTTTCCTACATAAGGCCATGCCCGACCTGGGTGCGAGGGGTAACCTGGCTTATGTAGATGATGTCCTCATCAAAAGTTCATCTGTGGAGGAACACATAGCGGAGATCCGTTATGTTCTGACACAGTTGAGGGCCGCCGGAGCAAAACTTTCCTTTCAGAAAGCACAGTGGTGTAGAACCCGTGTTAATTTCTTGGGGCATGAGATTACTCCTCAGGGTCTCTGTCCCCAGGAAAAGAAAGTGGAAGCCCTCCAAAAATTGAAAGACCCCACAACTCTGCGGGAACTATGGAGCCTCCTTGGACTGACTAATTACAGCAGAAAGTTAATTGAGGGCTACGCAGAGATCACCAGACCCCTGATTCATCTCCTGAAGGGGGGGTTCAAGTGGGAATGGGGTCCAGAACAAGCCGAGGCGGTAAAACAACTCAAAAGAAGCCTCTCACAAGCGCCCTGCCTAGCTTACCCTGTCAGAAACAAGGAGTTCTTCCTGGAGACAGGGTTTTCTAATACGTGCTTGACGGCAGTATTATACCAAAAGCATGACAAGGTCAATAAAGTAATCTCCTATGCGAGCAAAACTTTATCCTCTGTGGAGGAAAAATTCAACGATTGTGAGAAGGCACTCCTGGCAACGGTGTGGGCATTGAAGAATTACCGCCCGTTTATCCAGGGGGAACACATCATAGTGGAGACTCCACACCAGCCTCTGCAATATCTCCAAAGTGACAGAATCCGGCCCGGAAATGTGAGTAATTCCCGAATTACTTCCTGGATTCTGTCAATGCAAGGCTTTCCTGTGGAGGTCAGATATGGCCAAAACAAGAAGAGTCACCTCGCGCAAGGTCTGGCTGACTTGCATGATTGTGCTAGAGAAAACTGTCTCGAGGACGAAAGTCTAAAAATCAAGGACAACACGGAGGCATACCTTAATTCCCCACACAAAGTCTTTGAAGAAGACAAGTGTGAGGGAATGCCCACTGTCTATGTGGATGGATGCTCTTACCATGTTGACAACGACGGGGAGAAAGAACTGGTGGCTGGCGTAGGGAATGCATGGGTGAATGAGTCCCCAGAACCCTCTGCTGGATACAAAATTGGTCCCCGAAGTAGTCAGGTGGCAGAATTGATGGCTGTGCATCAAGCCATCCTCACTGCTGTCCAGCATCAACTCCACGAACTGGTCATAATCACAGATTCGGATTATGTACGGAACGGGTTCGTGGAGCACCTGGTTAATTGGAAAACCAGAGGCATGTTATGTGCTAACAACAAACCCTTGAAACATGGGAAGTTGATCCAAAACATTGATGATCTGGTCACCTCGAATGAGATGACCATCTATTGGAAAAAGATCAAGGGTCATTCCAAAGTAGAGGGACCAGACAAAACTGGAAATGACTTAGCTGATCAGTTGGCCAAGACCGGGGCCATCCAAGGGGATCTAATTGAGATTGAGTCCCTGTTGGGGGAAATCCAGGTCACTGCCATCACTAGGTCCCAGACAAATGCTCACAACGACCTTTCAATTGTACAATGGAGTAAGGAGACCCCTGATGCTGATTTGATTACCGCTCAGAAGGGGGATCCAATTATTGGTAAATTTTACCAGCACCTTGAGGACCCTGAGAACTTTCCCCTGACGGATACCGATTACATTGGGAAAGAGGACCTAAGAGTGTTGATGAAATGTCCAAAAATGTTCCGGATCCAAGACGGTTTGTTGGTAAGGAAATCCAAAGCTGGCCACGATCAGTGGGTGGTTCCTACCTCATTCCGAAGCCTGATGTTAAGTCACGCCCATGATGCGGCCACTGCCGGTCATAGGGGGTTTCACACAACATTGGAAATCTTAAGAGAGGTTGCATACTGGCCACACATGGGGCAGGACCTCGACCAATACCTGAAGGGGTGTCTTGTGTGTGCACAATTTCAGCCATCATCCCTCACGCACCGTGCGCCTCTCCAAAAGAGGGGGATGACACTGCCATGGTCAGATTTACAAATCGACTTTGTAGGCCCTGTGATTCGCTCTGCTAGGGGGAATAAGTACATGTTGACTGTGACATGCTTGTTTACCAAGTGGGTGGAATGTCTCCCAGCCCCAAATTGCAAGGCAGAAACTGCAGCTGCCTTGATGATTAACCACATCTTTTCCCGTTTTGGTCTACCTCAAAGGATTGAGTCAGACAGGGGTAGCCACTTCACCAGTGAAGTAATGACAAAGATGTGGGAGATACTGGGGGTCAAGAGAAAGCTGCATATTGCTTATAGACCAGCTTCTTCTGGGGCAGTAGAGAGATATAACCGAACCATTGTGAGCATATTAAAGAAGTTTGTGGCAGATTCTGGGCCAAGTTGGGATATCCAATTACCTCTGGTCCTAATGGCCATCAGATCTACCCCTTCATCTGCAACCAAAATGTCACCATTTGAGTTGATGACTGGGCGCAAGATGGTGCTTCCCCAGCATTTGCTCTACAGGACCCAAGAGCAGACACTGATAAATGCCTC
The DNA here is from genome assembly GCF_040938575.1 of Ambystoma mexicanum. Classification (NCBI taxonomy): domain Eukaryota; kingdom Metazoa; phylum Chordata; class Amphibia; order Caudata; family Ambystomatidae; genus Ambystoma; species Ambystoma mexicanum. The sequence continues at coordinate 1,281,081 of NW_027182481.1, read as the reverse complement.
CACTACTCATGAGTATGTGGAGAATTTAAGGAAACACCTCCAACATGCTTTTGCTTACGCTCAGCGGAATCTAGAAAGATCGGCTGATAGCATGAAGACCCATTATGACTTGAAAACATCCAGGAAGGAATATCAGGTGGGGGACCGGGTCTATCTATACAACTTCCAAAGGAACCAGGCCAAGCAGCGCAAATTTTTGCCTACATGGAACGGACCCTTTGAGATCATCGACAAAATCTCCCCTGTGGCCTACAAAATCCACATCCCCAAAGGTCCTTTGGCAGCGGGGGAAGACAAGTGGGTCCACATAAACCAGTTGAAGTGTTGCCATCCCAGGCACACTCTGCAACAACTGGAGGAATCCTCTGGAATCCTAGCGGGTACTGTCTCAGACTAATTCAGTTCCAACCATAAAACATACCACATCTAGTCTCTTAAATATTGTGATTTGCATGAAACTGTCTCTTAGTTATACTGTTTTTTTTTTCAAAATAAGAATGTAATGTTTCGTGATGATGAAATGCATATGCTGCCCCACTATCTCAACAGTGGTGGAAAAACGTCTATGAGTAGGTATTGCCGCTCTTCCTTTGTCGTCCTAGAAGAAAGAAAACCTGGAGACGGGCCAAGGAGGACGATCCGGAGACCGGGAGCAGAGACGCGATGGGCACTGTGTACCGCCCAATACTCCCATCAGGACCGGCGAGGAGAACCGATCGATCAGTACCGGATGGAGAAGAAGATGCTGAGCTGCGCCATTTGCAGAATTGGAAGAAGATTATGCGGACAGACCGGTGCGTGGGTCAAAACCCTTGTGCACCCGACTCCCCATCGACTCAAATTCAAAGTGCAGTCGCGTGGGGGGGGGGCTTGTTGGGTGTCCTGACCCACGTTTAAGCTATCATGCTGCAACATTTGGTGCTGTGGGCTTAGAAAATTCAAGATGGCGGAAAACCCACATGTGCGCCGAAATCCAGGAAAGCTGCGCAGTTTGTGCGCACACCAAAATGGTTGCCTCACTTGCCACCCACCAGTGCGAGAATGATAGGCCGGGTTGCCATGAGGGAAATGGGTTGCCAAAGGAAAAACAGTAGCGCCGGTTAGCTTCAAAGCTCTTTAAAACCACCCTGTGTTTCTCTGAAGGCAGGCTCAAAATGTCTATTTTAAACATTGCAACACATCTAAAAACTCACTGGACACCAGCAGACATTTGGTAGAATGGAGTGTTGTGTGCCTACAAAATCTGGGAAATGAAGAGCCCAAAACAATGCTTATAACAAAACTGCTATGGAGTCAGCAGTTTAAGTTGCACTGGATTTAAAGACACTAAAATCGAAAATGTTAAGATTAAATGAGTGACCTATGTTTGGTGTCACATGCCTTTGTAACTGTTGAAATGTCATAGTTTTGCACTTAGAATCAGCATTCTAGCTGCATGTGTAAAATTGCAAGTTAATTTAAAAAGCAACAAAAAAACATGACAGTTAGCTGAAAGTCTGGCTTAAGGAACTTGATTTTGCTTGACAGCTACCCCCATCAGGAGTGAAACTTGAGTCACAACTGTGTTCCCAGGCCTATCTGCCTTTTGCTGGCCACACTAAGGATATACCATCTCTCTGATAATTGAATTAAGGGGAGCCCCCTATAGAATACAGGAGCTCTGAACAATGTAACCCCCTTCACCCAGGCAGATGGTTTATGGCAGGAGTCGTAAATGGTCGTAAAAAGTGGCTTCCTCCTGAAGGAAAGGGGAGGAGCACTGCCTGTGAGAGCAAGCTGGCTTGGCAGAACTGGAAAAACCAGAAATTCAACCTTGTGCTGAGGGTAAACCACACCCCTTTGGAGCCAGAACATAACTTTAAAAAGATGGATCATTCATAGAGCGGACATGTGAAAATTTTATAAATGGTACCGTAATTCTTGTGATTTTTCTGCCCACAGTTTAAGAGGTTTTTAGAACCGGTGGTATGTTCAGGGGGGTTTTAGCGGAAAAGTGGATATTACTCTAAATGTATGCATGTTAAAAATCTGAAACTTCATCAATTAATGTCCCTGCTCCCTGCGCACATGTATGTAAAGTGGGGTCAATGTCAGAAATGGCAAAATCAGTTAAAAAGTGAAATATGTGCCATTTCTGAATGCAAGCTCCTAGAAACAGCAGATTTGGGACAGAGTATACCTCATGTGATATGTGACATGGGTATGTAATTTCAAACAACTGTGTAACTGTGAAATATGTGTTTTGATCATATATAGATTTGGGTGCACAGATGACAGGGGAGTTTTTTTCAAGAGATCATAAATGGCTGACATCACTCTGACACAACTTAGCTCCCCCAATCAAGTGAGAAATGGAAATTTGACCAATGGCAAGTGGAGAGGGGTAGGGTCTAGTGATGCTGCATACACACCCACTCTCAAAACACATAAAAGCAGACAGACAGGACAGATAGGGACATTCAAATCCATTTGCAGCTGGAAGCTCTGCCGGGTAAATCCATACTTTACCTCCATCAATCTCAAGAGAAAGCTGTGCAGAAAGATCCAGACTTTAAATCCCTCAATCTTCAGAACCAGAGAGAGCTGACCCAGATCACTGTGAAATGCAGAGACCAGAGTCCAGTTTAAAACCTGACCAGATCCGTGGCAAGGCATATTTCTAAATATAGTGTGAGTACCTAGCAAAACTGTGCAGAACCAATCTCTTAGTTAAAATAATATAATTCAATCCTATTTTAATCTAAGTAGAACTGTCTCTTAACTGTCACCTGTCATTTGTAAAGCTGTCACATGTGATTTGCTAGTTGCAAGCTGCACTTGTCTTTTTGAACTTTAAAATTTCAAATCTGAAAAACGACCTTTATTTAATCGCTCATATATCCGTGACCGTTTGTGCTAGAGACTTGCAGTAACTTTCATTTGGAAGCTGAGATCCTAGGCTTTCTTAGGACGAAACGATAGTGATAGTCCTTGTAGTTCCTCTGTAATCGCACCAGACGCATTCGCGAATTTTACCGCGATTTGCAAATTTCTCCACGTGTAAAAAAATCTGCTGCTGCTTGCCTTCCATTTGCCAGAAATTGTTTAACCTGCTAATCATCCCTGAATCATTGCAAGAGTGAGCCTGAGCTAATATTAACTAGATACCACTCACCCTGGGAATCAAAAGCATTTTAGCATACTTTTCACTGAATTGCCAGCACATATCAAAGCATTTTGCCTGTGTTTTCAAAACTCCTATCTGTTTTCTTTAAGCGTGCTTGGGGGGGATTGAACTGAATCACATTTGATTGCATTTCTGAGAACTGTGTGCCTTCCTTCCATTTCCTTGCATTGCATAAAAGGGGGGGGGGTAAATTGTCCAAGAAAGTGATTACATTGTCTTTTGCTGAAATCCTATCAAGTGATTTTTTGTACTGCATTTCATTCAACATTGCATCCATTTGAACCCTATAAAGCATTCTCTACCACATTATACTTCTGTACCTATTTACCAGTTTGCTACCTTATCCATTTCATGTCAACTCCTTAGTGATTATAAAGAAGTGTGCTAGTGCCAGATTCTCCGTTGTTAATCTTTATCATATCAGATTAAGTGTGATATTCAATTATTAATTTATTATTAAGTGTGATAGATATATATTGCTTTACTTCTCAAATAAACCTTTTAATTTGCAAAACAGAACTACTTCTTGGCTCAGTGGGGTCAGGAGGATTCCAAGAGAGGGGTGTTATATAGGGGTAGTCATCCAGAACGCATGAACTGGACATAAAGATATATCAATAAGGGTTTTCATTCAGTATTCTAGACTAGGCGTTGACTTAGCTGTAGTGTTGAATTGAATCCTCTTACAGGAGATTGGCGTAGCTTATGCAGCCAATCTCCTGAGGAAAACAAATAAACCATTCACACCCTGGCTGAAGCATGGGTTGCAAAAGGCTTACACCCCTACTGTGTTGGGCTAGAGGAGGGCAGGAGGGCAGGCACACGCAGCTCTGTCGCTTGCTCTGAACATGTGCTTGAATGGTGAGATGCAGTCCAGATTTGGAGTAACGTGGTTGGTTGGCAGACCTGCCAAGTGTGCAAATGGTACTTAATGTATTCACATTAGGAGGTTTTAGGGACGAGACAGCCTTAAGAGGATTCTAACTTGTGATGTACCAACTAGCCAATTGTCAGAGTTGCATACTCAACATGTGAACTATACCCCCATGACAACCACAAGATAACCATCCATCCTTCAGAGTGAGCTTACCTCTGACACACATCAAGCAAAACATGTTGGGCCGTTTCCTGTCCCATTTCCACATACGGCATATTCTGTTTTCTTTGGCTGTCCCGAGTTCTGATCCTATGCATGCCAGGAAGAGTACAGCAATACATTCCCCTCTTGCCGGGTGAAAATCTTTTCTGGAGATAAGTCATCGTCACAATCGTAGCAGTCATTGGGAATCTGTCCCATGATCTCCTTCCCTAAGTCCTTCCCTAAGTCAATGGAGAAATGTTGGGCATCAACCGCCATTCCAATGACGGTGTCTGCGCCAAGAGTGATTCTCCTAGGATCGCTGTTATCCACCAACATTCGAATGGTGCCATGCTCTAGGGCAACTAGTGGTGTCAGGTTCAAATACAAGCCCTGCTGTTGGAGGTTATAATTTAAATTTACATAAGCGTCTGGGTTTTGGAGGTTCTGTCCTCGCTTAAATTTTTCGGGGTATGGTTGAATTGTCGGACCAGGCCTGGGATGATGACCTCTTCTCCAGTTTGAATTTCAACTGCATACAGCAGTAACTGAGCTGACCAAAATGCCTTTTCAGGATTGGCAAATCCCATGCGGTTACCCCCCAGTCAGGACCAGACTTTGTATTTAATTAGGTCCAAATTAATTGTGAATCGATTGCGAATGTCACTGCCTAAGTAGAAGACAGTGGGGACATCTCTCACAACCCAACAATTATTATCTATGTTTTTATCACCAATGGACATTTTTGCATGTTTTTTAGCATGCACCCGTTAGGCAGGAGATGTTTGGAATTGGGAGTTTCCAGGAACATTTCCCACTTATCAATCAACTTAAATGTGGGAATGGTCTGATCTGTTGGGAGTTTCCTAAATAACGCTTTGCTGATGAAGCTTTTTCCATTATTTAGGCATATTCTTGTAAGAGCAAGCTACCCCCCTCATCTTCCTGAATTGGGAGGAACAACGGTTCACCCTTTTTCTGAATATCAGCCAAACTTTGGCCTGGCCTGGTTTTTCATCACGTTTTATCATGGGATTTGGGTTTTCTTCAAATTGTGGATCGGTATAAAATGTCAGGGTATTTCCTTCCAGTGTGGAATGCCACTTGAAACTGGGAGGAAGGTTGATTTTCAAAAATGGAGATGAGTTACCATCACTAGTTTGTTCTCCTACAGAGATTACAGTGATGCTGGGGACCTGATTGTTCCTAAAGTGGAATTCAATTTGTTCAGACCGATGCTCAACCATATGGCATGTGCCATTTAGACTCACATAGTGTGCACTCTGTTTTAGTTTTATTGCCTGGTTAGTCTGGGTACGGAGGACCTTGTTCACACAGTCTATTAGGGGTGACAACCTCCGAAGAAGATCATTCGATAGGAGACAAGGTGTGCCCTCTGGAGTGACGACTATGACCGGGTGTTTCACCCCATGTTGCCCAATTTTGATCTCCAGATCTGCAGTGCCCTTGATGGGAATGTCATTTCCGTCGAAGTTCTGGAGTTGTCCAGGAAGAGGTGTGAGGGGAATTTGATGACTCCCCCCCCTTCCTGAATTGATTTGATCAAATGGCTTTTTGGATAGAAGGGTGGCTTGGGATCCTGTATGCACACTGGACTTGTACCTTGACGGAGGCATAACACCTGCCTTCTCTCCCCTCAAGGGGGCAAGGGAAATGTGCATTTTGGCCCAGCTGGGCAGTTCATTTCTTTATTTTGAAGTTCAACACTGTGTGATCTTGGGCAGTTTTCGGTGTCGGAGTCCAGGAATCTGTAAAGAAAATTTGGCACCCTGAGATTTGGGGGATTTGGGAATCCCCTTTTTCCCCTGATTCTATGCTGTCCCCCTTTGTCTGGAGACAGTCACTTGAAGCAGTTTGGGGGAGGATCCCTCATTGATTTCTGAATCCTCGGGGTGACATGGTTGGGGTTGAAGAATTGGTGGTTCTGGGTCAGTCCCCATACTTACCACGTCTAGGTTAGGGTGTTTTGGGACCCATTTTTCTTTGGGAGGAATCCCCCCGTCCTTGAAGGAGAAGACGTTCTTCCCAGAATCCTCCTGGGATTCTTCCCCTTCACACTGGAGGACGCGGACTTCCTCCACAAAGTGAGTTTTCATCGTCCCTTGCTTTCACCTACATACCCTCTGTTCCCTGGGTTGCAGCTTTTCAGGGATAGGAGATTTGGGTTCAGGTTCAGAGGTTTCTAGTGGCTTTTCATGGGTGAGGAAGGAAGTTTCCTCTAGGGCTTTGCATCCCCATTCCACCCTGGGCCTAATCCTCTGAAACCTGTCGGTTGTCAGGGTTTTCTCCCCGTCATTGCTCCAGGTACCAGACCCTGGGTTTGAGCTGTTCTGGGTAGCCATGTCAATTTGAGGGCTCTGCTGAGCCCTTAACATGCGACTCAGGTCTTGGGTCAAGCTTTGGACCAGGCGCTCCAGTTGCGACATCCTCTCTGGTTGATATGGGGGCCTAGGATCAAACCTTTGCTGCTCTTGGGATGGGTAGCTGTCCCTTCCCCCAGAGTAGCTTGTGTATTGAGGGTTTCCCTGCTAGCGCTCCATTCTTGGTCTCCCTTCTCCCTGATTTGGGGGTCTAGAATCCTGAAAGCGGGCAGAGAGAGGAAGAGTGTTGTGAAGGTTGGGCTTTGGAGGGTACCTGGGGAAGAAACATAAATTGGAGGGTGGAATATTACTGCCTTCCTGAGGGAAGTTTTGTGGGAGTTTTGGAGGAAAATTTCCTGGGGCCGCACTTACCTGATTGGACCCGCCCTTAAGCCGGGGGAGTCCTTACGTACCCCAAGATGGGTATTTTCCCCTTGTACCTTGGGCTAATGTAGGTGGCAGAGTCAGGTGACACATTTTTGGGATACCCTGCCTGGCTAACCCCCGCTTGGGGCTGGTCTGAGGGTCTTCTCTGCCTCTCATTTGGTTTATTAGAGGGAGGAGTATTTTTAGGCCCCCCCATTTCTAGGTCCAAAATGAGGGTATTCTTCACCTCTGCCACCTTGGCAGCAGCGGGGGTGTTGGATGGTTTGCCATTTTTGGGAGAATTTTTGTTTTCCACTGGCTTTTGGACTTCATAGATTCGGGTAGCCTGTTCAATTACCAAATCCAGGGTCCTTTCATCACGGAAGTCTCTAATTAGTTGTGTCATGATGTACTTAGGGAGGGCATGAAAATAAGTATTAATAAACTCCCTACTATTTGTTCACACCCGTCTAGAGGTCTGGGCAAATGTCTGCTTCAATTCTTGCACAAACTCTCTCGGTGCCTGATCCTCTCCCCACTGCAGGTTGTAGGCCGCCTTGCCAGCATCCTAGGGGTTCCTGTGCACGGAGAAGTGTTTCAAGACGGCCGCCTTGTAAGTAGACCGTCTTAAATGATTTTGATCCTCCAGCTCAGCAAAGAAGCTGGAGTATTCCGGGGAGAATGTCCACTTGAGAAACTCCAGGGAATTATGGTAATTTTTTATGCCAAATGACGTCATCATCTGGTCATGCAGCTCCAGATGCTCCCAGACTGGGTACTTGGCATTTTTGTGGTAGGGAGTAATGATGTTTCTGATGGCTTTTATTTGTAGAATGGGGTCTTCTGCCAGAGTTTTCTTTTGTTTGGCAGCCTTCTTGTTCCCCTGCACCTGAGCCCACTCGCCTTCAGAGTCAGAGCTGCTACTATTTGTGGTCCAGTCCCTATTCTCTAGGCGCTCCCTGATTTTTTGAGACTGGGAGTCTCTCCCAGAATGACGGGGTCTAGTCTTTTTGCACATGGGAGTACTCATCTGACTCCTCCCTTCTTCCGGGGGTGGTGGAGAACTCCCCCCACCTCCCTGAATGGGTAGAGGTTTTCAAGATGCTCTTTTGAGGCCTGAACTGAACTGAACTCTGATTCTTCTTTATCCGCAGAGTGGACCAGATGGTCCCGTTGTAACCTGCGTCTCTGCCAGTCTAACTCCCTGATTTTCTCTTCAGAGGAGTCCTCCTGGTCAGATGTTTTCACCAAAATATTTTTAAACCTAAGCAAAGATGCACATCCATGAATATCCGATGGGCGCTGGCCTTCCGGCTCAGTCCTGCTAGGCCTCATTGAGGCCAGCTGCCTCATATTCCCCTGGTCTTGTGAACTCATAGGCATGACGTTAGCAGCACCTTGCGCATATAAGGTGGTGAGCTGGCTTGAGGCCCCTGGTACAGAGGACATCACACTGTGATCAGGGGTTGCCCTTCCATTCCCTAACTGTTCGGGTTCCTCAAGGCCTGATTTAATCTAACCCGTTCCTTCTCTAATCTCTCTGATTTATCTTTCTCAGCCCCTTTTTCTTGGTAGCATGCATCGGCCTGAGTGTTCTACTCTGCTACCAGGGCTCGGCTAGCTTCTATGACCTTACCTTGTGCCACTACTTGGCCATGGAGTCCCTTGTTCTCCTCACAAAGGGCCTCATTTGCTTTCTGTAACTCTTGCATTATCTGGGAATACTCAGACCTCTTTTTTTGCAGGAGACTAATCTCCTCACTCTGTGCCTTTTTGGTCTGTGTTGTCTGGTCTAGGTCAAATTCTATTTGTCTCATATGTCCCATTATTTTTTTAATTTCTACTTGTATGCCAGTCAGTTCCTGAAAACATGACTCGCCTTTCTCCAGGTCTGCCTTCTACTGGCACACTTCCTGACACAGGCCATCTTTTTCCTGACACAGCATGCTATTCTGTTCACTGAGGTGATCTCCCTGCTGTTTCATAGCGCTCAACTTCTGGCGCACCTGGTCAAAATCTGTTTAGGAATGGACATCCGTAATAATCAACTGGTTATTCCCATCTTTCAATTGCTTGATCTGATTTTGAAAAGCGCATGTGCCCTCACTTGTTGACTCAATTTTAGTTGACTTTCTTTCAGGTTCTCAACCTTAATCCTGGACTGCGAGCCCCCAAGTTTGTCACAATATATTATACAGCACAAGCAAGTCAGGGATCTCTTTCCCCTACAATTAATGTGACGCACACTAAAACCGCTTTTTAATTTTATAATCTAGATTTTTTTTAGGAGGCCTCCAACCCGTCTCGCACCCAACCTCCATTAGCACCCCGTGTCACAGTATACTAGGAACCAGGCTGGTGTGTTATCAATGAATATTTTATTCATTTAAGATTTAATGGAAAATAGAATAAACTGCTACAATGGCCACCACGGTGTGGCAACACAAATTTCATAGTCCTTTTTGGTCAAGCAGCACACTGAGACAACTCAAAATGTATAGCACAAGAATTTACTTTTTACTTCTCTCACCACTACCATCAAAACAGTTCCAAACACCATGAAAAATGAATGCAACCCACATGAATGTTCATGTGCACACAAAGGATTCTTGAGTCCTAGCAACCCTTACCCCCTTACCCCCTAGACCTCCACTAGGCTTGTCAACTGTGAATGGAAGGCAGTGATGAGGAATGGGAACACAAGGTTAAAATATGATTTTGAATGGGGCTTTCAGAAACAATATGGGAAACCAGCAATGAAAGGGACACATTGTTTTTATGCATCAAGACAAATGGGTTCTTAACTAGTTAGGACAACTGCTATGGGACAGCACAAAAAGTACTTTGTGCTGCTTATACTTAGAAGACAAATAGGGTTTTAGAACATACTAGCCAGCACACAAGAGGAACATCGATTTTAGAATATGCAACACATGGGCAAATGAAAAGGGAATGCAATTGGAAATGTGTTCTCACAATACAGTAGGGGAAGAGGAACAGACTAGGAAAAACAGTTTTTAGCAGGTGAAGCTCAATTTCAATGGAAAAGAAAATGCAAATGGAATACGTGTTTACTAACGCTGCAAACGGCAGGCAAGCTCTAGGCAATAGGGAACTCACAATAAGAACATCGTTTTTTTGTTAAAATGACAGATGCAAATAACAGGTGCGTTCTGGGCAAAGGAATTGCTCACAATAGGAAAAATGTTTTTTAGGTTAGGATGGCAGAGCCAGGAGAAAATACAGATGCAGACAGAAATTCGTTTTTTAAGCTCACAATAAAATGAATTCTTTGGGGAACACTTTATAAATATAACGACTCACAATGCACTGGGAAGAGATAGTTGGTTTCAAATTCCAACTATCCCAATCCCGTGAAATAAATGTGGAAATTAATTAATTTGCTGAGAAAAATATACTTAGGATCTACACAAGCAACTGGAGATTCTTCAATGGGAAATGACTAAAATACACAGGCAAGTAAAGGATTTTTCAATGGGAAAATTACTACGACACACAGACAAGTACAGGATTTTTCAGTAAGAAAATGACTGAATTGCACAAACAAATAAGATAGGGGATTTTTCCATGGGGGAATCTCTAAGGCAATGCTGAAGAGGTTAGGGCTTATTTAATCTATGGCTGGGGATGTCTATACTTACAGGAGAGGGCTTGATGGACATCAGGGGGCATCACAGCATCACCGCTGGGACAATCAAGGGGTCAGTCACAGATTCTCTCTGTTCTCTGTGCCGGTTTTAGAACACCACACACTCCAGCCAGGGACTCCTTCCCCTGACAATGAAGGTGGCGCACAATAAACATGCTTTTCATCTTGAATAACCCACAGGTTCTTTTATTTGAGTAGGCCTGCAACTCGTCTCGCACCCACCTTTACAAACACCCCGTGTCACAATGGACTGGGAACTAGGCCGGTGGGTATCAATGAGATATTATTAATTTATTATTTAATGAACAAAAGCAAAATCAAACAATTTTACACCAGCCCCCAATGTTGTGGCACACAATGCAATGTTTCCTACAGAACAATTGGTACACAAATCCTACACAGTTCACATGAATCTTTAATGGCAAACAGGAAAAATAGTTTAAAGCATGTGATTGCACTAAGATTAAGCACTCCCCTTGCAACACCCACCCCCAAACATCAGCTAACTTAATTCCCTTTGGATGGAAGGCAGTGGCAAGGAGTAACGATAAAGAGAGTAAAATTGGATTTGGAATACAGCACCCACCCCAAGATGGGAAGTCAGAAAAGAAAATGAAAACCCGATTTGAGAGCAAAACGGCAGAATTGGATTAGTTTGTTACTCGCACAGCAGCTCACAACTGTGGTGGGACAGCTCGGAAGTAAATGTGTGTTGCTACACTGAAGGAGATAAGGAAGCCTATCAAGCAGTGCCTAAACTAACCTCCTGAGGGAGGATTAAAAGGAAGAAGGGGCACTGGCTCCCCGGTAGCCTAACTCGGCGAGGGCCCTCATGGTATAAAGAGGTGGGGCACCACCCGTGGTCGTCAGCTTCCAGCTTCGGCCAGAGGAAAAGAAACGCATAACAGCACTCCCTGCAGCCAGGGATGTCATTTCACCAAAATGCCACGGGTAGCGGAAGGGACATCACACAACCCTTGACCTCTGATGACATCACAGGAAGTGATGTCATTTGACCCCACCCTGAAGTGACATCACAGGAAGCAATGGAACACGACCTTTCACCCCTTGACAAAACAGGAAGTGGCATCACATAGCATTGTTTATAAATACACTACAAAAAATATGGTTACGATATCACTGTAAAGTGATCTACATGTCATACAAGAATGGATCACCATATGTATCGTTAATATCAGTGTGTATAGGCCTATATTAGCAAATCACTGTGAATGCAAGCAGACGTCCAAGGCCAAACGACAATTATGTGTGAGTATATAGCTCTTACGCTTAAGCACTTCATATAGAACAAATATACATACAATATCACCTAACCTGTGTTGGTACTCATTTATCAACCACAGCAGGATGAAAAGCTCAGTTGACCATGCTGGGAGTCAAACCTGCAACCTACAGATCACACACACATTGTAGCATCCAGTGCTCAACCCACTGAGCTATCTTACCGGCTATAGCTATCAGAAAACTGGCCACTCCAGAAACAAAGAGCCACATGCTTCTGGCCACAGCCCATGAGCCTCGATTTAAAAAAAAAAGAAAAAAATATTTTTTTTAGGGTTTGCAAGGCAGACCACAGGGGTAGCAAGGGAGACCTGAGGGGTCGCAGTTACAACCCCTGGAGACCCCTAAATGACGTCCATGTCTGCAGCTGATCAGTGGTGCCGGCCAATGTGTGTTGCCCAGATCGAGGCTCTGAGAGGTTCGAGGAGTGGTGGCCTAAGTATGCTCAAAAGGAATGGATAAGGAAAAGAGAGCTGACTGGAAATTAAGGAAGGACAAAGAAAGGTGGAATACGGGTGCCAAGGAAGGTGTAAACAGAAAGGTGCTACTGATCATCTGGGATTGTAATAATGTGATAGTGTGAAATGTTTATAAATAAACTGAGTCCTTGTTATGCCACAAATGTGAAAAACTGATCTGGCCTCAGTTATTTAGCCGAGGGAGGCCTAAAAGCGGGATTTATGTGTCTTGACAGGTGGGGTGCAAGCAGTAAATGACTTCCGATGTTATGACGTCACGCTCTCGCTCAATAGACCTTGTGAAGAGCCAAGCAAGTATGTTTTGTTAAAGCTCTGATGCGGTTTACAGTTTTATTGGACACTTGTGTAAGTGCAGCAAACATTTCCATTGTCCAATTTATTAGAGGTAGATTGGTGAAGTCTTGGGAAGAGTTTTGCATTCTGGGACTTGTTGTCATGATATGATATGATGTGATATGCTATTTATAGCGTGCTTAATACCCAGAGGTTTCTAAGCTCGGACCCAGGGATCGAACCTATGTTGCTCCATGTCTTCTGGCTTCCAAGACGAGCATGTTGCCGCTGAGCTATCCTTCCATGCACACGTAAGTTTAGCCTATGGATATTTGGATGGAACTGTTTAAATGTTAATGTTAAAGGATATTTGTACCGCACACTATCACCACCAGAGTGGTCCCCTGGCGCTTTGGCAGATCTGAAACAAATGGGGGTAGGCTAGGAATGTTAGTAGGACAAGGTTTGGAGAAGAGCAAGGGAGCTGTGAAGTACTGTTGGCAGCTTCAGTTGGGTTAACACTGTTCGCCATGCATTTTGGTTTGTTATTCGGTTCAGAGTCCGTTGTGTGCTGTTGTGTGGGGCTTTGTGTGGTATGGTTGTTGTTGCGGTGTGGTGAAGTGCGTGCGGGTTGCTGCCATTTTCAAGAGGTGTGGTTGTGTTTGGTTAGAGTGTGAGAGGTGTGTGAGGAGTGGTGAGGTTTTTAATAGTTTTTGGGGGGTTGGTTAGTATCCTTGTTGTTTAAGAGAAATGCATATTCCTATTGTGTATCCTTCATGATTACAGGAGGTGGTTTCCTTTCGGTGATTAAATTTCAGCGTGATAAGGCTGTTTCATATCTGTCATTATGCTAAGTTAGCTACTTTCATGCTCCCATCTTTGTATTTGGCCAGCCCTTTTATCCCAGCTTGTCTTTGCAGTAACCTAGTCTTTGGGTTGATTTACTTGCGAGCTATGCCCGTATCCTACATCCTTTCTGAGTGGGTAAGGTTGTTGTTAGTGTTGGGCGTGTATTCTAACTTCTGTCCTCATGGGGTTGTCTCTAGTGTTCTATTCCACCTAGCGTCATCTCTCTTGTTCTTGTAGTTTTCCTTAGTCGGTCTTGGGTGTTGTTTGTGCCATCATATTTATTTATTTATTTATTTATTTATTTATTTATTTATTTATTTATTTATTTATTTGTTTATTTATTTATTTATATATGCATTTGTAAAGCGCACTGCAGCCCTTAGGCATTGAGGCGCTATCAGAAGGCTTAGGGAGGCTTGATTCAGGGTTACATGAATGCGGCCCCAGCAGAAAACTTGAAGACAGAAACAAGTTACGGTTAACAATGGACATTTTCATGACAGTTTCAAAACATTTGGGCAAAAGAGCAGTACATTGTCAAAATCATGTTACAGTATACATAATATAGGTTGTTAGACAAAGAGTATAGTTTTGATGGCCTTCCTGAAGGTTGCATGGGAGTCAATCCCCCTGATGGAAGGGGGAAGGGAGTTCCACAGCGTGGCCGCCATATTAGGGAAACTTGTACCGCCCGCTTTCACTCTACGGGTAGAAGGTACAAGGATTCTGTTGGTATAGGCCGCTCTTGTAGGCCCAATGGGAGTGTGCAGGCTGATCCTTTGAGCTAGGTAAGGTGGAGCACAACCGTGCAGGCACTTCTGCGCCAGGGTGAGTGTTTTGAAGGTAATTCTCTCCTTGACGGGGAGCCAGTGGACCTTCCTCCTGACCTCGGAGATGTGGTCACGTCTTGAGATGCCTGTTGCGGCCCTGAGGGCATTATTCTGAGCTAGTTGTAATTTGGCCAGGTTTTTTTGGAAGGTGCCTACCAAGAGGGCATTGCAGTAGTCCAGCCTCGACCCAATTATTGCCTAGCTATGGTGAGGCAGTTTGGCTGGGAAAGATAATGTCTGGCTGCATTGAGGAGTTTAGAGTGGTACACTGCAGAGGAGGCAATTGCGTTGACCTGCCTATTCATGGATAGGTCAGGTTCAAGGCATACGCCCAGCATCTTGATGACTTTGGAAACAGCGATAGGGATGTTATCTACTGTGAAGGATTGGTATTGTTCATCTAGTTTCCACAAGGAGAGGGCCCCAATCAGCAGGAGTTCTGTTTTCTCGCTGTTGAGGCAAAGCCAGTTTTTGGCCTCCAGGATTGGATTGTGGAGTAAATGGCATTGAGGGTTTTGAAGTCAGATATATAGTCACCAGAGAGAGGGATCAGCACCTGGGTGTCATCAGCATAATTAGTGTATGAGATGCCCAGTGCGTCAAGAATTTTGAATAGGGGCCTAGTGAATAGATTATAGAGTGTGGGAGCTATGCACGATCCCTGTGGGACCCCACACTTGATGAGGCTGGGGTTAGCGCATGAGGATTCCGAGAAAACCTTCATGACTCTATCCTGCAGGAAGGAAGTTATCCATGCACAGGCCTTCGGGGAGAAGTTGGCTGCGGTGGAGAGGTGAT
Organism: Ambystoma mexicanum; assembly: GCF_040938575.1. Taxonomy (NCBI): domain Eukaryota; kingdom Metazoa; phylum Chordata; class Amphibia; order Caudata; family Ambystomatidae; genus Ambystoma; species Ambystoma mexicanum. The sequence continues at coordinate 1,265,889 of NW_027182481.1, read as the reverse complement.
GGCATAGGGTCTTGTGGTCCACCAGGTCAAAGGCATCGGAGAGGTCGAGGAGTAAGAGCAGCGCAGGTTTGCCCATGTCTCTTAGGACGCCCATTTGATTTTTTAGGTCGAGCAGAGCTGTTTCCGTGCCGTGTCTCGACCGGAAACCGGACCGCCGAAGACCTATGAGGTGATTGTCTTTGATACATTTTGGACTTGCAGGTAAACTGCTTTGTCCAGAATTTTAAGCAGGAAAGGCACCATGGTAATGGGCCTGTAATTTCCAGGGATCGAAGGGTCGAGAGAGGGTTTTTTCAGGAGCGGTCTGACCCAAGCTTCTTTGAGTCCATTTGGAACATGTCCAGCCTGGAAGGATGAATTTATGAATGCTGTGATGAGGGGAACCAGAGGGGGGGCACAGTCTTTAATGATCTGCGCTGGGTAGGCGTCTCCTTTGCAGTTGGAAGGTTTAATGGAGTTAAGGAGGGCAGTGACTTCAAGTTCACTCATGTCTTTGAAGTCGAACAGGGGCACGGAGGTGGAGGGGGCTACCACCCTAGTGGTGCTGTTACAGTTGTCAAGAAGTTTGGAAAGGGCATTTTGGTGTGCTAGGATTTTGGTGTGAAGGGTTTCCAGTTTGTCTAGCATGGCATTTTGAATTTTATTGCACCAAGTGTCATCCTTTAGGATAGTCGAGGGGGAGGGAGCAGGAGACTCCAGCTCTCGGAAGATAGCAAATATGTCCCTAGTTCCTGACTTGGTTCCTTCAATCCTGGTGTTATAGGAGGAGGCTTTAGCCTGAATGATGGCTCTTTTGTAGTCTTTGGAGACAGCCTTATAAACAGCTTTGGTAGTAACGTTTCAGTGGTTTTTCTAGTTAGCTAGGGCAGCCCTTTTTTTGGAGTGAAGCTTTAAGAGCTCCTTGGTGAACCAGGAGTTAGAGTGCTTAACTTTCCTAGCCTTTTTGTGGGTGAGCGGGGCTACTGTCTCCACTGCTAAGGTGTTGACTTGATTGAAAGTGGATGCTAGGACTTCCAGGTCATTCGGGAACGGGTGTTTACGCACGGGAACCGCGAGGTAAGGAGCAATGTTTTCCATAGTGAGTTTACGTGCACTTCTCGCGAGAGCAGCTGGGAGTGGGATAGTTGATCTCGAAGGCCCCTTGGAAGAGAGGTCAAATTTGATGCAGTGGTGGTCCGACCATGGGATAGGTGAGATATCGGAGATCCGGAGGGAGCAGTTATGGTGTGACACCCAGTCAAGGGTGCGAGCTTTGGTGTGTGTGGGCTGCGAGATAACATGGGAGAACCCAAGGGTGGATAGAGCTTTCTGCAGGGCCATGGCATTGGTGTCCCTAGGGTCATTTAGGCCAAGATTGAGGTTGCCTACGAGCAGAATTTGTGATGAGTTTTTGAGGTTGTCAGAGAGTGCATGGGTGATGGCGTCGTGGAAATCTGAATTTGGGCCTGGTTGGCGATAGACGACATGGAGCGTGATGGTATAGTTGGGCGTGAGCCGTAGTTTGAGATGGAGGTAGTCTGAGTTGTGACTCAGCTGACCTCCAATCTGTCTGAGGGCAAGCGTGGCGCTAGAGATAACAGCTACTCCTCCTCCCCTTTGGTCTACCCAATCTTGTCTGAAAATGGTGTAGCTGGAGGGGATGGCAAGGGATAGGGATGGGCGAGCGGAATCTTTAAGCCAAGTCTCTGAGAGAAAGAGCAGATCAAGGTTGTCCATGGTGATGAGATCATGTACATCCAGTGCGTGAGCTGGCAAGGAGGGTACATTGACTAGAGCACATTTATGTGGTATGTCATGGCTAGGGGGCATGGTGCTAGGTATGGCAGTGGGCAGCACTGGATGATGAGCAGCAGGCATGAATGCAGGCAAAGACACAATATTAGGCATGGCAGTGGGAAACACTGGATGAGGAGCAGCAGGCATGAATGCAGGCAAAGACACAATATTAGGCATGGCAGTGGGCAACACTGGGTGAGGTGCAGCAGGCAATACCTGTTGGTCAGAGGCCTGAGTGTTCACGTTTGTCTGATTACTTGCTGGCGAGGGAGGAGATTTGAGAATGTAATGAGATGGAGTGTGAGCGCTAGTGGCGAGCAGCAAACGCCTTAAGCACACTTGTACGTTTGGGCAGAGGGTGCGGAAACAAGTGCTGGAGGCGCTTGGATGCCTGGAGTCGGAGAGGTAGTCCGGGGGTGCATGGTGTGTGGAGGGCTGCAGGGTTCCTGCCCCCAGGCGGAGTTCCTTAGAGAGCAGTTTGCGGTGGCATACGCGATCCGGCCCAGCAGGAGGCGTGAGCAGAGGCGTTTGTTCCTGTAGACGAGCGATAGTGGAGTGGTAGAGGGTGGGCAGTGGCTTGCAGGACCCTTACCTTGTTGTGGAGAGAGAGTGCCATCATCCGGCAACCTCGAGCAGCTGAGAGCTGCGGAGAGCTGCAGAGGCCTTTTCCGATGGCCTTTGCCGTGATGCGGCTTTGCCTGGTCATCGGCCTCCTCTCCCTTTAAAGCGGGAGAGGAGGGGCTGGCAGGCGCGGAGGATGCATCAGCTGATATCAGCTCAGCAGTTGATTTGCACGACGTTGCTGTGTGCTGGAGGACGCAGCAGGAGAAACGTCCAAGTGTTAAGACTTCCTCCGTTACGTTAAGACTGCAAACTCTTCTGTTGTTCAGAATATGTTCTGTCTATCTGTTCTTTGTGTTTCCTGTTTGTTTTAGTTCTTTCAATTTGGTTCTGAGATGTTTTTAGAAGCATTCTAAATTTTAGGTGGTCTTTCATGTTTCTCATTTCTTTCGGGGGGTTGTTCCAGCTTTTTGCGGCTAGGTGGGAGAAAGAGGAGCCTCCTTGTTTTTTCTTGACGTGTTGTTTTGGTTCCAGGCGGATTTTGTTGCTTGATCTGAGTATTCTCGGTGGCTTGTAGATTGTTATTTTCTTTTGTAGGAATTCTGCTCCCTGTCCACTGATTGCCCTATGTGTTATGCATATTGTTTTGAACTTTATACAATGTTTGATTGGGAGCCAGTGTAGTATTTTTAGTGCTGGAGTGATGTGGTCGCTTCCTGATAGTTTGAGGAGGAGTCTGGTGCTGCATTTTAGATGCATTGTAATTTCTTCAGGAGGCATTCCAGCATCCCGAGGTAGAGGCTGTTTGTGTAGTCGATTCTTGACATGATGAGGGTGCCAATTGTCAATGTTTTGTGGGTGAAGGAGAGGAAATGTAGGATTCTTCTTGTGTGAAGGAGGAAGAAGCATTTCTTAATTAGTGCATTTACTTGTGGTTCTAAGGTTAGAGCGTTGTCCATTAGGACTCCCAGGATTTTTACTACCTTAGATGGTGTGGGTGCAGTTCCCATTTCTGCTGGCCAGGGAATGTAGGTGTTGTCCTCTTGGTTGTTGCATGTAATCATGATTTCTGTCTTTCCTGGGTTGATTTTCAAGTTGTTGGCATTCATCCAGTCAAAGATTTCATTCAGACATTCTACTAGGGTTGAGTGATCGTCTTGATTATCTTCGATTTTGTAGATGATTTGAATGTCGTCTGCGTAGTTGTAGCCTGTAATGTTGTATTTTTTGAAGATCCTGATTACTGAAGTCTGGTAGATGTTGAAGTTTAGTGGTAATAGTGAGGATCCTTGTGGTACTCCACAGTTGTTAACTCATGGAGTGGATTTGAAAGGTTTCATCCATACAGTTTCTGTTCTGTCTGCTAGGAATGATTTAATCCAGAGTAGTGCCATGTCCGTTATACCTATTTCTTACAATCTTTTGATTAGGGTGTCATGGCTCACTGTGTCGAAGGCTGCACAGAGAGCTGAGGTTGTGTTGGAGTCTGCATTTGTTTTTAGGTTGTCCCAGATGGATAGTAGTGCCGATTCTGTTCCTCTTTCGCATCTGAAGCCGACTTGTGCTTGGTCTAGCAGGTGGTGTTTTTCTACATGTTCTTGGGTTCATTTGTATACGTTTGTTTCTAGGAGTTTTGCCGGGAAGGGGATGGTTGAAATTGGTCTGTAGTTGGAGAGGTCTTCCACATCGCCACTTGTGTTTTTTAAAAGTGGCTTAATATATGTTGATTTGAAGGATCATGGTACAGTCCCTGTTGTGAGCAACAGATTTAGGAGGTTTCTGTAATATTCTGATGGCGTTCCTTGTGCGAGGATTGATTTGTAGAAGTCAGGGGGGCAGGAATCCATGGGTGATCCTGCTTACTTGTGTTTTACCAGCTTGGCGAATGTCTCTACTGATAGTTCCAGGATGCTTTGGAGTTTGTGCTGTGGCTCCTCGTTGGGTCTGTTTGTTTGAGTGTTAGGGTTGGTTGGTCGGTTTTGTATGATTTGACAAATGTCGTTGATTTTGTTTTTGAAATCATCTGCCAAGTTGTTGCATAGTTACTGTGAGGGTATTGGAGTGTTGTCGCAACTTGGTGGGTTTCTCATTTCGTTTATGATGTTGAACATTTCTTTTTGAGTGTTGGTGGCATTGCTGACTCTGTCATCATAATGCCTTCTCTTTGCCTTTTGAACTTCCTTCTTATATGATCGGATTTGTCTCTGGAACTGGGTTGTCTTATTTTGGTCGTATTCTTTCCTCCATTTCAATTCCAGTTTCTTGTTCTTCGTTTTCATGATGTTTAGTAGTGGGGTGAACCATTTCGCCATTGCTCTTCTTCTTGAGGGGGTAAATGGTTTTTCCTGGGAGATGTTGTCAATTGTATCAGTGATCCATTTGTGGAGTAGCTCCACTTTCCCGTCTAGGTCTGCCTTCTCCAGTTCGGCTGTTGGAGGTTTTTTCATCTCTAGTTGTTCATTTAGTTTGCTTTCTTTGACAGTTTTCCAGTTTCTTTTTGTGGTGGTTGGGATCTTGAGAGGCTGTATGCTGACTTGAGTTGGTAGTGTGATCACGAATGGAATGATGAGATGGTCACGCCAAAGTATTTGTATCGGTGGTGCCATGGTGATACGTTTTGTCTTGGTGAAGATTGCGTCAAGGGTGTGTCCTGCCGAGTGTGTTGCCCCTTTGACCAACTGTTGTAGTTTCATGGTTGTTAATTGCCTAATTAATGAATTTTGAGAGTTGGCTTATTTTCCTTGGAACCAAATGTTGAAGTCTCCCAGGATTATTAGATGTTCGTGTTTGATGGCTATGTTGGTGATGGCTTCTATGAAGTTGTCAACGAAGGTTGCATCGTATGTCGGTGGTCTGTAAACCAGTATGAATTTAATGTTGGTTTTTTTCACCAATAGGTGTATGGCCATGGATTTGCACTTCATAATGTTAAGTGGTTTGTCTGTTTTTACTTTCAGGTGTTCTTTGAATGCTATTGGGAGGCCTGCTCCTTTTTTTTCCTGTTTAACTGAAAGCATTTGAAGTTGGTGGGGGGGGGGCTTTGTAGTGTGATTTTGTAGTCATCCAGCCATGTTTCTGTGATGAATAGGATGCTGATACCGTTGTCGCAGAGAAGGTTGAATATCTCTGTTGAGTGTTTTGACATGGATCTTGTGTTTATTAGGTTGCAGTTCATTTTAAAGATATAGTTTGGTTTGTGCTTTATTGTCAGCATTGTCTTCTGACTGGTGTTAAGGTTTCCTTCCAGGTAGAACTCTAGTTGAGGTGTTGGTGCAGTTGTGTCTGTGTTGCCGAAAAGTTCTTCTAGGTTCAGTCTTGGGTTTTTGTTTTTATCTGGCTCCTCTTATAAGTGTTGTGGCTGTCGAGCAGACGGTCCTCTTGATTTGGTGATGTAAGGGGTTAGGGTGTTGATTATGTTCTTGTTATCTCTAGCTTTGTCCGTTCTTCTTCTGCATGGTTGTGTTTGGTTGCTGGTCGTTCTTGATTTGTGTGTTCGGTCGGTTCGTTCCGGTGAGTGGTTATTTACGAGGTATGATGTTAGATAAAGGGATTTCTCTTTTCTCTCGTGCTGGTTCTGTAATCATTTTTGTCTGTTGGAGTGTGTTCTGCAGTTGTGAGTCTTCGGTGTTCAGTTGGGTTTGTTCTTTCTGCTCTTTGTCTTTCGTTTGGTCCAATCCTTTTTTGTGGCATTTTGAGTTTTGAGCTTTTTTTTTATTTTGGTTGGTTTTTGTTCGGTTTGTTGTTGCAGAGGTGGTCTTTGTACTTTTGGTCCGGCTGTCTTGTGGTGTTGGACTGGTTGTGGGGATTGTCTGATATGGGCTCTATCTGCTGGGGTGGTCTAGTCAGGTGATATCGCTAGGGTAGTTTAGTCACTGTTTTGAGTTGGGCTGTCCGGTTGGGGGGTTCTACTAGGGTTATATCGCTTGGGTATTTTAGTGGCCTGTCAGGTCTAGTCAGGTGATATCGCTAGGGTAGTTTAGTCACTGTTTCGAGTTTGGGCTGTCCGGTTGGAGAGGTCTACTAGGGTTATATCGCTAGGGTATTTCAGTGGCTGTCCCTAATGTGACTCTCCCTGGAAGATGCTTACAGTAGTAAACAAATCTCTGTGGTGTGACACAGGTTACTGTTCACAGCTCCATCTCAGAGTGTCAGTGCCGATGATCACAGTACCCTCTCGGCAGGGCAAGGCTAATACTTAAAGGGCCGTCCTAATGTGGCACCCTCTAGAAATGGTTTAATGGCCTTCTTGCCAATTCTCTAATGGTGTGACGCAGGTCAGTATTCACAGAGCTATCCCAGTGTGGTCCACGCTAATAGTCACAGTACTATCCAGGTGTAGGACAGGGTGATAATCCCTGTGTTATCCTTGAGAGGCACAGTTTAGAAATGTTCTGTTCGTATTGTGGTGTTTCCTAGATGTGATTCGAAAGTGGGATCCTCAAATCTGTACGGGGGCTGCAGAGGCCGTTAATTACAGTACTATCCCAGAGAGGGACAAGCTATTAATCCTGGTACTATCCTAGAGAGGCACTAGTGTGTAATCACAGTACTGTTCTATTGTGGTGTTTTCTAGATGTATTTCAAGTCTGAGGGACACAGGCTAAGACTTACAGCACCATCTCAGAAGAGGCAAAATCAAATAATCACAGTACTATCCTAGAAGGTAGGCCGATAATCACAGTACTATTTGAGAAAGACACAGGCCAATAATCACCGTACTATTCTATTGTGGTGCTTTCTAGATGTGATTCTAGACAGTGTGTGGTGGTCTCTAAGGGTGTGGCGTGGTCTAATAATCACAGTACTATTCTTGAAAGGCAGAAGCTGATAATTGCCATACTATCCTAGAGACAAAGCTAAACATCACAGTACTATCCTAAAGGAAAAATCTAATAATCCCAGTACTATCCTAGAGGGCACAAGCTAATAATCACAGTTTTTTTTTTTATTGTTTAAAGTGCTTTTGGTTAATTAAAACCTTATACACTACAAATTTTTAACATTGACCTTACATAGTTACATATTTCACATAGAAAATCATTAATAAACACATTTTAAAATTAATTCTTGTTTACAAACTAAATTCTAAAAAACACATTTACAAAATACCTCCCATTACACACTTCCAAATATAAAAGGCTGCCCCAATAAAAACCTTAATTTCTCCGTCATAAATTACTGACCAGAATTGGTCTGATTCAATTCTTTGCATGTCCCCTACTAAATTTGAGTACCCTTTAGTGTAGTATTCTTTTAAGTTTGGGCAAAGAGTTAGAATATGTCTTACTGTCTCCACCTCGATATTACAGTATCTACACAATCTTTCTGCACGAGGAATTTTTGTTCTTACCCCGATAATTTCATTACACGGGAGAATGTTCAACCGTAATTGTAATATGAATCTTCTCATAGCTTTATTTCCCGTGTTAAGCAGATACTGTCTTGGTGTAGCAGGCTTGAGGCCTTGGAGAGCATAAGAGGAATATCTAGACTTTTTGTATAAATAGGACTGATTGTCGCATAAATCCCAGATAAAAGCCTTATCTTTAAGGCTTTTCTTAATGTACATAATGTTATCTTTTCCCATATGTACATTATATCCTAGGACTTCTAGAAATGTCAATACTATTTTTTGTAAATTTAAAAAATAGGGATTCTTAAATCTGCCTTCACTTTTATTTTTACCTATAAGGTTGAGCATGTTACCTTCATCCCCATCCCCCAAAATTGTTCTTAAATAAAGTTTGCAACATTCTATTTTCCATAGGGTCGAGAGGGATATTAGCCCCAATTCGCATCTTATCGCTTGTATTGGTACCGAATTTGGGAGTCCTAAAGCTGGTCTCCAAATCTTCCCTTCAAGTAGATGCAGTTTGCACAAATATTTGCTTTCTACAGTTTCCAGTGCATACATAATTCCAGGAATAATACAGCTTTTATATATCTCGAGTAGACCTTCGACAGAGTGACCTCCTTTACTGGTGATATATTTTCTTATAACTTTCCATTTCTTTACTATTTTAGAACTCACCGCCTCTTGGAAAAATTGTATGCAGGGATTGCTCAGAATAGGCATCCCCAAATAAGGGTAGGCCTCCACTACCTCCAGTTTAATCAAGTTTATCTGCCACCTAGAAATAAGCCTTTTCTTTTCGAGCCTGGTGGCTCTAAATACCATAACCTTAGTTTTGTTTATATTGATACTTAGGTTATTCTTTTCGGAGTACAATAATAGTCCATTCAACATTCTTTGCAACCCTACTGGAGTTTTATCCAAGAGGACGGTATCATCCGCATACATCAGGCCACAAATGGGTTTTCCCGCTACTATTGGTGGAAAGTTATTTATAGTCGAAAAACTTTCCCACATATCTGAGACATACAAATTGTATAATATGGGAGATGTCACACATCCCTGCTTTAGACCAGTGTTAGTAGCGATCTCTGGAGATATCATCCCTCCTTTGCCCAAACAGATGGAAACCGTGGTTTCCCTATACATTTCCCTCAGAAAGTGCAAAATTTTGGGACAGATATTTTTCTCACTTAGTTTCTTCCACAACAACCCCCTATTGACACTATCAAAAGCTTTCGAATAATCTACAAAGCACACATACAGTGTTTCCCCCTGATCCTTTGACCCTGCTATAATGTAATTCAGCATTGTTAGGTTATCAATGGTACTGTACCCTTTCCGAAAGCCAGTTTGAAGAGTAGATAGAAGTCCCTTTTCCTCTATCCAAATGTTTAACCTCTCCACTAAAAGGGAGCAGAAGATCTTACAACTGCTGTCTGCCATAGCCAGCAATCTATAATTATCAGGCAGTTTTCTATCTCCCTTTTTAAAAATAGGGACCACTATGGCTTTCCTCCAGCTATCCGGTATGCGGCCTGTCTCCCATATACCAGTAAACAGCTGGAGCAAAATCACTGCCCATTTCTTAGGATTTTGCTTTATGACAGCATTTGCAAGCCCATCCGGGCCTGGGGCACGTGAGGATTTCATTTTAGAGATCACTTTCAGAATATCTAGGATACCAAAGGGGATAATGTCTTGGTCATATGAGTTTATCCCATTGAGATTAGCAGACATGTCACTTGTCTTGAAATAGAGGTCAGTAATATAATGCTTCCATGCATCTTGGCTCACATTAGTATTTTCCCTACTATCCTCATCCATCAGATACTGTCTATATAGGTACCAAATTTTTTTTGAATCATGGGTTTTACATATCGTGTATAAACACCTCCAATTGGCATTGCTGGTGTTATACTTGTTATACAGTACTATCCTAAAGTCATGCTTTCTAGATGTGAATCCAATCAGTTTGTACTAATCTCTGAGGGTGCGGCACAGGCTAATAATCACAGTACTATCCTAAAGTCATGCTTTCTAGATGTGAATCAGGTCAGTTTGTACTAATCTCTGAGGGTGCAGCACAGGCTAAAAACCATAGTACTATCCTAGAGGGCACAAGCTAATAATCACAGTACTATTCTATTGTGGTGCTTTCTAGATGTGAATTGGGTCAGTTTGTGCTAATCTCTAAGGGTGTTAAATGTTAAATGCTATACGTTAAAGGTATTTGTACCGTGCATTGTTACCAACGGAGTTGGTCCGCAGGCGCTCTGGCGGATCTGGAAACGAGAAGGTGGGATGGGTTAGTAGGTGAAGCGGGAGTAGGATAGTGAGAGGAGTGGTGTTCTGTTGGCTGCTTCAACTCTGTATCGGATCAATGACAGTCCTTGTGTGCTGTTGGTGCGGTGTATGTGTTGTTGCAGTGTTGTGAAGTGTGTGCAGGTTGTTGTGCGAGAGATGGTTGTGTGAGATTGCAGTGGGTTGCAGTCTAACAATCACAGTACTATCTTAAAGGATCAAGCTAATAATCACAGTTTGTTTGTTTGTTTGTCTGTTTCTTTGTTTATTTGGTAATGCACACCAAGCCCTTAGGTAGCTGGGCGCAGCAGTTACAGGTATGTTTAAAGCTTAGTTACAACATAGTAAGGTTACAGTAATAGCTTTATACATACAGGAAAGTTGAAAGTGCGATAGTCAGTACAGTTAATTGTTACAATAGATAACTGAGAAGATAGAAGCGTAGTCAGGTAGTCACATGTGTATAACAGTACAGCAAGGCAGGCCGATATTATTTGTCATTGGTTCGAAGCCAATGAAACATTTTGCGTCTGAATCTGATGTAAGGCTGTTCAATTCTAAAGGCTGAGGGGAGTGCGTTCCAGGATAAAGCTGCTTTGACTGGGAAGCTGGCTCCACCAGATTGGGAGAGTTTAAATCTAGGGATTTCTAAACACTGGGAATTGGATGATCTCGTATGGCGGGTTGAGGTTCTTCTGATCATTCTGTCTGCGAGATAGGGGGGTGCTGCGTTGTTCAGGCATTTAAAGGTGAGGGAGACAGTTTTGAGAAGGATCCTGTCACTGATTTTTAGCCAGTGCTGGTCTCTTCTGATGTTAGAGATGTGCTCCCTGCTGGGTATATTCAGAGCTGCTCTGAGGGCATTATTTTGTAATGTTTGCATTTTATCTAAGATGTATTTGTTGGCCACTATGTATAGAGCGCTGCAGTAGTCTAATTTGGACATTATTAGTGCATTGGCAAGTGTGATGCAGCTAGCTTTGGAAAGGAAGGGTCTACAGGCCCTAATAAGTTTGCACGTGTAGGAAGTGGAGGATGCCGTGGCGCTACCTTGTTTTTGTAGTGTTAATGTGGAGTCAAGGTAAAAACCTAGTGTTTTTACCTCCATTACTACTTTAATTACATTGCCGTCAATGTTGAATGATGCATAGCTGGGGCTGAGTTTTTTTAGGTTAGCGTCCAGGCCCAGAATCAGGGTCTCTGTTTTATCGTCAATCAGGCAGAGGCCATGTGATGACATCCATGCCTGAATGAGGAGGTATATTTTATTTACCAAAGCCTTGTCTATGTCAAAATTGCCCGAAAGGGGTATGAGGATCTGGGTGTCATCTGCAATTAGTGTAGGTGACACCCAGTCTGTGCAATTTGTCGAAAAGTGGCTTAGTAAAGATGTTATACATCGTCGGTGAGACACATGATCCCTGTGGAACACCGCAGGTGATTTGGATAGGGTCTGCGGATGCCGATGTGGAGAATACTCTCATTGTACGGTTGGCTAGGAAGGATTGTACCCAGGCTATGGTATCATTCGAGAAATGGGCAGCTGACGCTAGGTGTTTGCATAACACTGCATGATCCACCAGGTGAAATGCTGCCGATAGGCCGAGGAGGAGTAGCATAGCTGTTTTACCTTTATTCTTCAACTCGTCAATTAATGCCGTTTCGGTACCATGTCGTGGTCTGAATCTGGATTGGCGGACACCTAGAAAGTGGTTTGTTTCAAGATAGTTCTGAATTTCGAGATAAGCTACTCTGTCAATTATTTTAAAGAGGAAGGGAACTGTGGTAATTGGTCTGTAGTTTGTCGGGATAGAGGGGTCTAACATATGTTTCTTCAGTAACGGTAGAACCCAAGAGTCTTTGAGGTTATTTTGGACAGTGCTAGTCTTGCAGTGCTATCCTCGAGGGCACAAGCTAATAATTGTGGTACTATCCTAGAGGGCACAAGCTAATAATCTCAGTACTATCCGAGACGGCACAATCTAATAATCACTGTACTATCCGAGACGGCACAAGCTAATAATCACAGTACTATCCTAAAGGAACAAGCTAATAATCATAGTCTTATCCCAGAGGGCACAAACTAATAATCACGGTACTATCCAAGGGGGCACAAGCTAATAATCACTGTAATATCCGAGAGGGCACAAGCTAATAATCACAGTACTATCCTAAAGGAACAAGCTAATAATCACAGTACTATCCAAGAGGGCACAATCTAATAATCACTGTACTATCCGGGACGGCACAAGCTAATAATCACAGTACTATCCTAAAGGAACAAGCTAATAATCATAGTCTTATCCCAGAGGGCACAAGCTAATAATTGTGGTACTATCCTAGAGGGCACAAGCTAATAATCTCAGTACTATCCAAGAGGGCACAATCTAATAATCACTGTACTATCCGAGACGGCACAAGCTAATAATCACAGTACTATCCTAAAGGAACAAGCTAATAATCATAGTCTTATCCCAGAGGGCACAAACTAATAATCACGGTACTATCCAAGAGGGCACAAGCTAATAATCACAGTACTATCTGAGAGGGCACAAGCTAATACTCACAGTACTATCCTAAAGGGACACTCTAATAATCACAAGACTATCCGAGAGGGCATAAGCTAATAATCACAGTACTATCCGAGAGGGAACAAGCTAATAATCACAGTACTATCCGAGAGGGCACAAGCTAATAATCACAGTACTATCTGAGAGGGCACAAGGTAATAATCGGTCTTATCCTAGAGGGCATAAGCTAATAATCACAGTGCTATCCTAAAGTAACAAGCTAATAATCACAGTCTTATCCTAGAGGGCACATGCAGGACTGGAGCTGTATGGCCCTCGTGGCATGCAGAATCCAGGCCGGGGCTACAGATAAGAAAAGAAATGTAATTAAGTATACATGTTTGGATGTATGTATACATGCATGTGCACAAGCACGAGGTTATATCTGTATGTGTGTGTGAGTGAATGAGATAGTGCCAACATGGTAAGTGTTATTACATAGCTAGGCTTGCCAACATTGGTGGTACCTGTATGGCCATAGGTTCACGCTGTGGCATGAAATTTGTTTACTTGGATTAAAAGATCAAGCAAACATAAGTGTCTTACATCAGTATATGTTTTACTACAAAGGGACATTGTTTAAATCACAAATGTATTCTAAATGTCATCAATTTTACTTGATGTGGTTACTAGTATATACATTTCATATTACTAGTGTCCGCTTTCACACAGCCGCACTTTTACAATAAAGAGGTATATTTCAAAACACACATTCTGTAATTAACCACATTAATTCTTCTTGATGTTATTGTCAGTCTCTATTTTTCCATTGCTAGAGTCAACCAACAACATTAATTCAGCTTAATGTCGTTAGTTGTATCTAATTTTCATATTTCTAGTGCCGACACGTGTTTCAATCCATTTTCGTCTTATTCAACGCTAAATAGATTAGCCTTGTGTCACACTGAAAAAGTATTGTGAAGATTAGCCACTCGTCATACTTAGAAAGAATTGTGAAGATTAGCCACTCGTCATACTTAGAAAGAATTGTGAAGATTAGCCACTCGTCATACTTAGAAAGAATTGTGAAGATTAGCCACTCGTCATACTTAGAAAGAATTGTGGGACTTGAGTATGTTACATGGGAATACTGGCATATTTGTGTGCAGCCAGCAGGGACATGTCTGGCACAGCCATGCATGAACACAATTTGTATTGGCATATATGGTGGGACAATGCATTATGGAAATGCATTGGGAAATGCCCATGTGCACTTTTAGTGACTTGAATCAGTTGCAATTTGTAATGTCACTGTTATGAAGACGCAGGAGGTGACAGGTAAGGTTCAAAGGAAGTATTTATAATAGCTAATAAATGGGAAAAGACCCCCAGCAAACGCAGAGGTTCCCTTCCTCTCTGTAACTTCTCCAACTGACATAAATAGAACACAAATAAGAAACACAGCAAGCAAGGTTCTATGACATCATATAGAATATGGTGCATCAGAGAGCTCTCTCTACATGCATTTAGTACAGGCAGGCTACCTGCTACTTGGGAAAAGCATCACAACAGTTACCCTGCAAAACTGATTGCAGACAGTGTGGCTTTTGACCTAATGTTTCACATAAAGTGTGCTAAAAAATGCACCACTTTAACCTATTGCATTAAAACATTTTTCCCCCACCTTAAAAAAAAACTTTTGGTTAGTTTGGGCTCTCTCGCTAGGTTTGCACTCTCTCCCCTCCCCCCCACCCACCCCTCATATTCGTGGGAAACATTTACGCCGTCAATTAAAAAAATAAATTGGTGGCCACAGTTTCAATTGGAAGCTTCAGCAGTTCATCAGTGCAGTCTTGTCTTTATAAGATCTGCATCCCTTGATAAGAATATACACTTGAATTTCTTTTCCCCTCTGTGGCACGATGCCAATGCTAACTGGGCAAATGATATATGCTAACTGGGCAAATGATATATTCCTATGACACAACCGATATATGCTATCGTGTACATCACACATTAAGGATCATAGTGTCGACCTAGTGAAGGCTTTTTGCAAAACATTAACTTGCATGTGATAAGAAGCTCTTAATTCATCCTCACACAATTAAATAGTTTAATTTTATCACCAGGAGTAGTGAACAGAAAGCTGCTTCAAGTGCCACGCGTGGGTTCATGAGTGTGCAAACACATGCTGTGCCTTGTATCCAGCTTCCCTCTACAATGGATGCATGCTTTTCCATACTTGGCGGAGGGGGGGGTAGAGAGGGAGAGGTGGTGAAGACGGAGGGATCGAGCCGCCATTGGTGGGATTCCATTCACATGTGTCTTCGTCCTCTTTTTGACACGTGCACTTACTATACCCGTTGGTGTCATGGCAGCACTGAGGTGGGACCGCGCCTGATTTGCATATGGCCTTTCCCCTTTCTGTAATGGGTTGGTAGGCCAAGAACAATGGTCTGGAGGGTTGCCCAGAGCAATGCTAGAGGTTAGGATTGATTCTAAACCTTCGGGCCATCACCTCTTTATTTTTGACATGGCAGCAATGTGCCTGCCCTTCCCTGTTTTATGCAGGTCAGTGGTACAAGTGTACCATGTTTCTGTCATTTGATTGCCACTCAGGTGTGAAGGCACGTACATCTCAGTTTTAAATTGAATACATTTACATGCCTTTGTGGATGCAACCTGCACTTGCATAAGCCCAAAGGTTTCATAGAAATGCTTTGATTTTGAAGTGTGAATGGCATGTAGATGCGCCCACTGTCCGGGGTCCACACGGCCTACACTTTTCACCTAACCTGAGACTGGGCAATCGGCTTCCACCCCAGCCCCCTATTTCCTGGTTGCTCGTAGATCCCTTGCTGCCAAATTGCCTGCTTTTCCCTGTTGTTAGCGCCCTTGTATCTCTGCTTCCCTCACTGCGTACTTCCCCCGCACCCTATGAGCTCCCTTGTATCTCTGCTTCCCTCACTACGTAATCCCCCATATGATTTGTAAAGCATTATGTTGCTTCCCAAAGCTCACTCCACACTCAATAAACAACCCTAATGATAGTAATAGAAACTAAAAACATCCTTGCACTACATGAGTCAACAATTATGATTAATGAAAAATGGGTATTATCGGCCTTCAGTCCATACTTGCAGGTAATAAAATGGCCTTGCAAGATGTTATTAACTTTTAATTGTTGGTTAATGGAAGGTTGCTTTGGTCTATGAGCATCCATTTGGAGAGGTCTTCCACATCGCCACTTGTGTTTTTTAAAAGTGGCTTAATATATGTTGATTTGAAGGATCATGGTACAGTCCCTGTTGTGAGCAACAGATTTAGGAGGTTTCTGTAATATTCTGATGGCGTTCCTTGTGCGAGGATTGATTTGTAGAAGTCAGGGGGGCAGGAATCCATGGGTGATCCTGCTTACTTGTGTTTTACCAGCTTGGCGAATGTCTCTACTGATAGTTCCAGGATGCTTTGGAGTTTGTGCTGTGGCTCCTCGTTGGGTCTGTTTGTTTGAGTGTTAGGGTTGGTTGGTCGGTTTTGTATGATTTGACAAATGTCGTTGATTTTGTTTTTGAAATCATCTGCCAAGTTGTTGCATAGTTACTGTGAGGGTATTGGAGTGTTGTCGCAACTTGGTGGGTTTCTCATTTCGTTTATGATGTTGAACATTTCTTTTTGAGTGTTGGTGGCATTGCTGATTCTGTCATCATAATGCCTTCTCTTTGCCTTTTGAACTTCCTTCTTATATGATCGGATTTGTCTCTGGAACTGGGTTGTCTTATTTTGGTCGTATTCTTTCCTCCATTTCAATTCCAGTTTCTTGTTCTTCTTTTTCATGGTGCTTACTAGTGGGGTGAACCATTTTGCCATTGCTTTTCTTCTTGAGGGGGTAAATGGTTTTTCCTGGGAGATGTTGTCAATTGTATCAGCGATCCATTTGTGGAGTAGCTCCACTTTCCCGTCTAGGTCTGCCTTCTCCAGTTCGGCTGTTGGAGGTTTTTTCATCTCTAGTTGTTCATTTAGTTTGCTTTCTTTGACAGTTTTCCAGTTTCTTTTTGTGGTGGTTGGGATCTTGAGGGGCTGTATGCTGACTTGAGTTGGTAGTGTGATCACGAATGGAATGATGAGATGGTCACGCCAAAGTATTTGTATCGGTGGTGCCATGGTGATACGTTTTGTCTTGGTGAAGATTGCGTCAAGGGTGTGTCCTGCCGAGTGTGTTGCCCCTTTGACCAACTGTTGTAGTTTCATGGTTGTTAATTGCCTAATTAATGAATTTTGAGAGTTGGCTTATTTTCCTTGGAACCAAATGTTGAAGTCTCCCAGGATTATTAGATGTTCGTGTTTGATGGCTATGTTGGTGATGGCTTCTATGAAGTTGTCAACGAAGGTTGCATCGTATGTCGATGGTCTGTAAACCAGTATGAATTTAATGTTGGTTTTTTTCACCAATAGGTGTATGGCCATGGATTTGCACTTCATAATGTTAAGTGGTTTGTCTGTTTTTACTTTCAGGTGTTCTTTGAATGCTATTGGGAGGCCTCCTCCTTTTTTTTCCTGTTTAACTGAAAGCATTTGAAGTTGGTGGGGGGGGAGGCTTTGTAGTGTGATTTTGTAGTTGTCATCCAGCCATGTTTCTGTGAGGAATAGGATGCTGATACCGTTGTCGCAGAGAAGGTTGAATATCTCTGTTGAGTGTTTTGACATGGATCTTGTGTTTATTAGGTTGCAGTTCATTTTAAAGATATAGTTTGGTTTGTGCTTTATTTTCAGCATTGTCTTCTGACTGGTGTTAAGGTTTCCTTCCAGGTAGAACTCTAGTTGAGGTGTTGGTGCAGTTGTGTCTGTGTTGCCGAAAAGTTCTTCTAGGTTCAGTTTTGGGTTTTTGTTTTTATCTGGCTCCTCTTATAAGTGTTGTGGCTGTCGAGCGGACGGTCCTCTTGATTTGGTGATGTAAGGGGTTAGGCTGTCGATTATGTTCTTGTTATCTCTAGCTTTGTCCGTTCTTCTTCTGCATGGTTGTGTTTGGTTGCTGGTCGTTCTTGATTTGTGTGTTCGGTCGGTTCGTTCCGGTGAGTGGTTATTTACGAGGTATGATGTTAGATAAAGGGATTTCTCTTTTCTCTCGTGCTGGTTCTGTAATCATTTTTGTCTGTTGGAGTGTGTTCTGCAGTTGTGAGTCTTCGGTGTTCAGTTGGGTTTGTTCTTTCTGCTCTTTGTCTTTCGTTTGGTCCAATCCTTTTTTGTGGCATTTTGAGTTTTGAGCTTTTTTTTTATTTTGGTTGGTTTTTGTTCGGTTTGTTGTTGCAGAGGTGGTCTTTGTACTTTTGGTCCGGCTGTCTTGTGGTGTTGGACTGGTTGTGGGGATTGTCTGATATAAGCTTGGGCTCTATCTGCTGGGGTGGTCTAGTCAGGTGATATCGCTAGGGTAGTTTAGTCACTGTTTTGAGTTGGGCTGTCCGGTTGGGGGGTTCTACTAGGGTTATATCGCTTGGGTATTTTAGTGGCCTGTCAGGTCTATTCAGGTGATATCGCTAGGGTAGTTTAGTCACTGTTTCGAATTTGGGCTGTCCGGTTGGAAAGGTCCACTAGGGTTATATCGCTAGGGTATTTCAGTGGCTGTCCCTAATGTGACTCTCCCTGGAAGATGCTTACAGTAGTAAACAAATCTCTGTGGTGTGACACAGGTTACTGTTCACAGCTCCATCTCAGAGTGTCAGTGCCGATGATCACAGTACCCTCTCGGCAGGGCAAGGCTAATACTTAAAGGGCCGTCCTAATGTGGCACCCTCTAGAAATGGTTTAATGGCCTTCTTGCCAATTCCCTAATGGTGTGACGCAGGTCAGTATTCACAGAGCTATCCCAGTGTGGTCCACGCTAATAGTCACAGTACTATCCAGGTGTAGGACAGGGTGATAATCCCTGTGTTATCCTTGAGAGGCACAGTTTAGAAATGTTCTGTTCGTATTGTGGTGTTTCCTAGATGTGATTCGAAAGTGGGATCCTCAAATCTGTACGGGGGCTGCAGAGGCCGTTAATTACAGTACTATCCCAGAGAGGGACAAGCTATTAATCCTGGTACTATCCTAGAGAGGCACTAGTGTGTAATCACAGTACTGTTCTATTGTGGTGTTTTCTAGATGTATTTCAAGTCTGAGGGACACAGGCTAAGACTTACAGCACCATCTCAGAAGAGGCAAAATCAAATAATCACAGTACTATCCTAGAAGGTAGGCCGATAATCACAGTACTATTTTAGAAAGACACAGGCCAATAATCACCGTACTATTCTATTGTGGTGCTTTCTAGACAGTGTGTGGTGGTCTCTAAGGGTGTGGCGTGGTCTAATAATCACAGTACTATTCTTGAAAGAGAGAAGCTGATAATTGCTATACTATCCTAGAGACAAAGCTAAACATCACAGTACTATCCTAAAGGAAAAAGCTAATAATCCCAGTACTATCCTAGAGGGCACAAGCTAATAATCACAGTACTATTCTATTGTGGTGCTTTCTAGATGTGATTCTAGACAGTGTGTGGTGGTCTCTAAGGGTGTGGCATGGTCTAATAATCACAGTACTATTCTTGAAAGGCAGAAGCTGATAATTGCCATACTATCCTAGAGACAAAGCTAAACATCACAGTACTATCCTAAAGGAAAAAGCTAATAATCCCAGTACTATCCTAGAGGGCACAAGCTAATAATCACAGTTTTTTTTTTTTTTATTGTTTAAAGTGCTTTTGGTTAATTAAAACCTTATACACTACAAAATTTTAACATTGACCTTACATAGTTACATATTTCACATAGAAAATCATTAATAAACACATTTTAAAATTAATTCTTGTTTACAAACTAAATTCTAAAAAACACATTTACAAAATACCTCCCATTACACACTTCCAAATATAAAAGGCTGCCCCAATAAAAACCTTAATTTCTCCGTCATAAATTACTGACCAGAATTGGTCTGATTCAATTCTTTGCATGTCCCCTACTAAATTTGAGTACCCTTTAGTGTAGTATTCTTTTAAGTTTGGGCAAAGAGTTAGAATATGTCTTACTGTCTCCACCTCGATATTACAGTATCTACACAATCTTTCTGCACGAGGAATTTTTGTTCTTACCCCGATAATTTCATTACACGGGAGAATGTTCAACCGTAATTGTAATATGAATCTTCTCATAGCTTTATTTCCCGTGTTAAGCAGATACTGTCTTGGTGTAGCAGGCTTGAGGCCTTGGAGAGCATAAGAGGAATATCTAGACTTTTTGTATAAATAGGACTGATTGTCGCATAAATCCCAGATAAAAGCCTTATCTTTAAGGCTTTTCTTAATGTACATAATGTTATCTTTTCCCATATGTACATTATATCCTAGGACTTCTAGAAATGTTAATACTATTTTTTGTAAATTTAAAAAATAGGGATTCTTAAATCTGCCTTCACTTTTATTTTTACCTATAAGGTTGAGCATGTTACCTTCATCCCCATCCCCCAAAATTATTCTTAAATAAAGTTTGCAACATTCTATTTTCCATAGGGTCGAGAGGGATATTAGCCCCAATTCGCATCTTATCGCTTGTATTGGTACCGAATTTGGGAGTCCTAAAGCTGGTCTCCAAATCTTCCCTTCAAGTAGATGTAACTTACTCAGATATTTGCTTTCTACAGTTTCCAATGCATACAAAATTCCAGGAATAATACAACTTTTATATATCTCGAGTAGACCTTCGACAGAGTGACCTCCTTTACTGGTGATATATTTTCTTATAACTTTCCATTTCTTTACTATTTTAGAACTCACCGCCTCTTGGAAAAATTGTATGCAGGGATTGCTCAGAATAGGCTTCCCCAAATAAGGGTAGGCCTCCACTACCTCCAGTTTAATCAAGTTTATCTGCCACCTAGAAATAAGCCTTTTCTTTTCGAGCCTGGTGGCTCTAAATACCATAACCTTAGTTTTGTTTATATTGATACTTAGGTTATTCTTTTCGGAGTACAATAATAGTCCATTCAACATTCTTTGCAACCCTACTGGAGTTTTATCCAAGAGGACGGTATCATCCGCATACATCAGGCCACAAATGGGTTTTCCCGCTACTATTGGTGGAAAGTTATTTATAGTCGAAAAACTTTCCCACATATCTGAAACATACAAATTGTATAATATGGGAGATGTCACACATCCCTGCTTTAGACCAGTGTTAGTAGCGATCTCTGGAGATATCATCCCTCCTTTGCCCAAACAGATGGAAACCGTGGTTTCCCTATACATTTCCCTCAGAAAGTGCAAAATTTTGGGACAGATATTTTTCTCACTTAGTTTCTTCCACAACAACCCCCTATTGACACTATCAAAAGCTTTCGAATAATCTACAAAGCACACATACAGTGTTTCCCCCTTATCCTTTGACCCTGCTATAATGTAATTCAGCATTGTTAGGTTATCAATGGTACTGTACCCTTTCCGAAAGCCAGTTTGAAGAGTAGATAGAAGTCCCTTTTCCTCTATCCAAATGTTAACCTCTCCACTAAAAGGGAGCAGAAGATCTTACAACTGCTGTCTGCCATAGCCAGCAATCTATAATTATCAGGCAGTTTTCTATCTCCCTTTTTAAAAATAGGGACCACTATGGCTTTCCTCCAGCTAGCCGGTATGCGGCCTGTCTCCCATATACCAGTAAACAGCTGGAGCAAAATCACTGCCCATTTCTTAGGATTTTGCTTTATGACAGCATTTGCAAGCCCATCCGGGCCTGGGGCATGTGAGGATTTCATTTTAGAGATCACTTTCAGAATATCTAGGATACCAAAGGGGATAATGTCTTGGTCATATGAGTTTATCCCATTGAGATTAGCAGACATGTCACTTGTCTTGAAATAGAGGTCAGTAATATAATGTTTCCATGCATCTTGGCTCACATTAGTATTTTCCCTACTATCCTCATCCATCAGATACTGTCTATATAGGTACCACATTTTTTTTGAATCATGGGTTTTACATATCGTGTATAAACACCTCCAATTGGCATTGCTGGTGTTATACTTGTTATACAGTACTATCCTAAAGTCATGCTTTCTAGATGTGAATCCAATCAGTTTGTACTAATCTCTGAGGGTGCGGCACAGGCTAATAATCACAGTACTATCCTAAAGTCATGCTTTCTAGATGTGAATCAGGTCAGTTTGTACTAATCTCTGAGGGTGCAGCACAGGCTAAAAACCACAGTACTATCCTAGAGGGCACAAGCTAATAATCACAGTACTATTCTATTGTGGTGCTTTCTAGATGTGAATTGGGTCAGTTTGTGCTAATCTCTAAGGGTGTTAAATGTTAAATGCTATACGTTAAAGGTATTTGTACCGCGCATTGTTACCAACGGAGTTGGTCCGCAGGCGCTCTGGCGGATCTGCAAACGAGAAGGTGGGATGGGTTAGTAGGTGAAGCGGGAGTAGGATAGTGAGAGGAGTGGTGTTCTGTTGGCTGCTTCAACTCGGTATCGGATCAATGACAGTCCTTGTGTGCTGTTGGTGCGGTTTATGTGTTGTTGCAGTGTTGTGAAGTGTGTGCAGGTTGTTGTGCGAGAAATGGTTGTGTGAGATTGCAGTGGGTTGCAGTCTAACAATCACAGTACTATCTTAAAGGATCAAGCTAATAATCAATTTGTTTGTTTCTTTGTTTATTTGGTAATGCACACCAAACCCTTAGGTAGCTGGGCGCAGCAGTTACAGGTATGCTTAAAGCTTAGTTACAACATAGTAAGGTTACAGTAATAGCTTTATACATACAGGAAAGTTGAAAGTGCGATAGTCAGTACAGTTAATTGTTACAGTAGATAACTGAGGAGATAGAAGCGTAGTCAGGTAGTCACATGTGTATAACAGTACAGCAAGGCAGGCCGATATTAGTTGTCATTGTTTCGAAGCCAATGAAACATTTTGCGTCTGAATCTGATGTAAGGCTGTTCAATTCTAAAGGCTGAGGGGAGTGCGTTCCAGGATAAAGCTGCTTTGACTGGGAAGCTGGCTCCACCAGATTGGGAGAGTTTAAACCTAGGGATTTCTAAACACTGGGAATTGGATGATCTCGTATGGCGGGTTGAGGTTCTTCTGATCATTCTGTCTGCGAGATAGGGGGGTGCTGCGTTGTTCAGGCATTTAAAGCGTGAGGGAGACAGTTTTGAGAAGGATCCTGTCACTGATTTTTAGCCAGTGCTGGTCTCTTCTGATGTTAGAGATGTGCTCGCTGCTGGGTATATTCAGAGCTGCTCTGAGGGCATTATTTTGTAATGTTTGCATTTTATCTAAGATGTATTTGTTGGCCACTATGTATAGAGCGCTGCAGTAGTCTAATTTGGACATTATTAGTGCATTGGCAAGTGTGATGCAGCTAACTTTGGAAAGGAAGGGTCTACAGGCCCTAATAAGTTTGCACATGTAGGAAGTGGAGGATGCTGTGGCGCTACCTTGTTTTTGTAGTGTTAATGTGGAGTCAAGGTAAAAACCTAGTGTTTTTACCTCCGTTACTACTTTAATTACATTGCCGTCAATGTTGAATGATGCATAGCTGGGGCTGAGTTTTTTTAGGTTAGCGTCCAAGCCCAGAATCAGGGTCTCTGTTTTATCGTCAATCAGGCAGAGGCCATGTGATGACATCCATGCCTGAATGAGGAGGTATATTTTGTGTACCAAAGCCGTGTCTATGTCAAAATTGCCCGAAAGGGGTATGAGGATCTGGGTGTCATCTGCATAATTAGTGTAGGTGACACCCAGCCTGTGCAATTTGTCGAAAAGTGGCTTAGTAAAGATGTTATACATTGTCGGTGAGACACATGATCCCTGTGGAACACCGCAGGTGATTTGGATAGGGTCTGCGGATGCTGATGTGGAGAATACTCTCATTGTACGGTTGGCTAGGAAGCATTGTACCCAGGCTTTGGTATCATTTGAGAAATGGGCAGCTGACGCTAGGTGTTTGCATAACACTGCATGATCCACCAGGTGAAATGCTGCCGATAGGCCGAGGAGGAGTAGCATAGCTGTTTTACCTTTATTCTTCAACTCGTCAATTAATGCCGTTTCGGTACCATGTCGTGGTCTGAATTTGGATTGGCGGACGCCTAGTAAGTGGTTTGTTTCAAGATAGTTCTGAATTTCGAGATAAGCTACTCTGTCAATTATTTTAAAGAGGAAGGGAACTGTGGTAATTGGTCTGTAGTTTGTTGGGATAGAGGGGTCTAACATATGTTTCTTCAGTAACGGTAGAACCCAAGAGTCTTTGAGGTTATTTTGGACAGTGCTAGTCTTGCAGTGCTATCCTCGAGGGCACAAGCTAATAATTGTGGTACTATCCTAGAGGGCACAAGCTAATAATCTCAGTACTATCCAAGAGGGCACAATCTAATAATCACTGTACTATCCGAGACGGCATAAGCTAATAATCACAGTACTATCCTAAAGGAACAAGCTAATAATCATAGTCTTATCCCAGAGGGCACAAACTAATAATCACGGTACTATCCAAGAGGGCACAAGCTAATAATCACTGTAATATCCGAGAGGGCACAAGCTAATAATCACAGTACTATCCTAAAGGAACAAGCTAATAATCACAGTACTATCCAAGAGGGCACAAACTAATAATCACTGTAATATCCGAGAGGGCACAAGCTAATAATCACAGTACTATCCTAAAGGAACAAGTTAATAATTACAGTACTATCCGAGAGGGCACAAGCTAATAATCACAGTACTATCTGAGAGGGTAGAAGCTAACAATCACAGTGCTATCCTAAAGGAAGAAGCTAATAATCCCAGTACTATCCAAGATGGCATTGTTAGGACTTGATGGTCGTGTAGATGATGAAACCTCTGTCCCCAAGTAGCACACGAGCAAAATAGCAATATTACTGCTCGTGCAATCTTTGAGGCCACAGGTGTAGAGTGCCGTCAGCCTGGAACCAGGAACACCGGAAAGACCGCCCTGAACACTGTAAAGCAAGCAACCAGGTTAGACAATGGAAGCAATCCCAATCAGAGCAATACAATATCACTACAGAAGGCTTACCCAATACAGGTGACAGGGTACCCAGGATAAGGTGAATGGACAGGGGTCTGCAGTAGTCGACGGCGGTAGGCGACAGTTGTTACACAGGATGGCACTCTAGTTGGGTGGTAATAACGCCTGATGCAGGAGAAAAAACATGAGTCAAAGGCGGAGCCAGGAGAGGCGAAAATCAGTCCGGTAAACAATCCGAGGTCAGAGCACCAAGAGATAATGTCAAATGCAGAGGATAATCCAATAACAATTCCAATGGAAGGCTGAGGTCAAAAATCCGAGTAAGTCTCCAGAACAAATGCAGAAGTACCAAAGGAAAGCGAAGAGGAATCCAGGAAGCAGCCCGTGGTCGAGATAATCAAGAGCAACAAAATCCGTGAGAACGCCAAACAGTACTAACAAAGTCAGCTGTGAAGTGCTGAATGTGAGTCAGTACGTTCCTTTTGAATACAAAGGTGATCACATGATTCAGTCACCTGACGCATGCTCCGTGTCTCACTGCTCCGACCAGGTCCCTTCCTGGTCATGTGGCAGATTGCGTGATGAGCCCAGTGGTGCCGGTGCCTCGGGCAACCAGTGGCAAGCCACCACGGCATTCGCCAATGTAAGAAAGGGGACCGCACAGGCGCATTGGACGCAGGTCCTTTCAGAGAGTGCCAAGTGCCGTTGCCCACTCGCCGTTGGCAGACCAGCATAGGTAAGTGGGACCTAGTCTGTCTGGGAACCTGAAGTGTTTGTTGTTTCGCTAACAGGGCCGCTAACGAGGGCATGACAGAGCCCCGCCTCAAAGGCCCACGACCCCGTGGGCTGGAAGGGTGATCCCTATGGAAACGGGCCACTAACAACGGGGCATGAACATCGGAAGAGGGAACCCAAGATCGTTCTTCTGGACCATAACCCAGCCAGTCTACTAGGTACTGCAGACGACCCCTAAAGAGACGTGAACCCAGGATGGCGCTGACCTCAAATTCATCTTGGGACTCTACAGAAACAGGAGCAGGAGGAGAGACAATGCGAGTTGGATCAGGGCATGGTTTAAGTAACGAGGTATGGAACACCGGGTGCAATCTCCAGCTAGAGGGGACAGCGAGGCAATAAGCCACTGGGTTCAGGACCTTGGATAACCGATATGGGCCGACAAAACGTGGGAGCAATTTACGGCAACCCGGTATGTGCAAATGGGATGTGGGCAACCAAACCCGCTCACCCACACGATAGGCAGGGGCATCCGTCCTCTTCCTGTTAGCAGCCGTCCTCATGGAAGCCTGGGCTTCTTGGAGATGGATGAGTGTCTGGGCATGGACTGAGGTCAGGTCACGGGCACAAGTGTTAGCAGCAGGAGTACTGGTGGGGGCAAAATCAGGGAACGGTAGAGTGCGTGGATGTTGGCCAAAAAGGGAGAAGAACGGGGAAAAGCCTGTAGAGGAATGTAGAGCATTGTTTTATGCAAACTCCACAAGGTGAAGCGAGTTAAGCCAGGTATATTGGTACTGAAGGGATAGACAACGTAAGTACTGCTCTAATGCCTGGTTGACCATCTCACTCTGACCGTCACTCTCAGGATGGTAGGCAGAGGAAAAGCGTGCATCGATGCCAAGGAGCTTGGTAAGAGCCAACCAAAAACGAGATGTGAATTGTGAGCCACGATCTGACACGATAACTTGTGGCAAGCCAAATAGACAAAAGACAGACCTAAAGAACATCCAGGCCAGGGAGGGAGCAGTAGGAATACCTTTACAGGGCACAAAACGGGCCATCCTAGTGATGGAATCTACTACAACCCAAATTATATCGTAGCCTTGTGTACGAGGTAAGTCAGTGATCAGGTCCATCGAGACCGTGTTTCAAGGCCTTGGAGGTATGGGCACAGGTTGTAATATTCCTAGTGTGCGGCCCCTTCGAGTCTTACACTGGGCGCATACTGAGAAGGTATTCATGTACGCTTCCACATCACGTTGCATCGATGGCCACCAGCACCAGCGTTTCAGCAGATCTAAGGTGCGTCGCTGCCCTGGGTGACCATTGATGAATGCGTTGTGGGACCAATCCAAGGCTTGATTACGGTTGTCGTTAGTGGGCAAAAACCGTTTCCCTTGTATGAAAGGCAACCCCTCCTGAAAAACCGGATCACAGTCAGTCAGAGCCTGAGGGTGGTGTAATACCCATTGGCGAATGGCGGATAACATGGATTGCGAGGGAGTGCAAGCACATACTACGTGTCCTTTGCCTAACAGTGTGTCTGGAAAGGATGGAGGAGATACCCCCCTGGTGAACGGGACAAGGCGTCCGCCTTACCATGAACCACCCCTGGCCTGTGTTTAACCACGAAATCATAAGCTGCTAAGTAGAGATGCCAACGGACCTGTCTGCTGTTAACACATTTTAGTGATGCCAGATCCTGCAGGTTCTTGTGATCGGTGTAAACGACTGTCTGGTGTTTGGCCCCCAGGAGGTGGTGTCTCCAAACTTGAAAAGCATCTTTTATGGCAAGGAGCTCCTTTTCAGTGACTGTGTAGTGTGTTTCGGTCGGCGTGAACTTCCTTGAATGGTAAGCCACCGGATGTAGCTGACCGGTGGTCGGGCAAGGCTGGGACAAATGCACCTAACGCAAACAAGGATGCGTCCGCCTCCACGATGAAAGGGAGCTCCGAATCTGGATGTTGTAGGACCGGAGCTGTGGTAAAAGAGGTTTTTAGGGTATCGAATGCCACCTGATGGTCACTAGACCATTCGAAGTGTACAAGAGGACTTGTCAAGGCTGTTAGTAGAGCAACAATAGAGGAAACGTTGGAAATGAAACGCCAGTATTTATTCGCAAACCCTAAAAAGGACTGCAGTTGCTTGAGCGTAACAGGGACCGGCCAGTCCGTGATAGCACGGATTTTCGACTGGTTCATCGCCAACCCCCAGGGTGACATGTAAAACCCCAGGAAAATCGACCTCTTTTGTGTGAAACATACACTTCTCGGGTTTCGCAAATAGAGCGTTCTTTCTGAGTCGTGATAACACTTCCCTGACGTGAACAATGTGTTCCTCAAGTGTAGGGGAGAACACTAGTATAGCATCTAAATATACCACAACATAAATGTCCAGGATGTCACTAAACACATTGTTTATAAAACGCTAGAAGGTAGCAGGGACGTTACATAAGCCGAAGGGCATCACGGTATATTCAAACAATCCCTGCCGAGTGCAGAATGCTGTTTTCCACTCGTCCCCAGGGCGCATGCGAATCAGGTTGTATGCCCCCCGGAGATCTAGCTTGGTGTAGATGGAAGCATGGGTTCGTTTATCTAAGAGGGTCGAGATGAGCGGGATGGCGTAGCGGTTGTTTATGGTGACTGAATTTAACCGCCTGTAGTCCACACAGGGACGAAGGGCTCCCTCCTTCTTAGAAACAAAAAAGATGGGGCTGGATGCGGGTGAGGAGGAGGGCCTGATATGGCCCAGGTGTAGGGCATGTTGGATGTACTCCCTCAGAGCTACTTCTTCTGATGGTGACAGAGAATAGATATAGCCTTTGGGGATCGATGCCTCAGGAACCAGATCAATGGGGCAGTCGTACAGCCTATGAGGTGGCAAACGCTCAGCTGATGCTTTATCGAAGACAACATGGAAATCATGGTAAACCGAGGGTACACCAGATAAAGCGGCTCCCACCGTATGTGACACCTCGGGTGACCTGTCCTCCCCTAACGTTAAAGAATCCAATGCCCCAAGAGATCTCGCAGGGTTGGTAATGCCCTCCTCATCCACCAAACAATAGTGCTGACATACCTCTGACTCAAAGAAAAACTGTCCTGTACCCCAGTTTATAAGTGGGTTATGTTTCCTCAACCATGGAATGCCCAATATAATTCCGAACTATGGGGTTGATATAAGGTCGAAGGACATTGTTTCCTTGTTGGTCCCCTGGATGATCACCCCCATAGGATCGGTCTGTTGTTTGATCGGACCGGAAACGAGGGAGGAGCCATCGACGACATGTACTGGTTCGGGGTGTAGTTTGGTTATCAATGGAAGATTCATTATCTTGGCCATCGTAATGTCTATGAAATAACCAGTAGCCCCTGAATCTATGACAATGTGTACTGCATGTGAACAATCCCTGGTAGGATGTAATATGGCCTGGACTATGACTGGTCTTATAGGACCGAAGGTCGGAATGTTCTCGGAGGAGTTCTGTAATAAGCTCGCCTTGTCCCCCATTCTCAAGGGCGTGCTTTCTGAAAACCTGATTTCCTGTTCTTTGGGCGATGAGGACACTCTTTGACATAATGCCCATTGAGACCGCAATAGAAGCAGGCATTATCTGTTCTTCTGCGTTCTCTCTCGGTCTGGGTGACGGGGCTTTGTATCCCTCCTATTTGCATGGGTTCACTGGTGTTTTCTGGGGAAGAAAGGGATTGACTGACAGAAAGGCCGGCTTCTGCCCGACGCTTGGTTCTCCGGGCGTCTAGCTGAAGTGCTAAATCTACCAGGTCGGAATAAGAGGCCGGGAGAGATGGGACCAAGATGTTTCTGTGGATAACTGGTTAAACCGTGTGATGTATTCTATCAGGGTTTGCCTACCTTGAGCTAGATCCAGTAATTCCAGATCCCGGGACTGAGCTTTATACTTGGTATCGAATACTTTGGCCATCTCACTCACCAGGAGGTCAAAATCATAAAGAACCGGATGATCATTTTCCAGGAATGGATTTGCCCAGGTGGCTGCTATGCCTGTCAGGTGGGAAAGCAGAAAGGCTGCTTTGGTGATTGAGTCGTGGAATACCTGGGGTCGACAGAGAAAGTGGAGCTTGCATTGGTTGATAAATGTATGATACTTCCTGGGATCGCCCTGATATTTCTCAGGGGCTGCTAAAGGGAATTGGGTAGGTAACAACACAAGACCCGGTGGTATAGAGGGCATGGAAGGGCCCTGGTTTGGGGGTGTGGGATCTCAAAACTCGGAGTCTGCCGGTGGTGAATGGCGGGCACTTTGTAAGGAATCCAGGCGATGGTGAATGGTAGTTGTGGCAGCAGCCATGTCTGTTCTAAGGGTTGTAACGGCTTGCATTAGAGCGGCCACGGGGTCCCCGGCAGAGGGTTCCATCGCACGGATGACCAAAGAAGGCTTCACAGTCTGTTAGGACTTGAAGGTCGTGTAGATGATGAAACCTCCGTCCCCAAGTACCACACGAGCAAAATAGCAATATTACTGCTCGTGCAATCTTTGAGGCCACAGGTGTAGAGTGCCGTCAGCCTGGAACCAGGAACACCGAAAAGACCGCCCTGAACACTGTAAAGCAAGCAACCAGGTTAGACAATGGAAGCAATCCCAATCAGAGCAATACAATATCACTACAGAAGGCTTACCCAATACAGGTGACAGGGTACCCAGGATAAGGTGAATGGACAGGGGTCTGCAGTAGTCGACGGCGGTAGGCGACAGTTGTTACACAGGATGGCACTCTAGTTGGGTGGTAATAACGCCTGATGCAGGAGAAAAAACATGAGTCAAAGGCGGAGCCAGGAGAGGCTAAAATCAGTCCGGTAAACAATCTGAGGTCAGAGCACCAAGAGATAATGTCAAATGCAGAGGATAATCCAATAACAATTCCAATGGAAGGCCGAGGTCAAAAATCCGAGTAAGTCACCAGAACAAATGCAGAAGTACCAAAGGAAAGCGAAGAGGAATCCAGGAAGCAGTCCGTGGTCGAGATAATCAAGAGCAACAAAATCTGTGAGAACGCCAAACAGTACTAACAAAGTCAGCTGTGAAGTGCTGAATTTGAGTCAGTACGTTCCTTTTGAATATGAAGGTGAGCACATGATTCAGTCACGTGAGGCATGCTCCACGTCTCACTGCTCCGACCAGGTCCCTTCCTGGTCACGTGGCGGATTGTGTGAAGAGTCCAGTGGTGCCGGTGCCTCGGGCGCCCGGTGGCAAGCTGCCACGGCATTCGCCAATGTAGGAAAGGGGACCGCACTGGGCGCATTGGACGCAGGTCCTTCCGAGAGTGCCAAGTGCCGTCGCCCACTCGCCGTCGGTAGACCTGCATAGGTAAGTGGGACCTAGTCTGTCTGGGAAACTGAAGTGTTTGTTGTTTCGCTAACGGGGGCGTGACAGGCACAAGCTAATAATCACAGTACTATCCTAAAGGAACAAGCTAATAATCATAGTCTTATCCTAGAGGGCACAAACTAATAATCACGGTACTATCCAAGAGGGCACAAGCTAATAATCACTGTAATATCCGAGAGGGCACACGCTAATAATCACAATGCTATCCTAAAGGAACAAGCTAATAATCACAGTACTATCTGAGAGGGCAGACTCTAATAATCACAGTACTATCCTAAAGGAACAAGCTAATAATTACAGTACTATCCGAGAGGGCACAAGCTAATAATCACAGTACTATCTGAGAGGGCACAAGCTAATAATCACAGTACTATCCTAAAGGGAACAAGCGAATAATCGCAGTACTATCCTAGAGGGCACAAGCTAATAACCACAGTACTATCCTAAAGGTACAAGCTAATAATCACAGTCTTATCCTAGAGGGCACAAGTTAATAATCACAGTGTCATCCTATAGGGCACAAGCTATTATTCACAGTACTATCCTAAAGGAACACGCTATTAATCACTGTAGTATCCTAAAGGCACACGCTAATAATCACAGTACTATCCTAGAGGGCACAAGATAATAATCACAGTAGTATCCTAAAGGAACAAGCTAATAATCACAGTACTATCTGAGAGGGCATAAGCTAATACTCACAGTACTATCCTAAAGGGACACTCTAATAATCACAAGACTATTTGAGAGGGCACAAGCTAATAATCACAGTACTATCCGAGAGGGCACAAGCTAAAAATCACAGTATTATCCTAAAGGAACAAGCTAATAATCACAGTACTATCCGAGAGGGCACAAGGTAATAATCACAGTACTATCCTAAAGGAACAAGCTAATAATCACAGTACTATCCGAGAGGGCATAAGTTAATAATCACAGTGCTATCCTAAAGGAACAAGCTAATAATCACAGTACTATCCTAAAGGAACAAGCTAATAATCACAGTACTATCCGAAAGGGACAAGCTAATAATCACAGTCTTATCCTAGAGGGCACAAGCTAATAATCACAGTACTATCCTAAAGGCACACACTAATAATCACAATACTATCCTAGAGGGCACAAGGTAATAATCACAGTACTATCCTAAAGGAACAAGCTAATAATCACAGTACTATCTGAGAGGGCATAAACTAATTATCCCAGTACTATCCGAGAGGGCACAAGCTAATAATCACGGTGCTATCCTAAAGGAACAAGCTAATAATCCCAGTATTATCCGAGAGGGCACAAGCTGATAATCACAGTACTATCCTAGAGGGCACAAGCTAATAATCACATTACTATCCGAGAGGGCACAAGCTAATAATCACAGTTTCATCCTATAGGGCACAAGCTAAAAATCACACAAAGAAAATAGAAAGAAGTAACTATTGATTCGCATAGCGCTATTTCATTACCAGAGCAGGCTTCACGTTGCTGCCCTTTTCAGCAGGTGGTCTCTGGGCTCGGCGTTTGACATGACACATTTCACTTGTATGTTAAGTGTTTTATAGACGGGCATCCAGTGCTGGTCATTGGGCCGGCTCTCGGCGGATCCAAGATCCGGCACCAGATATGGAGCCGGATCTCGGGATCCGGCCAGAGTCAGCCGCCCAAGCCCATGAACCGCGCTGGAATAGTTAAAAAAAAAAGAAAAAAGAAAAGCACACGCGACGGCAGGCCGGCGACCGCCCTGGCGCCAAGCCCCCTCAGCTGCCATTTGCCCCCTGCCAGCCAGCTCTGGGGAGTCTTTCAAAGGCTCCCCCAAGCTGGGAGAAGGCGCTGCAGGCGCCCTTTTCTTATTAAATGCACCCGCCTCACATGAGCCTCCCCTCTGCTCACTCAATGGGATTCCCTAGAGCGCCCAGTTAATGCATTTTGAAGACTTAAATATCGTTGTCTGAATATGACATCTCTAGCTCTTAACTGTTTGAATTCTAGTTGCTGTTCTCTGAATCTCTCAAGAAAGACAGGAAGGAGAAAGAAAGAAAGAAAGAAAGAAAGAAAGAAAGAAAGAAAAAAAGAAAAAAAGAAAGAAAGAAAGAAAGAAAGAAAGAAAGAAAGAAAGAAAGAAAGAAAGAAAGAAAGAAAGAAAGAAAGAAAGAAAGAAAGAAAGAAAGAAAGAAAGAGAATCGCCTGTGGTCTAATCCTCTTTCCATTACTTGTGTTACAGCTTTGCTGAGCTCTGCCAGTGATTCCGGCGCCAGGGGGGGGGGGTGGCGCTGCCATAGTCCATCACACAGCAGGCCCCCTCTTCCCTCATTCGCCCTTGGCTAGCAGCAGATGGGGAATCCCACGCAGACTGGGGGAGGGGGAGGAACCCCAAGGTGAGAAAAGGGTAGGGTGGTGACGGAAGGTCGGCCCATCCCAATAAAAGGTGCTTTATAAGGCAATACCCCCCCCCCCCCCTCTATGTTCCTCCCATCACTGCGAAGACCCAGTGAAACCAGCCCTACTGTGACAAGACCACACAGACCAAGAAGAATACAAACCCACGACTACACACTCAACCCGAGAAGATGGAGTAATGAGGCTCAAGCCTCGGTATCCAAAAAATCACCGCTGATGGATAAAAATCTATCAGCAAGAAGAAGAACAAGCGCCCTCTATGTTCCAGGACTGGCTGTGAGGAGCGAGGACACTGGATTCGGGTACCGGACGCAGCGCACGGCGTGAGGCCTAGAAGCAGCAAGGTGAGGTGAGGTGAGGTGAGGTGGCTCTGCGGGGAAGAAGGCATTTGGGGGGGGGGGTTGCATGAGTGCAGGCAGAGAGTTTTGGCAATTTGGGGGCATGCGGGCCAGAGCTCGCTTGTTTGGATAAGGGGGCCGAGGGAGGGAACACGTGGGTCTGTGGGAATATGGGGCTAGGCGCCATGTGTGAGGTCGTTTGAATGCCAGCAATCACTTGTGGGGTGGAGGGGTGAGGGGAGTGTCTGCAGGAGTTGGGGTAGTCGGGCACGGATCAGACTTTGCGCCGTGTGGGCAGGTGATGGGTGGGTGCCGCTCAGGGGGGCTTGCGGCCGGTAGGCGAGGGATGGTCGTCCCTTAGACTGAGTAAGGGGCAGTGCCACAGCCGTGTGTGGCCATGCATTCGGGTGACCATGCCAGAGTGCCAGGGTCTGTGCCATGCGCGTGGGCTACCGTGTGTTGCATGTCACAGTTGAGGGTCTGCAGGGCTCGCGTGTTGGGTTCTGCTATGTCCAGGGGTTGTACTGTACATTAATGACCCCGGCCCCGCAGCTCCGAGTTCAAACGCTCCGCCGCTTGCAGAGAGGCCCCTCACTTGAATCATTTCCTCTGTGTGTGTGTGTGGGGGGGGGATGCTGGTGGCCGCTGCAGGAGGCCCGGCTCCTTCTAAAGGCAATCTAGAATACATGTAGCCCCCAGAGGCAAGGAATCGCCAAGCTCTGGGTGTGCATGCTAGCTCCGGCCATAGCGCTCTCACACATGGCCTTTCTACCACACAAATAAATGCATAGGCCATGCAACCACGCACAAACACACCGAGATGTCTCCCATCCTCCACCCAACGGAAGCAACAGAGCCGTGCATCTGTTAAACGTACCGAGAAGAATCATTTGGTGACTTCATACCGTGTGAATATCGCCTAGATGCCGCACGTTTCTAAGCGCTGTACATGTTTTACTTGCCATCATTGCACACCTGTGGTACTGAACGAATCATTCTAGGGCATGGGGCGAAGGGCTGAGCCCCCCTGGCCGTGTCCTGCTTACATGGCAAAATCATTGCAATTGAATGATCTACCCAGTAAATAGTTGGACGCCCCAACCATGCCCCCCGGCCCTCCTCAATTATCAACTGCAACTATTGGAGAAGTTGCCCAGCTTTGCGATAAAGCCGCGCTCCCACCTACTATTTAGTGATTGGTTCTGTGGCCTTGTTCGTAAGCATATCCTATATTTGCAATGTAAAGGCCGTATCCTAGCTCAGTCTGTTGAGTGCATGCTGCAGACGGCGGCGGCGCTTCATCTTTGTGTGGTTAAAGATGAACACTAGGGTGTGTCTTGTTCATATGGTGCAGTGAGGACCCAGGCTGAGTCCGGGTTCAGTTCGCATGGCGTGTGTTCCACTAGAGGCCGGGGTACCGCTGTGGAGGGGGTTTGGGGGGGTCGCATCACTCGCAGAGATGCTCATTTCAGATTGAGGGCAACATGGGATGGGTTTATGGGTTGGCATAGCGATGGTCCGCTGAAAGGGATTGGGGGTGGGGGGGTCTTGATCAGTATTTGCGGCCGCTACTGTGGCAGCAGTGCTTAAGGGGCAAGGCTGGCCGGGGTTCCTGTGCTTGGCCTCTGGCCCCAGTTGGGGAGAGGGTTTCCTCGTGCGTGGCTTATTGATGGGTTCAAACGCGGTGCGGGGAGCTCCCATGTTTGGTGGCGCGGGTGGGTGCGTTGGGTGTTGTGTAAGGGGATGTTTGCGGCAATGGGCAGAGTACTGCAGGCGCGTGCCCGCTGAGACAACGTGGCCTTTGGGTGTTGTGCGGGTGGCCTCCACCGTGGGAGGCTTACAGGTGTTGCCCTGGGGAGACTGCCCCTCCCCCCATCTTCCCAGGACAGATGTTGCTGCAGACCAGTGGCCCCTCGTTGTGCGCGTTCCAGCACCATGCTTGCCCTTCCCCCTTGGGACCACAGATACCAGAATGCAATGGGGATTTATAGCGAATATCGGGAAGGGAACCTTATGCTCGGGGCAATGTTCATAGAAGTGCTTGCACCAGGTTGCTGCTGTCGCTGGATGGGGGAGGGGAGGTTGTGGGTGGTGTGGGTGGCCCGTGTGGGGCAGAGCAGGGTCTGGTCGCGGGCGGAAGGGGCAGGGTCACCGGGTAGGTGCCACTCTTGTGCGAGCTGAATGGTGCTTTGGGATCCACGGGGGAAGCGCTGGTTGCATTTTGACTGGGATTGCCTGGAAGGGCCGGTGCATTCTGGGTGTTGAAGTCTTGCTTCGCGTTTTCGGTCGTCATGTATTGCAGGCGCTCCTGTTCTCCCCCACTCCTTATACAATGGTTACGTTAGGGTGTGTCCAGCGACTCCTTTACTTAGCCCCCTCCCTCCCCGAAACGTCACTGTCCCGCATCAAGGGGGGGCGGGGGAGGAGACGTTAAAAGTCCTGCCACTTCCTCCCCCAAATTGCAGTGTGTGCATGTCCATACAGTTTCATTCACGCCCCCAAACCGCCCCCCCGCCCCTCTAAGATGAGTCATGGCGGATTAGCAGCGCTCTAGTCCAGTATTAGTGCCCTGGCCTCGCCGTATCTCGCACTTAATAGGTGTTTGTTGAAGAATGAACGCATCTGCTTCTTGGAGCTACATGGGGGTCGGGAAATGACATGAAGTAGTTGCGTTTAGTTTCAGGCAAATCGGGACACATTGCACCATTAATTCAATGACTTACCTTTGTTGTAATTCTTTGTCCACCTTCCCCTGCCCCCTGGGGTGCTGCCCCGTGGGCGCTTTGAAACAGTTGTGCTTATTGTATAACCGCTAACAAGTGACCGACAAATAGAATATCAATTTTGAATCCAGACGGGAAGCTCTTGCCTTCTAGTTCTGTTACTTCTCAGGTCTAATGTATGTTTTTATCGAAATCCTTGAGTTCCAGAGCCCCCCCCCCCTCCTCGTCTGATTATCTCTCTAAAGTGATTCTCCACATCCAAATCTCTCCACCTGCCGTGTCTTGAAGTAACTGTTACTATTCAACAGAATTAAGAAAGCTGTGAGCAGTCTCACATTAGGCCAGTCTCACATTAGGTCAGTCTCACATTAGGCCAGTCTCGGGGTCTTGACTGCCTCCCTGCTGAGTTATTCCTTTTTCTGATCTGATATCCCCTTACTTGCTGGAGTCATACTCTCATTGTGGACACTTTGTTAAAGATGAGATGTAGGACCCTGCTCTCAAGCTTTGCTTATTCCTTTTCCGAATCAATTCAGAGTCCGACCTTTTCTCTAATCGTGGAGACACTTGTGTCTTCCCCTGTTCATGAATAGTCAGGGTTTCCATCATCAGCCTCCTGGACTTTCTGCTGCAAGCTCTGCCATGGCATGGTACAGGCTCCCTGTTTTATTGCTTTAGTTATAATCTTTTACTCGTCTCCCTCTGCCCATATGTCTGGGACACGTTGCTATGGTGATGTCAGGGACACCACGTCACTATGGTGAATGTGGTGTTGTGCACCAGGAACGTGGACATCATGTCTGCCACTGTTCTCCCGCACACTAGACGCAATTGTATCTGCAGTGCCTGGCTGCAGGCTGATGCAGGGCACCAGGATCTTTTACTCTGCTTTACCCGCTATGGAATTTGCTGGCTCTCTCTCTCTCTCTCTGCTCTGCCGCAGGTGCTGCCCGGGTCATCCTGCCGTGTATATCTGCTGTTTCCTTCTCCTTCTTCAGTTTTCTTCCCTTACTTTCCACTTTCTCCCTTTCTGGAATGTGCCCTGCCTTCGCCCTCACTTCCACGTGCAAGATCCCCCGCACACATTTATTTATTTCCTGTGGGCATCGCGGCACTGTTACAGGAATATGTCTCTTAGGTGCATATTTATAACGTGCTTAATACCCGGGTATCAAACCTGTGGTGCTTCGTGTCTTCTTGTTTCAAAGGCGAGCAGGTTGCCACTGAGCTATCCTCCCGGTACATTTGCCCATTACACATGCAATATGTGTGAGGTCACTGCAGAGACTCTTTGTGTGAAACTCATCTCCCCCACAGCCACTAGGCGGGCATGTGTGCGTACGCGTGCGTGTGTGTGTACTGTTAGCGAGCTTGTCAGTGATAATGCTGCAACTCACTCTCAAGGTTAGTAGTTCAATTCCCAGTTTTCTCCTCCAAATCCCATAGGATCGCATGAAATCAAAGTGACACCTGCAGGTGTGCTCTGGGTACTCATGCCTTGGCATTGCCACGAGAATGGATTGAGTGCACACATAGGCAAACAACGATTGCAAGCTGTGTCTACCCTTGCATACCACACTCCACCTGTGTGTGTGTGTGTGTATATACCAAATGTTTCGGCCTATTGGCGTTCCACCTAGGACCCAAAACTCAAAATGTGCTATTTCTATTGCAAGGGTGAAGTACGAGTCTGACACAATGGTGGCATGTTTGGTGGCAAAGGCTTTATTATAAAATTAAATAATAGGAAAAACCTATCTTGCCCTATTTCTATGAGTGGTTGCCCTACCTCCACAAAAACCCTAAAGACTCTGTTAGGAAGTCCTTAAAAGTATAATGCCCACTGTCCTGCGTCTAAACCTATTTCCATCCCTTACACTAAACTGACAAAAAAGTGGGCCTCTTCTTGATGCAGAAGGAGGCTTCTCTCGCTCTCTGGTCACAGCCCTATAAAGTTCAGTGACCCAGTTTCCAATTATGAAAGGGGGGGGTCTCCTCCCCCTTGTTTCTTCCTCAAACTGTAGAGCCATGGCTGGTACACTATCCTGTCGGACTTTGACTGTAGAATTCAGAACTCCAGCAAATATCTCTTCCTTTTGAAATGGGTTCTCAACCCTTGTTTTCAGCTTCTTCTACTCTTTCACATGGGTCCCAGATCCCTCTGGGCTGTCACTGGTTCTCCCTCAACTTGTTCTCTCTCTCTCGGGTTCTCCTCGACTCTTTCACATTGGTTCTGATCCCTCGGCACTGTCTCGTGTTCTCTCAGATCCCACGTGGCTGTCTCAGGATCTCCTCAACTTGTTCTGTCATTCCTTTCTCTCCTGTGTGGGTCCCAGACCTCTTTTTATCCCCTCGGGGTCTCCCTGACGTGCTTTTGGCCACATACGCTTGAAAGTGTCTCTTCCTCTTGTACGAGTCCTTGACCCTTGTGCCCTGCCTTTGCGGGCCTTGTCCACTTTCATATGGGTCCCAGACCCTGGTCTGTTGCTCTGTCAAACAGAACAGACTTGGTGTACTCTCCAGCCAGGTACTGTTCCACGTAGGATATGTTATACAGTTAGATCCAGCTTTTCTTTTCCCTTATATTGCTTTTGTGTCTTTAAACCAGCTTTGCTTCTGAGATTCACTTGGGTCCCAGATCCCTGTTTGCTGGTCTTCCAGGACACTTGGTTTACTCTCCTGAAAAGTGTTTACTGATGCTGTATGTCTCTTTGTATCTCTTGGGTTTCTTGACCCCCTGCATTATCAACTTCCACTCGTATTGGGTTCTCGACCCTCCTTAGGTTCCCCAGGTTCGGTTCCCTGCCCCCCTCATGGACCACGGCAGCACCTGTACCTTGTTTTCGGTTTCCTGCTGTGTGGCATGTTCCTCAAGCTCCTCCGAATCTCTGTGTATCCTTCCAATCCCCCGTCTCTCCTCGCACTGTCTGCTGCATTCCTGCTTCTCCTTTATTTAGTCGGGCTGCACGGATTCGCTCCACGAGGCATCTCAAGCCTTCCACTCACTTGGGTTCTCTTCTGCTTCTTGTGGTCAGCTGGGTTTTTGGCAGCTCCTTCAGACGGCAGCTTCATTCCACTGTCTTCCCGGTCTACAGCTTCTTCCTGTGTTTCTCCATCTACTGCATTCAAACTTCACTCTCAGTTCCTACGGGGCAAGCTCATTGTTTCTAGGCATTAGACAAAAGTGTAGGTAGATGGGGACAGTGGAAGTATGCATGAATTGTGTGTTTTGATTGAGGGGCATACACATAAGGTGGTGTGGGGGAGGCTTGATATTGATGTGCTGTTGGGGGTGTGAAGGGATGTTGAAAGAGCTGCCCATATATGTTGTGAATACACCCTACTGTGTATTCTTCTGTCTTATTTCCCATCCCCACCGCCTGTATTATTGTTCCATGAGGATCATACAGGGGTGGAAGAGCAATGCTACTGAAGGGGTGCCTGACACAAAATAACATTGCAGGTGAACAACCATCAACCAGCCTCAGATCTTCACCAGCACTAAGAGTTTGAAGATGGGGACCTCCTAACTGCCAGCCCTTGTCGCATCACCTGGACGCGGCATAAATCGTGGAGCTTGAAATCCTTGCAGCTTATTATGAAAACAGCACTTGTGGTAGGATTTTTATTTTAGATCACAAATAGCGTTGCTATGAAAGAGCGCTTTTAATTCTTAAATGCTCATCTAAATTCACCAACAACCGTGTGGCATTGAGCTGCGTATTATACTGCCTATCATCATTCTGAGGCAGTCTGCATTGTGGCTATGTGTGCAACTTTCACATGGGTCCTTGTTTTTCTGGCACCACGCAGCATTTTGAAGATGGCCGCCTTCTTCTCATTTTGAAAAGGCCCCCGGACGTCATTCTCACTCACCTCTCTCTTCTTGACAGGCTCGTTCTTCCTTAATTTGGCCTATCCGGGACCGGCAGGCTTTAGCTGGCCCCCTTTTCAAAGGCCCACAGCTAGGGCCCTGTCTTCTCCTGTCTGGTCCTGGCTGAGCTTTGTGGACTCCCTCTTTCCCAACCCTTCATGATGCACCTGGAGTTGGGGTTCCCTATACTGGCAGTCCTGGGCTATGTGACCCTCCCCCCCACCCGTTCAGCAATGACATAAGTGAGGACCTGTTTCTATGCTGCCTGCACCATCTTCTGAACATTGAGTCTCTCCCAAAAACCTTATTAACTATCCTCTGAAAACATTTTCCTCTTACTGTTGTATCTTGGACTTCACCCTACTGCCACACCCCATCACTAACCTGCTTATATACCTGTTGACCCACAAAAAAATCATATTTTAGCTGTGTGCACATATTGATGTCCTGCTGCTGTTTTAAAATGTGTAATTTAGCAGTGTGCATAACCTGCTTCATGAGTATGTCCAGTCTGCTTGTTCCTCCACCCCCCCCAGTTCCCATTGATACTCTGTTCTGTTACTCCCTTCCGCCCTCCTCAGTCTTGTGCCCTGTCTCTCCCCACCTCTACCTACAGCTCTCCCCGCACCTCTGTGACCTCAGCCTGGTTAAGTGTACCTTACTCTTTGCAGTTCACTATGGTGCTCTCTATCTCGCCTATCTTCTCTAACTGCTTCTCTATCTCTTATCCTCCTCCCCTGACCAGGTCCGCCAGGAATAAACTCAAGAAGGACATACTGGGCTCTAACCTATTCCTTCGATTGCAGGCACCCATGTCTCTGCCTCTGCCAGAGAGACTCTCACCGACATACACTTTGTTGTTCCCTCACCCGACCTATGGACTCTCCATATGATCGCTCTTGTCTTCCTCACCCATCAATGGTTGGACCCGCTGGGTAGTCCTTCTTGCCCTCTCCACCTCCAAGGTCATCATTAATGTCTACCGCAATGGTACCGTCATTGTACGGTGTCCTCAGCCCAACCTTCTACTCTTTGATAGGCTCCTCCCCTGCCTTTTCACCCTCCCTCTGCCTTCTGCACCAGTTCCTCCCGCAGCCCTGACGCCCTTGCCAGCTGTGCCCACCATGGCCCCCTTGCCGCATTCTAACCACCTTTCAACCTACGCCACGGTATCCTTGCTGCCACCCCACACATTGACAACCCCATCAGCCTCCTCCTCCTTGGTGAACCTGCCACCCACTAACACAGTATCTGGGGCTCCCTTGCCCCCTGCGGCCCCTACTGCACTAGCTCCCTTCTCAATCACTATGGTCCTGGCTCCCTTGCCGGCATTGACTACTCTGCCCCCTTCTACCTCTGTCCCTCAGACACTCTTGTCACTTATGCGGGTGGGGGGACCACTGTAACCTGCTCCCATCCGTAAGCCTTTCACCGATGGCAATCTGCTCCACATTGCCACACTTAACACTTGCTCAGCTGTCAAACACTCCTCTGACATCTGCAACCTCCTTGACCTCCTGGATCCTGATGTTCTTGCCCTCACTGAAACTGGATCAAAGAGTTTTGACACACTTCTCCCAGAAGGTTACAAGATACTCTCTCTGCCTAGACTAAACACACCAGGTGGGGGAGTAGCACTGATCTTTTGGGAATGGATCCCTGTGTCTGTCATTCCCATGCAGACCTACACATCCTTTGAGTGCCTGGTCTGCAGGCTCCCCTCTCTCCTAACTCCTCACTCCTGCTGGCTACCTTCTATAACCCACCTGGTCAGCCCTCCCTCTTCCTCTCAGAATGGTCTGACCCGACCTCCTCCCTCCTTTCTTCCTCTTCTCAACTCCTCCTACTGGGTGATCTGAACATCCATCCCAACTCACCTGATTCTTCAGGACCTTTCTGCAACCCTTGCGACTCTCTCTCTCTCTCTTTCCATCTTACCCTCACTGCCAAAGCACAGCACTGGCCACACCTTGGATGCTCTCATCTCAACTGAAATTCCTCTATCTATCCCTCTCACTACTTCACTCTCCTGTACTGATCACTCTCTCCTCTCTTCTCACTTGAAGCTCTCCTCACCTCTCGCATCGGTAAGCCCAGCACTGTCTCCTGCCTTCAAGGTCATCTGACCCATGAAAAGAGTGTCAGTAGCTGCCTTTGCCTCCACCTACTCTGCACATTCCACTCCTGTGGCTGACTCCCACCCTGACACACCCCTCTATCACTTTAACCTCTCAGTTTCCAACACTCTTAATATTCTTGTCCCTGTCATGAGGGTATGACTGAACCCTACCAAAAGTGCAACGTTTGGTATGACTCCGAACTGGCTGCCCTTAAACGCAAGTGCAGGGCAGCCGAATATAAAGGGGATTCCCAGGGGCATCCTCTGACACACTGGCCTGCCGCCCCATCCAAAGGCAGACGCTGAATCCTCTCCAAGAAAAGATTCTTTATTCAAGCCTGCATCTCTGTGACATCCAATAAAATGGATGAAATCAAAGTCTGTAAGGAATCGGCCAACCCTGCCGCAGTCTCCTCCACCATTTCACCCACCTAGGCCCTTTGCTCGGCCCTGGCTGCACACTTCAACTCAAAAACACAGGATATCCTACCCTCTCTCTCTTCCTCACCACCTCATGCAGCAACATCTCTTGTACCACCCATGGCGATCTCAACCCCCCCTTCTCTCTTCTCTCACTCTTATCACTCCTGAGGAGGTCACTAGACAAGTCTTGTCTACGAAAGCCTCTTCCAAGCAGGTGGGACTCCTGTCCCTCCAAAACTACCAAGGACAACATTGGCTCTCTCGCCTCAGCCTTAGCCGACCTCTGCAACCCCTCCTTCGCCACTGGAGTTTTCCTCACTGCTCTTAAGCACTCCCTTGTGCACCCTCTCCTCAAAAAGCCTTCTGCTGACCCTTCCATTCCGGCCAACTATAGCCCGATCTCTATCACTCCTTTTCTGGGCAAACTCCTAGAGAAATTCGCTATTTCCCAGTTTACCCTCCACATGGAATCTGTTGGCTGCTTCTATGACCACCAGTTTGGCTTTAGAGCATCCAGAGCCACAGAAACTGCTCTTTTGAACACCCGTGAAGATCTGATCTCAAATCTTGATTTTAACTGTCCCTCTGTCCTCATTCTACTTGACCTCTCCCCTGCCTTCGATACGGTGAACCACAACACCCTCATCGCACGCCTCTGTGATATCCTGGGCATCACTGATCAGGCCCTGGCATGGCAATTCTCCTTTCTCTCAGACAGCCCATCCCAAGTGGAACTAGGGCCTTTTATCTCTTCCCTATCACTCTCTCTACTTGCAGTGTTCCCCAGGAACCTAACCTACCCCCCTTGTTTTTCAATGGCAACAATGCAGCTCCCTGGCCTATATGATAGCCACCTTCACATTCAACTTTTAGCGTTACGTGGATGACACGCAGCTCTCTTTCAGGCTATCGTTGGCCTCTTCCTCACTCATACCTGACTGTAAGACAGATTGTCCTCATCGGGACCCCTGCTCCTGCCTCCCTTGGCCCTGCGCTTCCACCTACCAACGAGGCAAAAAACCTGGGGGTCATCTTCGACTCCACTCTCTCCTTCACGTCTCATATTCGTACCAGCTGCACCTTCTCAGAGGTATTCTACCTTTTCTCA
The DNA here is from genome assembly GCF_040938575.1 of Ambystoma mexicanum. Taxonomy (NCBI): domain Eukaryota; kingdom Metazoa; phylum Chordata; class Amphibia; order Caudata; family Ambystomatidae; genus Ambystoma; species Ambystoma mexicanum. Next base: position 1,222,281 of record NW_027182481.1, on the reverse strand, counting down.
CCTTCCCCCAGAAGCTCACCATCTCCAGAGCCCTGGTCCTCTCTAGGCTTGACTACTGCTACAGCCTCTTTCACAACCTGCCCTCTTCTACTCTCCGTCCTCTTCAACTCATCCGGAAACAGAACTGCAAGACTTACCCTTGGCCTCAAGCCCAGGGATCTCATCTCGCCGGTGCTAAAATCCCTTCACTGGCTCCCCGTGGCTGCAAGGATTAAGTTCAAGACCCTTTGCATTGTCCACAAGGCTTTCTGGGGCCGGGGCCACTCTATATGCAACCTTCTCTTCCTAAATACTCGCCTTCCCGAGCCCTCTGCTCGTCTTCCTCCAACTGCGGGTGAGCCATTTCTCCAAGCAGAGACTTGGGGGTGAGAACTTTATCCTCTGCAGGTGCCTCCTCTGGAACAGCCCCCCTGCCTATCTCCGTCTTGAGCCGGATCACCTTAAGTTCTGGAAACTCCTCAAGACTTTCCTCTTCTCCTCCCCCTCCTCTCTCCCCCTCCCCTGATAACCACCTCTTTCTGCTCTCTCGCTCTATCTCCTCTACTTCTGCTCAGTTTCGCTGCCTGGCTGCCTGGTGCACCTTCAGAGCCTCACAGGTCCCAAGCTTTCCTCGCCAGTCTCCTGCACTTGCCCCCGGGCCTTGCACTTGCTGCAGCACTACTGCACTTTGGTTACGACCCATGAGAGTGGTATCTCTCTGCACTTAACCCATGTTCTGAAGGGACTGGGCGCACTTGACCCTATTGCCCCGCCTAAGCACTTCTTTTTCTGTTCACCTGCATAATCTAAATTTACCATGCCTAGTAAGATCATTTGTCTTGTCATCCCTATGTCTCCCCCTCCCATGCATAATTGCGCTTTGAAACACTGCGTGTAAGTGTATAATAAATAATCAATCAATCAATCAAAAGGGTGTATTTCACCTCAGGGTTCTGCTGGCACCATCGATAAGTTGAGCTTTGCTCTCAGTCTTTGAGATTTTCCTTTGCACCCCACACTGGGATATATCCCAGCTGCTGGCAGTTTTCCATCTACAGTTCCTTGTGACTCTACCTTTCTAGCCTGGGAGTCCTTCGCAATGTCTCTCTTGCGGTAAAACATGTTTTGTGCGCTCGAGTTGGTTAGTAGTACCGCTGTTACCCTAGTAGTAACTGGAAATATTAACATTACTTTAAAATCATTTTTTTTCTATGTGCTGCTCCTCAGAGCTGAGCTGCAGCTTCATTAATACAATACTTTTTTGTGATAATTATATTACAAGTGCCTATAAATGCAATATACAGTGTAAGTATCCTGGCTGTGTAAATTACTAACCTGTGGCTCTAGTCTACAAAATGTGTAAGTACAATAACTGTGCCCTTATTCTGCTAAATTAAGTTAAAGAATGTTTTTTTGATGAATTAATGATCATTGTTGCAGAGCATATTTCCAATCACTGTCTAATGTCCTTTCTCTTTTGTTTTAGCTCCAGTTGATTGGTCATAAAGATGGCTCTGGAAACAACACTGTTGGTGTTCCTCCTGCTGGGGGCGTTCTCCGGCACTTTCTCCCAAACACACTGCAAACCCCCTGCTGGAGAGAGTCGTCCTCAGATATTCCAGCGACAGCATTACGACAATCCGAAGACAAACCACGGAAACAATTACTGCGGTGCAATGATGCACAAAAGGTGTATGACAAACCAAGACCCCCCGAAGACAAAGTGCAAAGAGACCAATACGTTTGTCCACGCCCCCAAGAAAACCATCCAATCGGTGTGCAGCAATGGCGGCACGCCTTACCAAGGTAGCGCTAACCTGAGAGTAAGTAATGCGCCTTTCAGTGTCACGACCTGCAAAATCAAAGGCAATTCTGGGACCCACCCATGCGAGTACAAAGCGAACTCTGACACCAGGAAAATCGTCATTGGGTGTGAAAATGGAGTGCCTACGCACTATGATGAAGGCATAATTGTGCCAAAATAAAGCAGATGATTAACACCTGTTCCTGTTACTCTCTCTTTTCTCAACAAAACCATGTAATTTTGGGGAAAATGCAGAGCCATCCATAATATGTATTTTATGCTGCAGCCGCTTGGCTTTCATTGTACTAAAAAGATCAGCATTTGGATGAGGCCTGGTAAACGCTTGTACTATTCTGCAGTATGTTTGGACTTGTCTTGTTGATGCAATAAATTCTCATCCTACAAAACGCACCTCTCAACAAAGTTCACTATTTTGTGTAGTGGCCGCCGGGGCAGATCATCCACAATGGGCGATTTATCCCGCGAACATCGGCTATTATGCGCCAGCCAAAACCCACTAGTAAAAACGCTGAGTGCTCCTGCAGCTGCAGCTGAGTGTAAACTCCTGGGATGGCTTAACTGGGAAATAGTTCCAGTTTCTGGGTGAGTATCCCCAATGGGTCATGTAAGGCTGGGGGGCATTTTGCTGCAACCACCCGAGCAAGCCCGGTTGGGCTGGTTTTAACTGTCAAAGTGAAATATGGTTTTCCTTTGACAGTTTCAGTTCCCTGTGTGCATGCAAGGTGCGGTGGAGGGGGCGTTTTGCTTTCCCAACCTTGCACACCTGATTGTGGAAGCAGGCGGGGGAACTGTAGGCCTAAATGTGCATAGGGAGTTCTACTGCACCTCCCCCACACATTTAGGTCTCACTGGGTGGCCTTAAGAAGGCGCTCTGGCACCACTGCACTATTCCCTCCCGAATCAGGAAGCTCTCTGCTTCTTGGTTCCTGATACATGCAGGACTGGAGCTGTATGGCCCTCGTGGCATGCAGAATCCAGGCCGGGGCTACAGATAAGAAAAGAAATGTAATTAAGTATACATGTTTGGATATATGTATACATGCATGTGCACAAGCACGAGTTTATATCTGTATGTGTGTGTGAGTGAATGAGATAGTGCCAACATCCTAAAGGAACAAGCTAATAATCACAGTACTATCTGAGAGGGCACAAGCTAATACTCACAATACTATCCTAAAGGGACACTCTAATAATCACAGTACTATCCGAGAGGGAACAAGCTAATAATCACAGTACTATCCGAGAGGGCACAAGCTAATAATCACAGTACTATCCGAGAGGGAACAAGCTAATAATCACAGTACTATCCTAGAGGGCATAAGCTAATAATCACAGTGCTATCCTAAAGGAACAAGCTAATCACAGTGCTATCCTAAAGGAACAAGCTAATAATCACAGTCTTATCCTAGAGGGCACATGCAGGACTGGAGCTGTATGGCCCTCGTGGCATGCAGAATCCAGGCCGGGGCTACAGATAAGAAAAGAAATGTAATTAAGTATACATGTTTGGATGTATGTATACATGCTTGTGCACAAGCACGACTTTATATCTGTATGTGTGTGTGAGTGAATGAGATAGTGCCAACATGGTAAGTGTTATTACATAGCTAGGCTTGCCAACATTGGTGGTACCTGTATGGCCATAGGTTCACACTGTGGCATGAAATTTGTTTACTTGGATTCAAAGATCAAGCAAACATAAGTGTCTTACATCAGTATATGTTTTACTACAAAGGGACATTGTTTAAATCACAAATGTATTCTAAATGTCACCAATTTTACTTGATGTGGTTACTAGAAATGTACATTTCATATTACTAGTGTCCGCTTTCACACAGCCACACTTTTACAATAAAGAGGTATATTTCAAAACACACATTCTGTAATTAACCACATTAATTCTTCTTGATGTTATTGTCAGTCTCTATTTTTCCATTGCTAGAGTCAACCAACAACATTAATTCAGCTTAATATCGTTAGTTGTATCTAATTTTCATATTTCTAGTGCCGACACGTGTTTCAATCCATTTCGTCTTATTCAACGCTAAATAGATTAGCCTTGTGTCACCCTGAAAAAGTATTGTGAAGATTAGCCGCTCGTCATACTTAGAAAGAATTGTGAAGATTAGCCACTCGTCATACTTAGAAAGAATTGTGAAGATTAGCCACTCGTCATACTTAGAAAGAATTGTGGGACTTGAGTATGTTACATGGGAATACTGGCATATTTGTGTGCAGCCAGCAGGGACATGTCTGGCACAGCCAGCATGAACACAATTTGTATTGGCATATATGGTGGGACAATGCATTATGGAAATGCATTGGGAAATGCCCATGTGCACTTTTAGTGACTTGAATCAGTTGCAATTTGTAATGTCACTGTTATGAAGACGCAGGAGGTGACAGATAAGGTTCAAAGGAAGTATTTATAATAGCTAATAAATGGGAAAAGACCCCCAGCAAACGCAGAGGTTCCCTTCCTCTCTGTAACTTCTCCAACTGACATAAATAGAACACAAACTAGAAACACAGCAAGCAAGGTTCTATGACATCATATAGAATATGGTGCATCAGAGAGCTCTCTCTACATGCATTTAGTACAGGCAGGCTACCTGTTACTTGGGAAAAGCATCACAACAGTTACGCTGAAAAACTGATTGCAGACAGTGTGGCTTTTGACCTAATGTTTCACATAAAGTGTGCTAAAAAATGCACCACTTTAACCTATTGCATTAAAACATTTTTACCCCACCTTAAAAAAAAAACCTTTGGTTAGTTTGGGCTCTCTCGCTAGGTTTGCTCTCTCTCCCCTCCCGCCCCTCATGTCAATTAAAAAAATTAATTGGTGGCCACAGTTTCAATAGGAAGCTTCAGCAGTTCATCAGTGCAGTCTTGTCTTTATAAGTTCTGCATCCCTTGATAACAATATACACTTGAATGTTTTTTTTTTCTCTCTGTGGCATGATGCCAATGCTAACTGGGCAAATGATATATTCCTATGACACAACCGATATATGCTATTGTGCACGTCACACATTAAGGATCATAGTGTCGACTAAGTGCAGGCTTTTTGCAAAACATTAACTTGCATGTGATAAGAAGCTCTTCCTGCCTTAACAATTCATCCTCACACAATTAAATAGTTTAATTTTATCACCAGGAGTAGTGAACAGAAAGCTGCTTCAAGGGCCACGCGTGGGTTCATGTGTGTGCAAACACATGCTGTGCCTTGTATCCAGCTTCCCTCTACAATGGATGCATGCTTTTCCATACTTGGCAGGGGGAGGGGGGTAGAGAGGGGGAGGTGGTGAAGAGGGAGGGATCGAGCCGCCATTGGTGGGATTCTATTCACATGTGTCTTCGTCCTCTTTTTGACTCGTGCACTTACTATACCTGTTGGTGTCATGGCAGCACTGAGGTGGGACCACGCCTGATTTGCATATGGCCTTTCCCCTTTCTGTAATGGGTTGGTAGGCCAAGAACAATGGTCTGGAGGGTTGCCCAGAGCAATGCTAGAGGTTAGGATTGATTCTAAACCTTCGGGCCATCACCTCTTTATTTTTGACATGGCAGCAATGTGCCTGCCCTTCCCTGTTTTATGCAGGTCAGTGGTACAAGTGTGCCATGTTTCTGTCATTTGATTGCCACTCAGGTGTGAAGGCACGTACATCTCAGTTTTAAATTGAATACATTTACATGCCTTTGTGGATGCAACCTGCACTTGCACAAGCCCAAAGGTTTCATAGAAATGCTTTGATTTTGAAGTGTGAATGGCATGTAGATGCGCCCATTGTCCGGGGTCCAGACGCCCTACCCTTTTCACCTAACCTGAGACTGGGCAATCGGCTTCCACCCCAGCCCCCTTATTTCCTGGTTGCTCGTAGATCCCTTGCTGCCAAATTGCCTGCTTTTCCCTGTTAGCGCCCTTGTATCTCTGCTTCCCTCACTGCGTACTTCCCCCGCACCCTATGAGCTCCCTTGTATCTCTGCTTCCCTCACTACGTAATCCCCCATTTGATTTGTAAAGCATTATGTTGCTTCCCAAAGCTCACTCCACACTCAATAAACAACCCTAATGATAATAATAGAAACTGAAAACATCCTTGCACAACATGAGTCAACAATTATGATTAATGAAAAATGGGTATTATCGGCCTTCAGTCCATACTTGCAGGTAATAAAATGGCCTTGCAAGATGTTATTAACTTTTAATTGTTGGTTAATGGAAGGTTGCTTTGGTCTATGAGCATCCATTTGCCATCTATAGGGCCCCAGCTTTCCTATCCTATGAAACACATGTTTACATCAGCTAGGCGCAGCTAGGCAGATAGCTAAACTGCATCAGAGGCCCATGTGTGTTGCTCCATGATAAAGAACAGCACTCATTTTGCAGCTAGGTGAAAGATGACAGTCTGCAACTTTAGCATTTGTCTATAGTCGGCTTAATGTCCAGACTCACATTAGCATCCTGGCGGGGGTTTCAGCCAATCAGGTGACTAGGAACGCCGGCTTGAACCGTCGGTGCAAGCACGCATTCCATGCCGCCTGACAGCTAGCTCCCCCCGCTGTCATCTCCCCACACCCCACCTTCCATCCCCGTTTTATTTAATTTTTCCATGACGGCCATGTTTGTAAAGGATTTTCCTTCCTGCAACAGGACGCATGCAGCATCGAATTGAAGAAAGGAAAATCATTTTTATTGTTTAGCACCCCGGACTACCGCTTTGGTAACCCGCGGTGCTAATGGCCTTAACACCAGATCTGGCACTCCGGATTAACGCTACAGTGAAAACTGATGAAACATAGAAACATTCTGGACTGTATGTATGGGATTTAAAGGACTCAAACATAGCTGGGAATGAACGGAGTGCTATTGATAGAGGATGAATCCATAGGGTAGGTAATAGGATGGATGCAGGGAGAGCGCAGATAGATGGTAGGGGTAGGAGGAGAAGAGGAGGGGGCGCTCTGGAGCAGGGGAAGTTATGCTTAGTAATCAGCGAGTGGCAAGACGCTGTATGAAGAGTATCGTCTTCTCTTCTTAAAATGTAAGATGGAGTAAGCCAGTCTTATCTTTGCTGGTAACCTGTAACCAAGAGACAAGGCAGGTAGCAGATAGCTCAGCGGCAGCGTGCGCAAAACAAACAATTCCTGTAACAGCGCCTCGATGGCTGTGTGAGCGCTTTATAAATGTAAAAAATAAATAAAATAAAAAGGTATGTTTCCTGGTTGTGTCCATCTTGCAGCTCTTTGTTTCCAGCCGGGCAAAGCGGTGGCTTCTGGTGGCGCTGGTGCATCAGCCTCCTGAGATGGTGAGTTTCTCGGCTAGCAACAGTGGTGTTTTGGCTGTGACTGCTTTGTGCATGATGCAGGCATTCTTGAACATGCTAAATGCTTGTAAGGGTAGGCAATGCAGCTCCTTGAGGATGGTTTGATTGGGCCAGGTTTCTTAATCCTGTGATGAGGCTTGCTGGAGTGTGCTGGAGGGCTTTGAGAGAAGCCAACATGCCATCTGGGACTCCTGAGAGTAGGGTGTTGCCCGTGTTGTGGTGGCTGGTGTCCATCGCATGGGCAACTGCTCATTAACTCTGGATAGGGATGAAAGGCTTGACTTAGAGAAGGAGAATAAGACATAACTATGTTGTGTGGATCTCCTAGTTGATGGGTGCATTTAACAAGACGTCATTGACAATGATAACAATCAGAGATTATGCAAAGGATGAGAATCGAGAAGGCAGAAAACAAAACTCTCATGATGCTGTTTTGTTTATAATTAAAAATTACAGCTCTTGGCTTGTTGGGATTTCCATAAAAAAATAAAACACAAGTGGCAACAGATGGTGAGGAAAGAGGTGTCAGTGCGTCCAGCTCCTTCTGTACGTCTAGGCAGTCTCAGGGGAGCCATCTTACTGCAACAGGCATGAGACGATTGGTAAATAAATGGGGCTGTGAAGGATTGCCAACGCAAGGGCTCCTATCGTCTGGCTTAAGCAGCACCATCCGTGCCTGAAAGGGCAGCAGCCTGCAAGCACCCGTGTGGCCGCTAAGCACTTAGACTCTGACAAACATGGAACAGTGGGCAAACGTGAGGCCGGCACTTTCCTTAACAAACATCGGTTGAATATGCCCTCCCCAGGCCTTGCATAAGCCTGCCAGTCTGTACTATGTAGAGTAACCACCCGACAACCCAAAAATACCAAACTCTCTAGTGAAAAAAGCCCAGTGCACCCTTTTGTGAGACAAACAAGACCTTTATTTTGTATACAAAAAGGAAAAGGCGACAGGCTGTAGAGCTCTCTTCTTCAAAGCAAACCGCATGTTATAACTGCGAGAATCGTCATTCATGACATATACAATATACAGGGTCCAGCCCCAAACATCATTGACTGCTACCTATTTATATACTACTAATCACATACAGACCCCTAGTTCTATGGTCTCGCCTTCTCTGACTCCGTCTTCACACGTGGGTGACGGTCTCTTCACCTTGTATCACTAAAAATGATTGGGTGGGTTTCTAAAAACACTTTCCTGCTTTAAGACCTAATCACGTGATGTGCACCTGGCTGTCAACATGAGCCTAAATATCTGCTTGTGTTTTGGCAGCTCAAGACCTTTGCCTATCTCCCATGGGTTCGTCCTTCACGACCAGCCGCAACCCTTATTCTTGTTGGGCCGCTCGCATTCCTTTCTAATTTTGCAAAAGCTCAAACGGGACGTATTCATGTGTGTATGTGTTCCCTACTTCACCTGGGGTGGGGGACGAATATTCACCCACAAAGCCTTGTTTCGTGCTTCCAACAGAGCCTGCGAGGATTAAGGCCTACCTTTGGGTATAGTGTCATATGTCCATTCTATATACATATTGTGCACGTGCAATCTATTCACCTAGCATTCTATAAAGCTTGTTGGTTATTTGCCTTTTAAAGTCCTATAATAAGTGTGACCTGTGCCATTCACCTATACCACAAGTCTCCCTCCTCCACCCACTTATGTGGATTTCCCACGTATTAGTACACCTTTCACAATCAAAATCGTTTGGGAGGGACTGGGATCTGAACGTGCATCTCAACAGTCCAACCTTTAGGAAATTATTTATTAACTAACCCCACCGTCTCTCTCTCTCCCTATCTGCTTCATCCTTATGGACCCACACACTACATACATGGTGCAAGCTTTACCCATCCCGGGCATACTTCTCTGGAGTGCATGTGAGATAAATACACCCTCCATCACCCACTAAATCAATCCAATTCTCCCTGTAATTCTCCAGGTTTGGTGGGGGAGAAGTCAGGGTACCCGGGGGATGTATTGGTCATTCAATTCTGACCAAACATGGCTTACTTGGGTTCTACGTCTGAACTTGCCTGTTCTGTGTACCTGGGAGAGCCATTCCTACCCCGATACAAACCATCATCTTTGAGATAGTTTTGGTACAGCTTTGAAGCATCATTTGGCATGTACAAAATGACACCAACAGGAGCACCACGATTGAGACAAATATCACCAATGCAACAGCCATGTTGGTGCCTATGAAAATAACCTATAGAACTAGTCTTCAGCATGGGACCCTGCCTCGACTTCCATGCCATTTTCAACTTGTGCAGGGCCCCCTCAGCAACCCAATTTCTGCATCATTCGGGAGGGGGAGGGTGTATGTACATCAAGACAGTCCAATTTATTTACATATACCCCACCCCCTCAATGCCATCAGAAGATCCAGGACGTACCAGTTCTGCAGTGTCATTAACCGGATCGCCCTCAATTTGCTCTTGATAGCATTCAGGCCAGTATCATTTGTCAGCTGGATCATCTTCCATCTCATGATCTGCAGCCATTTTCTGCAGCCTCTATTCCTGCCATCAGAAGGGAAGTGATGAACACCTCCCTCTTGGTGTACAGGCCATATTTATCTGGAATTGCTTTAAGCAGTTTGGACGGATCTTCGGACAAGTAATTCGACCGCTTCTTCCAGATCTTCAGTGAGCACTTCCTCCTCTTTGTCCGCAGGGGTTGGGTCAGAACTTGATTCTGTTGCTGCATATCAGGCTTAGATGAAACTTAGATGAGTTTCAGGCACCACAGGAATAGCTGAGTGCAATGTTGTAGTGCACAGGTGCCTGGCCAGGATGATGGGAGCTGCAGATATGCTTGCTGGCTGCACATCCAGTAGAGATCCATAAGGGCTGCTGTTCCTCTTGCGAGATCTGGAATGAACAGTGTTTTATGGCATTTGGTTTGCATGCCCCCGGAACTGTTCCGTGCTCTCAGAAACAAAACTCATATTATTCCACTGCTTGGATCTTCACTAGAACTTCTTGTGTCTCAATCCATGTCAATTTTGAAACATATGTGGCCCATATTGGGAAACAGTTATGGATATTCCATATCACTTAATCTCTGAACCCTGCTGACCCCTCCTACTGTGCAGCTCACGACTGCATGTTCCCGACTGTTTGAAACAAACACTCCATCCAATTTTAGCAAGAGTCGCGGCTTACATTGAGGGGTGCTATCTTCTTTGGCATATTGTTCTTCATCCATGTCCATTCATACAACTTGTACCCCTGGAATAGACTGCAAACCCAACACAGTGCCAGATGAACTAAACACTGGGCTTCCAAGGATGACATTTCCTAGGGTGCTAACATTTTGGGCACCCCTGATGCGTCGGGGATGAGGGAGCAGACATAGCTCCCGTTACACCTCTGTATCACCACCAAGCTCATGTGGCTGTAGCACAGGTTACTTAATTCTGGATGGTGTACATCAGACATTGTATCAAGAACTACTCCTTTGTACTGAGCATACTCATGTTCTTCAACCAATCCCCTTTTAAACTGCAACTTTAATTGCCATAATACTGTGTCCTGTATGTGTGTGTTCTTTTAAAATTCACTACAGTGGTGATAAAATCACCAGTAGGTGTTGTGACTATTTCCACATCCCAATGTACTACACCGCCCCCTTATATGCCTTAACCATATAAACTCACTTGACAAATATAACAATATACCAGACTGAAATACTTAGCCAAGATAAAAAAATACTGTAACACAGCGAGACCTAAAAAAACAACAAGACTGTACTGAAAGCAGAACAATTAAACAGTGTATTATCAATGGAAAATATCATTTGTGTTTGAATGTACACAATTACTAGAATAAGTGTATTAATACCATACTACACACATATACATAGAAATGTATTGAATCGACAACTCAGTAATAGAAGTTTAAAAACCCAACTATAACAATGAAGAAGTGGTCATAAAATGTGTTTCCTTCTTTGTATCTGTATTCACAAAACACTTTCAGGTAATATACTCATAGAAGGAGGTGGTGCATGGGGTGCTTTCGGGACATCAGAAAGATGTATCCAATACTGCAGTTCCTTCTCCTTGACCGCAAGTCGAGTGGCATACACTACCGTATAAGGTCCATTATAGCGTGGCTCACTCCACCTGCAAACAACATTTCTGACAAACACTACATCATCTTTTTGCAGCTAGAGTGGTGGCGGTCTTGCAAATCCTGGTGCAGCGCTGTTGTCCTCCTCCGCTCGTCGTGGTGCAATCTGTCAAGAAAGACATTTTGGTAATTCTATCAGACATGATTTGAACTCCTCTCCTAGAATTGATGCAGCCCTGTGAGCATCAGATGCCCTACACACAGGGGATAGTGTCATGTGCGCATCGCCCCGTCACTATCTTGTGAGGGGAGAGGTGATGGTCCTTACAGGGCTGGGTCCTTAAACTGAAAATGGCCAAAGATAAGCAATGGACCCAATTTTTCTAAGTGTGGCACACAGTTAAGACAGCTTATCCTTCAAGGGGCTGTTCATGTTTTCAACACACTGTTGGCCTGGGGATGGTAAGTGGAACACATCTTGTGTTTAATCCCCTAAAAAGCTGCAATTTCTTTAAACAGCTAATTGAATAAGTGGGAGCCATTGTCACTTTTATGAGTTTCGCACACTTCCCATCAGGGAAACACTTCTCTGACCAAAAAATGTAGCTGCCTATTTGGCATCAGTATGTGCGTATGGACCTGCCTCAATACAATGGGAGAAAGGACACACCACAACTATGAGATAGAGGAAGGTATTACACCGCTCTTCCTTATCTGAAAAATGAATGTGGAGATCTCAAAATGGGCTCATTGGATGTGGCAGTGTGCCACTCAATGTCCTTAGGGTGTGTCCAGTGTTGTACGTCTGACAAATCAAACAGTTAGATGTAAACATTTAGTAGTTCCTGTATATTTGGCACATACTAATTCTCCTGTATATCGGCAGTGATATACTGCTTAGATACATGTGAGGGGTAGTGGAACTGATCAAATGCTACTAAAACCAATTCCTAGGGCATGGCCACTTTCCATGTGCTATCCTGTCTCCATACTAGGCCCATATGAGACTGCATAACCCCTCCTTTGTCACAGTAACCTTTCACTCTGAGATGCTTGGGCCTGTAATTCAATAACATCAGTAATGGGTAACACAGTATGCAGAACTTTTATAATTGCATACCAACAAGTGTTGGGTGTTAAGGGATATCTGCCACTGGTAAATTTGCAGCCAATTTCATGGCCGTGTCTGGGGCTTCATTGCTAAGAGAAATGAAGTCCCTGCCATTAGTATGGGCGGCACACTTGACGATTGCAGCAAGTGTTGGCAGTGTGAGAGAATGGATCAGTCTATCTAAGAGGGCTGCATTCTGTACTGGGGATTCATCAGCTCTCCGAAAATCCTCTTCTCTTCCATCTCGACAATTCGAAATGCACAGTTGTCGTCATGCCAAGTTCGAATAAATCATTACTCGGCATCCCTGTGCTGTCTCTAGCGCTTCATTCAGAGCAATCAGTTTTGCTGCCTGGGCAAAGTAATGCCCCCGGTAGCCTCCGTTGGGCGAAAACCCTGTACTCTCCATTAATCACTCGGACCACTGATGCCACAATATGTCGCTGGCCAGTCTCCTGATCAACAGTCTGAGCCGTCAACAAAAAACACCTCTGCATCATGTACGGCATAATCACGCGCTTTATGAATGTCCTCATCCGGTCCTTCATGCGTGACAAAGTCATGAATGTCAGCATCTTCAAAAGGTGACAGGGTTCACTGTCTTACAGCAAACAATGTGAATAGATGGGCTAGACATGATAACTTCATATGGTAAGGCCCTCTGTGGAGTTAATGTGGACTTGGACCTGTCCAGTATCGCAAATACTGCGTGTTCTTTGTACAGTCACTGAGCGCCCATGACAATTGTGGCTGACTTCTCAATAGCAAACATTTGCTGCAGCTAACACTTGTTCACAGAGAAACTGTCCTTGCATGACAGAATCTAACATACCACTATAATAAGCCAAATGTTTATGGCCCACAGAGCTGGGTTGTGTCAGTACTGCCATCATCATTTGGCCGTCTGTGTGAAAAAAGGTAAATCTCTTTAGTGTAATCAGGGGTTGACAAAACGGGGCAGTAGAAATATTTTTTAATTCCCGAAAACTGGTGAACATCTCATCAGTCCAAATAACAGTATTATTTTGTTTGTTAGGCTGTGCATTCTCATGTCACTCTCTTACCGTTGACTGAAATCAATTTCCCTAAATACAACACCAGCTGACAATACTGCAGCTTCACTCTATCCACCTTGTATCCTGTGTCAGACAACAACTGCAATAATATGATGTAATCTTCCGTACACTGTTGCTTAGTGTTGCTACACACCAACAAGTCATCCACATATTGAATGATGGTACTGGGCACTTGAATATTATCCAAATCATCGTGCAGAACCCTGTTAAAAATACTGGGGGACGCACAGTACCCCTGTGGGAGCCTAGAATGTTGGAATCGCCTCCCGGCAAATGTGAACGCAGTGAGATATTGTGAATCAGGATGTATTGAGAGGGAGAAGAAGGTGTTCATCAGGTCCACGACAGTGAAGTGTGTAGCCGCCATGGGTATCTTGCACAATATTGTGGCAGGATTAGATACCACAGGAAATTCTGCCTGTACCACATCCTTAAGGGGGCATGAATCCTGGATGGTTCTTCAACTTGCCCCCTCTTCAGTTTCTTTACATGGTAAATAGCCGTATTGCATGGAGAATTGGATGGGACTATAATGCTCTGGAGTAAAAGGGCCATGATATGTCATAAATATTTGTAGGGCTCCCGCCAATACTGATTGGCCACCTGCAGTACTGCACTGAGAAGTACTTTGATCCCATGAATAAACAAATTAGGGGTGACTGGTATTCCCCTCACTACTGCTTAATTTTCGAAAGAGTGTATGATCAACATGACCCTCACATAACAAATACTGGAGGTCGAACACACCACACCCCTGAGTTTACTTAAAATATTTCTGCTCAGCAGATTGATGGGGTTACAGGGGAAAACAACAAACAGGGCCCTTATCACTCTGTCATCTATTTTAATGGTAATTCAAATGTAAAAGGAACAAATTGTACTGCCCCAGAAACACCCTGCATGTCCATTACCTCACTTGACAAAGGGGATCCTTCCTCACTAATGCATTAATTTGTTGCACCTGTATCCTCCATGAAAAATAATGGTTTATTGCATCCATGGCCACCGAGGGTTCCACTTCTGAGTTGGCAGTGACTGATCGAACTGGGCACGCTAAAGACCTCTGTGGGCTGTCCTAGTCGCTATATGTGTTTGTTCCTGGAAACATGAATGGGTTTCCTCCAACAATAGTGGCCCCTTGGTAGTGTGTCACTGTGCCATTGGGTACTGTGTTACTAACACCGCCCGGATGAACTCAGCCAACCTGCCAGGCCCAGCCCAACCCACGAGGCTGACCAGTGACGTTCTCCAGCCACGGCCAACCACATCTCAGCAGCACCTATAGTTAGTCATCGCCACCCAATCCCATCGAACTTGTGCCCCCTATAGCATGTAGGTTCTTATGACGTTTTTTGTAAATATATACGCCTGTCTTTGCTATTGTCAGACAGAGCGCTCTTGGAGTTTGCAGAGTTCTTTGCATGCCATATTCTGATTGATAAACTCCCATTTAAGCTCACCCGCACTCTGTCTTGGCCTTATTCCCGACTTGGGAGAGTCCTTCATTGTCTCTCATTGCGGGGAGGATCGTGCTGGCTGGGGACGCTTGCCTTCACTAACCCCCGCTTGGGGCTGGTCTGAGGGTTTTCTCTGCCTCTCGTTTGGTTTATTAGAGGGAGGAGTATTTTTAGGCCCCCCCATTTCTAGGTCCAAAATGAGGGTATTCTTCACCTCTGCCACCTTGGCAGCAGCGGGGGTGTTGGATGGTTTGCCATTTTTGGGAGAATTTTTGTTTTCCACTGGCTTTTGGACTTCATAGATTCGGGTAGCCTGTTCAATTACCCAATCCAGGGTCCTTTCATCACGGAAGTCTCTAATTAGTTGTGTCATGATGTACTTAGGGAGGGCATGAAAATAAGTATTAATAAACTCCCTACTATTTGTTCACACCCGTCTAGAGGTCTGGGCAAATGTCTGCTTCAATTCTTGCACAAACTCTCTCGGTGCCTGATCCTCTCCCCACTGCAGGTTGTAGGCCGCCTTGCGAGCATCCTAGGGGTTCCTGTGCACGGAGAAGTGTTTCAAGATGGCCGCCTTGTAGGTAGACCGTCTTAAATGATTTTGATTCTCCAGCTCAGCAAAGAAGCTGGAGTATTCCGGGGAGAATGTCCACTTGACAAACTCCAGGGAATTATGGTAATTTTTTATGCCAAATGACGTCATCATCTGGTCATGCAGCTCCAGATGCTCCCAGACTGGGTACTTGGCATTTTTGTGGTAGGGAGTAATGATGTTTCTGATGGCTTTTATTTGCAGAATGGGGTCTTCCGCCAGAGTTTTCTTTTGTTTGGCAGCCTTCTTGTTCCCCTGCACCTGAGCCCACTCGCCTTCAGAGTCAGAGCTGCTACTATTTGTGGTCCAGTCCCTATTCTCTAGGCGCTCCCTGATTTTTTGAGACTGGTAGTCTCTCCCAGAATGACGGGGTCTAGTCTTTTTGCACATGGGAGTACTCATCTGACTCCTCCCTTCTTCCGGGGGTGGTGGAGAACTCCCCCCACCTCCCTGAATGGGTGGAGGTTTTCAAGATGCTCTTTTGAGGCCTGAACTGAACTGAACTCTGATTCTTCTTTATCCGCAGAGTGGACCAGATGGTCCCGTTGTAACCTGCGTCTCTGCCAGTCTAACTCCCTGATTTTCTCTTCAGAGGAGTCCTCCTGGTCAGATGTTTTCGCCAAAATATTTTTAAACCTAAGCAAAGAGGCGCATCCATGAATATCTGATGGGCGCTGGCCTTCCGGCTCAGTCCTGCTAGGCATCATTGAGGCCAGCTGCCTCATATTCCCCTGGTCTTGTGAACTCATAGGCATGACGTTAGCAGCACCTTGCGCATATAAGGTGGTGAGCTGGCTTGAGGCCCCTGGTACAGAGGACATCACACTGTGATCAGGGGTTGCCCTTCCATTCCCTAACTGTTCGGGTTCCTCAAGGCCTGATTTAATCTAACCCGTTCCTTCTCTAATCTCTCTGATTTATCTTTCTCAGCCCCTTTTTCTTGGTAGCATGCATCGGCCTGAGTGTTCTACTCTGCTACCAGGGCTCGGCTAGCTTCTATGACCTTACCTTGTGCCACTACTTGGCCATGGAGTCCCTTGTTCTCCTCACGAAGGGCCTCATTTGCTTTCTGTAACTCTTGCATTATCTGGGAATACTCAGACCTCTTTTTTTGCAGGAGACTAATCTCCTCACTCTGTGCCTTTTTGGTCTGTGTTGTCTGCTCTAGGTCAAATTCTATTTGTCTCATATGTCCCATTAATTTTTTAATTTTTACTTTTATGCCAGTCAGTTCCTGAAAACATGACTCGCCTTTCTCCAGGTCTGCCTTCTACTGGCACACTTCCTGACACAGGCCATCTTTTTCCTGACACAGCGTGCTATTCTGTTCACTGAGGTGATCTCTCTGCTGTTTCATAGCGCTCAACTTCTGGCGCTCCTGGTCAAAATCTGTTTAGGAATGGACATCCGTAATAATCAACTGGTTATTCCCATCTTTCAATTGCTTGATCTGATTTTGAAAAGCGCATGTGCCCTCACTTGTTGACTCAATTTTAGTTTACTTTCTTTCCGGTTCTCAATCTTAATCCTGGACATCGAGCCCCCAAGTTTGTCACAATATATTATACAGCACAAGCAAGTCAGGGATCTCTTTCCCCTACAATTAATGTGACGCACAATAAAACCGCTTTTTAACTTTATAATCTAGATTTTTTTTATGAGGCCTCCAACCCGTCTCGCACCCCACCTCCACAAGCACCCCGTGTCACAGTGTACTAGGAACCAGGCTGGTGTGTTATCAATGAATATTTTATTAATTTAAGATTTAATGGAAAATAGAATAAACTGCTACAACGGCCACCAAGGTGTGGCAACACAAATTTCATAGTCCTTTTTGGTCAAGCAGCACACTGAGACAACTCAAAATGTATAGCACAAGAATTTACTTTTTACTTCTCTCACCACTACCATCAAAACAGTTCCAAACACCATGAAAAATGAATGCAACCCACAGGAATGTTCATGTGCACACAAAGGATTCTTGAGTCCTAGCAACCCTTGCCCCCTTACCCCCTAGACCTCCACTAGGCTTGTCAACTTTGAATGGAAGGCAGTGATGAGGAATGGGAAAACAAGGTTAAAATATGATTTTGAATGGGGCTTTCAGAAACAATATGGGAAACCAGCAATGAAAGGGACCCATTGTTTTTATGCATCAAGACAAATGGGTTCTTAACTAGTTAGGACAACTGCTATGGGACAGCACAAAAAGTACTTTGTGCTGCTTATACTTAGAAGACAAATAGGGTTTTAGAACATACTAGCCAGCACACAAGAGGAACATCGATTTTAGAATATGCAACACATGGGCAAATGAAAAGGGAATGCAATTGGAAATGTGTTCTCACAATACAGTAGGGGAAGAGGAACAGACTAGGAAAAACAGTTTTTAGCAGGTGAAGCTCAATTTCAATGGAAAAGAAAATGCAAATGGAATACGTGTTTACTAACGCTGCAAACGGCAGGCAGCTCTAGGCAATAGGGAACTCACAATAAGAACATCGTTTTTTTGTTAAAATGACAGATGCAAATAACAGGTGCGTTCTGGGCAAAGGAATCGCTCACAATAGGAAAAATGTTTTTTAGGTTAGGATGGCAGAGCCAGAAGAAAATACAGATGCAGACAGAAATTCGTTTTTAAGCTCACAATAAAATGAATTCTTTGGGGAACACTTTATAAATATAACGACTCACAAGGCACTGGGAAGAGATAGTTGGTTTCAAATTCCAACTATCCCAATCCCGTGAAATAAATGTGGAAATTAATTAATTTGCTGAGAAAAATATACTTAGGATCTACACAAGCAACTGGAGATTCTTCAATGGGAAATGACTAAAATACACAGGCAAGCAAAGGATTTTTCAATGGGAAAATTACTACGACACACAGACAAGTACAGGATTTTTCAGTAAGAAAATGACTGAATTGCACAAACAAATAAGATAGGGGATTTTTCCATGGGGGGATCTCTAAAGCAATGCTGAAGAGGTTAGGGTTTATTTAATCTATGGCTGGGGATGTCTATACTTACAGGAGAGGACTTGATGGACATCAGGGGGCATCACAGCATCACCGCTGGGACAATCGAGGGGTCAGTCACAGATTCTCTCTGTTCTCTGTGCCGGTTTTAGAACACCACACACTCCAGCCAGGGACTCCTTCCCCTGACAATGAAGGTGGCGCACAATAAACATGCTTTTCATCTTGAATAACCCACAGGTTCTTTTATTTGAGTAGGCCTGCAACTCGTCTCGCACCCACCTTTACAAACACCCCGTGTCACAATGGACTGGGAACTAGGCCGGTGGGTATCAATGAGATATTATTAATTTATTATTTAATGAACAAAAGCAAAATCAAACAATTTGACACCAGCCCCCAATGTTGTGGCACACAATGCAATGTTTCCTACAGAACAATTGGTACACAAATCCTACACAGTTCACATGAATCTTTAATGCCAAAAAGGAAAAATAGTTTAAAGCATGTGATTGCACTAAGATTAAGCACTCCCCTTGCAACACCCACCCCCAAACATCAGCTAACTTAATTCCCTTTGGATGGAAGGCAGTGGCAAGGAGTAAGGATAAA
The DNA here is from genome assembly GCF_040938575.1 of Ambystoma mexicanum. Taxonomy (NCBI): domain Eukaryota; kingdom Metazoa; phylum Chordata; class Amphibia; order Caudata; family Ambystomatidae; genus Ambystoma; species Ambystoma mexicanum. The sequence continues at coordinate 1,203,236 of NW_027182481.1, read as the reverse complement.
GAGAGAAACATCGGAATTGGACTACAGCACCCCACCCCAAGATGGGAAGTTAGAAAAGAAAATGAAAACCTGATTTGAGAGCAAAACGGCAGAATTGGTTAGTTTGTTCCTCGCACAGCAGCTCACAACTGCAGTGGGACAGCTAGGAAGTAAATTTGTGTTGCTACACTGAAGGAGATAAGGAAGCCTATCAAGCAGTGCCTACACTAACCTCCTGAGGGAGGATAAAAAGGAACAAGGGGCACTGGCTCCCCGGTAGCCTAACTCGGCGAGGGCCCTCATGATGTAAAGAGGTGGGGCACCACCCGTGGTCGTCAGCTTCCAGCTTCGGCCAGGGGAAAAGAAACGCATAACAGCACTCCCTGCAGCCAGGGACGTCATTTCACCAAAATGCCACGGGTAGCGGAAGGGACATCACACAACCCTTGACCTCTAATGACATCACAGGAAGTGATATCATTTGAGCCCACCCTGAAGTGACATCACGGGAAGCGATGGAACACGACCTTTCACCCCTTGACAAAACAGGAAGTGGCATCACATAGCATTGTTTATAAATACACTACAGAAAATATGGTGACGATATCACTGTGAAGTAATCTACATTTCATACAAGAATGGATCGCCATATGTATCGTTAATATCAGTGTGTATAGGGCTATATTACCAAATCACTGTGAATGCAAGCAGACGTCCAAGGCCAAACGACAATTATGTGTGAGTATATAGCTCTTACGCTTAAGCACTTCATATAGAACAAATATACATACAATATCACCTAACCTGTGTTGGTACTCATTTATCAACCACAGCAGGATGAAAAGCTCAGTTGACCATGCTGAGAGTCAAACCTACAACCTACAGATCACACACACATTGTAGCATCCAGTGCTCAACCCACTGAGCTATCTTACCGGCTATAGCTATCAGAAAACTGGCCACTCCAGAAACAAAGAGCCACATGCTTCTGGCCACAGCCCATGAGCCTCAATTTTTTTTTTAAAAGAAAAAATATTGTTTTTAGGGTTTGCAAGGCAGACCACAGGGGTAGCAAGGGAGACCTGAGGGGTCGCAGTTACAACCCCTGGCGACCCTTAAATGACGTCCATGTCTGCAGCCGATCACTGGTGAAGGCCAATGTGTGTTGCCCAGATCGAGGCTCTGGGAGGTTCGGGGAGTGGTGGCCTAAGTATGCTCAAAAGGAATGGATAAGGAAAAAAGAGCTGACTGGAAATAAAGGAAGGACAGAGAAAGGTGGAAGGCAGGTGCCAAGGAAGGTGTAAACAGAAAGGTGCTGCCGATCATCTGGGATTGTAATAATGTGATAGTGTGAAATGTTTATAAATAGACTGAGTCCTTGTTATGCCACAAATGTGGAAAACTGATCTGGCCTCAGTTATTTAGCCGAGCGGGTGCTAAAAGCGGGATTTATATGTCTTGACAGGTGGGGGGTTGAGCAGTACCTGACTGCCGATGTTATGACGTAACACTCTCACTCAATAGACTTTGTGAAGAGCCAAGCATGTATGTTTTGTTAAAGCTCTGATGCGATTTACAGTTTTATTGGACACTTGTGTAAGTGCAGCAAACATTTCCATTGTCCAATTTATTAGAGGTAGATTGGTGAAGTCTTGGGAAGAGTTTTGCATTCTGGGACTTGTTGTCATGATATGATATGATGTGATATGCTATTTATAACGTGCTTAATACCCAGAGGTTTCTAAGCTCGGACCCAGGGATCGAACCTATGTTGCTCCGTGTCTTCTGGCTTCCAAGACGAGCATGTTGCCGCTGAGCTATCCTTCCATGCACACGTAAGTTTAGCCTATGGATATTTGGATCGAACTGTTTAAATGTTAATGTTAAAGGATATTTGTACCGCACACTATCACCACCAGAGTGGTCCCCTGGCGCTTTGGCAGATCTGAAACAAATGGGGGTAGGCTAGGAATGTTAGTAGGACAAGGTTTGGAGAAGAGCAAGGGAGCTGTGAAGTACTGTTGGCAGCTTCAGTGGGTTAACACTGTTCGCCATGCATTTTGGTGTGTTATTCGGTTCAGAGTCCGTTGTGTGCTGTTGTGTGGGGCTTTGTGTGGTATGGTTGTCGTTGCGGTGTGGTGAAGTGCGTGCGGGTTGCTGCCATTTTCATGAGGTGTGGTTGTGTTTGATTAGAGTGTGAGAGGTGTGTGAGGAGTGGTGAGGTTTTTAATAGTTTTTGGGGGGTTGGTTAGTATCCTTGTTGTTTAAGAGAAATGCATATTCCTATTGCGTATCCTTCATGATTACAGGAGGTGGTTTCCTTTCGGTGATTAAGTTTCAGCGTGATAAGGCTGTTTCATCTCTGTCATTATGCTAAGTTAGCTACTTTCATGCTCCCATCTTTGTATTTGGCCAGCCCTTTTATCCCAGCTTGTCTTTGCAGTAACCTAGTCTTTGGGTTGATTTACTTGCGAGCTATGCCCGTATCCTACATCCTTTCTGAGTGGGTAAGGTTGTTGTTAGTGTTGGGCGTGTATTCTAACTTCTGTCCTCATGGGGTTGTCTCTAGTGTTCTATTCCACCTAGCGTCATCTCTCTTGTTCTTGTAGTTTTCCTTAGTCGGTCTTGGGTGTTGTTTGTGCCATCATATTTATTTATTTATTTATTTATTTATTTATTTATTTATATATGCATTTGTAAAGCGCACTGCAGCCCTTAGGCATTGAGGCGCTATCAGAAGGCTTAGGGAGGCTTGATTCAGGGTTACATGAATGCGGCCCCAGCAGAAAACTTGAAGACAGAAACAAGTTACGGTTAACAATGGACATTTTCATGACAGTTTCAAAACATTTGGGCAAAAGAGCAGTACATTGTCAAAATCATGTTACAGTATACATAATATAGGTTGTTAGACAAAGAGTATAGTTTTGATGGCCTTCCTGAAGGTTGCATGGGAGTCAATCCCCCTGATGGAAGGGGGAAGGGAGTTCCACAGCGTGGCCGCCATATTAGGGAAACTTGTACCGCCCGCTTTCACTCTACGGGTAGAAGGTACAAGGATTCTGTTGGTATAGGCCGCTCTTGTAGGCCCAATGGGAGTGTGCAGGCTGATCCTTTGAGCTAGGTAAGGTGGAGCACAACCGTGCAGGCACTTCTGCGCCAGGGTGAGTGTTTTGAAGGTAATTCTCTCCTTGACGGGGAGCCAGTGGACCTTCCTCCTGACCTCGGAGATGTGGTCACGTCTTGAGATGCCTGTT